>NW_022436982.1:114938-258871 GCF_009761245.1 Sapajus apella
CTGAGGCAGGAGAATTGCCTGAACCCAGGCTGGAGTGCAATGGCGCGATCTCGGCTCACCGCAACCTCTGTCTCCTGGGTTCAGGCAATTCTCCTGCCTCAGTCTCCTGAGTAGCTGGGATTACAGGCACGCGCCACCATGCCCAGCTAATTTTTTGTATTTTTAGTAGAGACGGGGTTTCACCATGTTGACCAGGATGGTCTCGATCTCTTGACCTCGTGATCCACCCGCCTCGGCCTCCCAAAGTGCTGGGATTACAGGCTTGAGCCACCGCGCCCGGCCTACCTGGTTAGCTTTTTAAATTTTGTTTAGAGACAGGGTCTTGCTATATTGCCCTGACTGGGCTCCAACTCCTGGCCTCAAGTGATCCTCCCTCAGCATCAGGAGTAGCTGGGATAACAGGAAGGAGCCACTGTGCCTGACAAGATGGTGGCTTTTGACTAGTAGGGACTATATACTTGAGTGTGCCATAGAATCACCTAGGACACTCTTTGAGTCAGTAGCTCAGACTACTGAGCTCCATTGCCAGAGATTAGCATTTTCAATAAGATCCCTTCTAACAGTTGTGAATGCCACAATTTGAGAAATTCAGGGCAGGATGACCTGGAGTATGTCTTGGCCTTACCTCTGCCAGTGCAGTTCTGGGAACAGTCCTAAGAATTCTCCCCTGGATGGCCATGGGGTGGCAGTGTGCACCCACTTTTTTAGCTAAAAGAGGCTTAGTTCTCAGTTGGCTATTTCTGGGCTCCCAGAGTAGTGTCTGCCCCCACCAAATACAGGAGTTCCTCCAGTCTGTGGTCTGCCTTCTGCAGGAGCCACCACTAATGTAGGGGCTCCCAGAGTGAAAGACAGGCACACTACCTGGCAGTATGTGAGGTAGGTATGGCCAGGACTAGGGTAAGGCAAGAGAGGTGCCTAAAGTGCACTCACTCCCAAAGACCCTGCTCTTGCCTTCTTAACTTCTGTACCCTACACACCAACCGTGCCTTACCCTCGTCCTGGCCCTGTTCTGAGCATAAGGCATAGGTCACCCCTGCTTCTCAGGATTCTTGGTATATTCAAAATGGAAGAAACATGGTCATAAAAGTTATATATTTTAACATTCTATGAATACAAATCCAAAAGACTACAGGTATAACTGCGTGTGGAAACAACATCAAAAGTCAATTTGTGACTGTGGAGTCCAGGTAAGTTGGCCATCCTGAACCCAACCCTTCACTGCCACTACCCTTGACTCTTCACCCTCACTACCACTGACTCTTCACCCTACCACTATGTCAGGCGTGGTAGGCCCTGGCTGGCACCTCTCCATTGACCCCAGGTTGCAAAGCCATGCCTCCCTGGGGGACTCCTTCCACTCTGTAACCCACCTCTGCCTCTAGGGTCACAGCCCACATCTGTCAGGGATGCCCCAGCTTACCCTATTATTCCCCCCAGACTTCCACAAAGGACTAGTTCCCAGGACCCTCCCAATCTCTGCTGCTAAATCCATTGGTCATGTCATAGTTCTCCACTTTGTGTGTGTGTGTGTGTGTGTGTGTGTGTGTGTGTGTGTGTGTGCGCGCGCGTGCGCACCAAGATTGATTTCTTCATTTCTTGCATTTGAAGTACTCTTGTATGACATCCTTGGCTTGAGACTCCTTGCCATAGTCCTTAACTACTACATAACTGCAACCAACCACTTTATGGGGTTTCCCCTCTCTGTCAGTTTTAGAGGCCGGCCCATTCCCCGAGTTTCTTGTCATCAACCTTAATTAAGTTGATTTGGTATTCAGCACAAAGGGCCTCCACCAACTTGACATACATAGGCTCATCACAGTTGGATGCAAGCGCACAAAGAAGGGCTTGGCGTTTGTCTAAGGCTTTGGCAGCTTCGCGAATTCCACATGCTAGGCCATTGTGGATGAGGGCAGTCTTCAGCATCTCTTGTAAAGCAATATTAATGTCCATTACACTTCCAGCAGCAGTGCCTTCCTCAGCCATGGCAGTGGTTTATGGGTTACAGGTGGAGCCGAATCTTTTTTTTTTTTTTTTTTTTTTTTTTTTGAGGCGGAGTTTCACTCTTGTTACCCAGGCTGGAGTGCAATGGCGCGATCTCGGCTCACCGCAACCTCCGCCTCCTGGGTTCAGGCAATTCTCCTGCCTCAGCCTCCTGAGTAGCTGGGATTACAGGCACGCACCACCACGCCCAGCTAACTTTTTGTATTTTTAGTAGAGACGGGGTTTCACCATGTTGGCCAGGATGGTCTCGATCTCTTGACCTCGTGATCCACCCACCTCGGCCTCCCAAAGTGCTGGGATTACAGGCTTGAGCCACCGCGCCCGGCCGTGAAGCCGAATCTTGAACACATCCAAGCCTGTGCCTTAGTTCTCAACTTTCATTTTATACCGGTAATCACTCTGAAGGCACTCTTGACTTCTGGGACACTACTCTTCCTTAATTGCCTGCTTTACTGGATTCTTCCCTTTTTTTTTCTTTTTTGTAGAGACAGTTTCACCATGTTGGCCAAACTTGACCTCAAGTGGTCTGCCCACCTTGGCCTACCAAACCACTGGGATTACAGGCATGAGCCACTGCCCCCAGCTGCTGGATTCTTATCTTCTCATTCTCTGACTTCCTTGGGCTTAGTCCTCAAACCTGTTCTCTATTTACACCCCTTCCCAGGTGATTCTGTGACTTTGCCATTTATATATCTTGACTTCTAAATTTTTGTCTCAGCCCAAATTTCTTCCCTGAGCACCACAGTTGGAAATCCTACTGCCTTCATCTCTACTCAACATCTCCACTTGGTTGTCTAATAGGTAGCTCAGACTTGAGATATCCAAAGCAAACCGAATTCTCCCAACCCCACACCACCAGCACCCTATAGCCTTTACTGTGTGAATTAAGGGCACCTCCATTTATCCAGCTGCCCAGAGACATTTTGGACACGTCTCATTCTCTCACATCCCACATCCAATCCATCATCAAATACTATTTTTTTTTTTTTTTTTTGAGACGGAGTTTCACTCATGTTACCCAGGCTGGAGTGCAATGGCGCGATCTCGGCTCACCGCAACCTCCGCCTCCTGGGTTCAGGCAATTCTCCCGCCTCAGCCTCCTGAGTAGCTGGGATTACAGGCATGCGCCACCACGCCCAGCTGATTTTTTGTAGTTTTAGTAGAGACGGGGTTTCACCGTGTTGACCAGGATGGTCTCGATCTCTTGACCTCGTGATCCACCCGCCTCGGCCTCCCAAAGTGCTGGGATTACAGGCTTGAGCCACCGCACCCGGCCATCAAATACTATTTTTATATGCAGAATATATCCAGACTCTAACCATGTCTTCTCACCTCCACTGCCCTCACCCTGGTTTAAGACACCAATGGCCACTTAACTGATCCTCATGTATGCATCCTGTGTGGAGGGTTCTCCACACAGCAGCCAGTCAGACTTTCACTCTCTGCTGAGACATATCCAGTGACTTTCCATCTTGTTCTATCCTTTCCCTCCTTACAAGGGCCTACTCCAAGGCCCATTTCCTCTGACCAGACATTCCAACCATTCACCCCTTCAGCGCCCCATTCCAACCTAGTGGCCTCCTGGCTTTTCTTCCGACACATCAAGCAAACTTCTACCCCGGGGTATTTGCACCTGCTATTCTGACTGCAGTGCTCTTCCCTAGGTACCCATGTAGCCATAGCTGTCTTTCTCCCCTCCTTCAATTCCTGCTCACTGAGTTCTTTGACACTTACAGAATAGTATCTCTTGCATGGTAATTTTAAATGCCATCAAAAAATTTTTGATGCTCTGTCCTTGAAGAGGTAAAGCCTAAATTCCTCCCCCTCCCCTTTGAGTGGGATAGACTTACGTACTTTAACAAATAACATTACAGAAATGACAATGTGTGACTTCTAGGACTAGGCCATAAAAAGCATTGCTACCTAAAGAGTCTTTCTTTCTTGGATCATTCTTGGGGAAACCAACTGCCATATTGGGAGGACAGACAAGCAATCCTATAGAGAGGCCAACATTGCAGGGAAACAGGCCCCCTGCCAATAGCCATGCAAGTGAGCCATCTTGGAAGTAGTCAAGTCCCAGTCAAGCCTTCAGATGACTGCAGCCCTGGCCAACATTTTCACTACAACACCATAGGAGAAAATGAGTTCAGAACCATCCAGACCTACAGAATTGTGAGAAAATAAATATTTGTTTTTTTTAAGCTGCTAAATTATGGAGTGATTTGTTACACAGCAATAGGTAACTAATACTTCCCTTTCTGTTCCCCCCAACCCAGCTACATTTTTCTTCATGGTATTTGTCACCATCGGACACACTGTATATTGCCCCCACTTAGAATTATACCATTATAATAGGGAGTTTGTTTTATTGGCTCCTGTGTCCACCAGTGCCTGGCAAAAAAAATAGATAATAAATGTGTTGGATGAATGAAGCATGGGTCTCTGAAGGTCTAGGTCTGTCTCTGTCTCTGTGAGGCTTAGGACTGGACTGTGGGTGTGAGAGGCAGCCTTTTCTTCTCACAGATGAAGAGAGATAAACCAGGTCCCAGTCAGGAGTATTCCTTCCCCTCAGCCCTTCCCAGTTGTAGCCCTCCTGACCCAGACCCCAAAAGTGGATTAACTTTGCTTGATTGATCTAGGGGACTGGGGAGTGACTGCCCAGCTCATTGCCCCTCAACCCAAACCCCACAAAGTGATCTCCTAACACTCAGAATTGGAATTTCCCCAAGCCACTTCCTACCTTTCCAGGAAGACACTCTCACCGCCTACCTTTGTCCAGGCACCTCTGAGCAGCCAGGAGAAGCTGTGGTGGGGAGAAAAGGAGCAGGCAGAGTGCAGGGGTCCTGGGATCACTATCCTCTGCTCTCCAGACTTCCACTACACTTTCAGGGCATGTCTGTCTGCCTGGCGCATTCAGATTCTCCCCTCCCAGCATCAGAGAGGGGGTGACAGAGGCAGAGGCTTGGCTTTGCCCCAGGATAATCACCCCAAACAAAGCTATGGGGGAGGAGGCATCAGTACTGATGGTGATTGGATCACTGGAGCTTCTGGGGGCTGAGGGTTCTGACGGGCCCAGAGGTCTGAAATCTGAGGTGGAGGACACTGGGGGAGCTGAAGATATGAATGGGGCTGAGCCTCAGCGTGGCCAGGAACGGGCTGTAGAGAACCAGGACTTAGTGCTGCGGTAACTGCTGGGCACAGAGGGTGCAGAAGGGGTGTCGACTGGAGGCAGGAAGAGCAGGGAGGAGGCACTTACCATGGGATCCTGGTCAGAAGAGCTGGTGGTCTGAGCCAGAACAAGCTGAGGCTGAGAGAAGTGGACTGATTGGGAGAGTAAAAAGAAGGAGGAAGGAGGAAAAGGTCGTGTCTGGATTCCTGCCCTCTGGGTGTGAGGTCAGGAGACAGTCTCTGGTGCCACAGTTTCATACCTATGCCAGATGTCACCCCTACAGACACCTGCTGTTCACTTACACACTTAACATCACCTCATGGTGGCCCTCACATTTGGTAGGTGGTCCCCTTGGGCACAGGAAGAAACAGGAAGTATGAGGATGCCCAAGGGGAGTGGGGTCCAGGCTGCTCAGAGCAGAAATTCTAAGAGGCCTGCTACTCAGGACCCCCAAATAAGGAACAGCATTTCAGCATCTTGGAATAGTTAGGGGGAGGGTCCAAAGCAGTGGGCTGAGGGGGTCTGGAGATACAGATGTGGGAGTCAGGTACACATGGGTGGAGAATGTGTGTGAAGATGGGTGAAGTGCCAGTCACTGTTGAAACAAGCCTATGATGAGAACTATTGTTTCATTATACTATTCATTCATCTATGTTTGAAAATTTTCATACTAGAGGCTGGGTGTGGTGGCTCACTCCTGTAATCCCAGCACTTTGGATGGCCAAGGTGGGTGGATCACTTGAGGCCAGGAGTCTGAGATAGCCTGGCCAAACGGTGAAACCCTGTCTCTACTAAAAAGACAAAAATTAGCCTGGCCTGCTAGTGGGTGCCTGTAATCCAAGCTAATCCCAGCTATTCCTGAGGCTGAGGCAGGAGAATCATTGGAACCTGGGAGGCCAAGGCTGCAGTGAGCCCAGATCACACCACTGCACTCCAGACTCTGTCAAAAAAAAAAAAAAAAGGAAGAAAGAAAGAAAGAAACGGCCGGGCACGGTGGCTCACGCCTGTAATCCCAGCACTTTGGAAGGCCCAGGCGGGTGGATCACAAGGTCAAGAGATAGAGACCATCCTGGTCAACATAGTGAAACCCCGTCTCTACTAAAAATACAAAAAATCAGCTGGGCATGGTGGCGCATGCCTGTAATCCCAGCTACTCAGGAGGCTGAGGCAGGAGAATTGCCTGAACCCAGGAGGCGGAGGTTGCGGTGAGCTGAGATCGCACCACTGCACTCCAGCCTGGGCAACAAGAGCAAAACTCCGTCTCAAAAAAAAAAAAAAAAAAAAAAAAAGAAAAAGAAAGAAAGAAAGAAAAAGAAAATTTCCATAATAGAACGTCAAAAGAGAAAAACTGTGTATGGCTGTGTACCTGCATGCTGTGGATGTGTGTACCCTGCTGCGGGTGTGCAGTCAGCTTAAAGACCTCTTGAGGTTCTTTTTCGTCCTCTTCCCCGGCTGTAGCTGGCTGTGAGCGTTTGTAGGGTGGTACGCGGGTGAGAAGGTCCCGGTGCGCGCCCGCTCCCAGCGCGTCTCGTCACCATGCCTCGGAAAATTGAGGAAATCAAGGATTTTCTGCTCACGGCCCGACGAAAAGACGCCAAATCTGTCAAGATCAAGAAAAATAAGGACAATGTGAAGTTTAAAGTTCGATGCAGCAGATACCTTTACACCTTGGTCATCACTGACAAGGAGAAGGCAGAGAAACTGAAGCAGTCCCTGCCGCCTGGTTTGGCAGTGAAGGAACTGAAATGAACCAAAACACACTGATTTGACTTGTATGTTAATAAATACTAAAAATCCTAAAAATGAAAAAATTAAAAAATAAAAAGCAAAAAAAGACCTCTTGAGTGTGTGTGAGTGCATAGGCGTGGGTCACCACCATGTGCACACATGTGTGCAAACTGCAGCATGCCTGCAGTTGGGGACAGCTCGTGGGCAGGGCAGGACTGGTCACCGAAAGGGGAGAAGCTTCTATTCTGACCAGACCCTCCACACTCACCCCAGCATCCTGCAGAGGGTTTCCCCTCCTGATCGCAGCCTGCCCAGGCCATTGACACTGTGGTGACCGTGTCAGTGAACGTGTGAGACTGGGCAGCTGTGTGCCTGAACTTGTGACAAGGTGTGTTGGTGTGTGGACCCGGCTGTTTGTGTGTGGAAGCCCAGTGCTGAGTGTGGGTGTCGGAGGCACGACTTATGAGACTGGGCGGGGCTCTGGTCCCCAGTCCGGCGCCGGTGGAGCCCTCACTCTCTCACGACTCCCCCGCAGCTCTCCAGCGCCCCCTGCCCCCCGAAGCTGGCTGGAGGAAGGTGGGAGACACCTGTTGGGGGGTTGAGAGCGGCGGAGCCCACAGGGACCTCTCCCCAAGCGCCCCGCCCGCCCTGTCCCTGACGGGTCCCGCCCCCGTCGGGTCCCGCCCCCGCGGTCGCCGCAAGCAGCGCGGCGAGTGAGCGCACCGCTGCCAGAGGAGCGCAGGGCTGTGGGAGCGCACCGCGGGGACCCAGTCGAGGCCAGGGCCGCCAGGGAGGCGGGCGGAGCAAAGGCAGCGCCGTGGAGACACCAGGGACAGCGGGCCACGCCAGGCAGGTGAGTGCGGCGGCGGGGCGCCCGGAGCGAGGAAGCCGGGCGTCGCGGCTCAGCAGCCTCCTGCCGGTCCGGTCCGGTGCCCGTCCCCACCGCCCTCCATTCTCGCGACTCCTAGCTCCCTGTCCTCTGCCCCTCTCTCCGGCTGTTTTTCCCGTCCCTGTCTCTGTCGGTCCCTCTCTATTTCACTGTCTCTTTCTAATCTCTTCTGTTTCCTGCTATCTTGCTCTTTCCCTATCTCTCAACCCCTGTCTCACTATTTGTCTATCTCCGCCTCTGTCTCTCTGTCTCTGTCCGTCTCTGAGCTACCTGTCACTTAGATCTTTTATATTTATCTCTCGCTCCTCTATCTCTCTTACCCTCCCTGTCTCTCTGCCCAGTATCCAATCTCTCTCCACCTCTGTCTCTCTACCCTGTCTCTGCCTGATATCTCTGCCTCTCTCCATCTTGGTCCCTCTCAAGTCTCTGTGTCACCCCACTTCTGTCTCTCCTTGTCACCCTTTTTCCATCTCTATTTCCACATATCCCTGTCATTGTCTCTGTCAGACATCTCCCTTTCTTTTCTTTCTCTCTCCCTCCCTCCGACATTTCTGATATCTCTTGGTCCCTGTCACCCTCTCTGATCTGCTCAGTCTCCCAGTCCTCAGTCAATGGCCATTTCTGATTCCCTGTGTCTGGTCCTATTTCTGTTCACCTCTAGGAAAGCTATATTTCTGCCTCTTTCCTTGTGACCCCTGCACTTCCCTGAATCTATGACCACCTCCCCTTGTGTTGGGGACTATAGGGCCAGCAGGGCCCAGCATCCATAATTCCCTCCCACACAGGCGGCCCTTTCCTCGGGGTCCCGCCTGGTACCAGGGCCCCCCTCAGCTGGGGGACTGCGCCTGGAAGCTGTCATGGAAGCCCTGCAGAGGCAGCAGGCAGCTCGACTGGCCCAGGGGGTGGGGCCATTGGCACCTCCACGCCCGCTGCTGCCACCCCGACCTCCCCTGCCTGACCATCGGACCCTACAGGCCCCTGAGGGGGCCTTGGGGGAGGCTGGGGCTGAGGAAGAGGAAGATGTGGAAGAAGATGAGGAGGGAGAGGAAGCCGGAGCAGAGGAGGAGGCAGCTGAGGAGAGCCGTCCAGGGGCCCAGGGGCCCAGCTCACCTTCTAGCCAGCCCCCTGGACTCTATCCTCACGAGTGGACCTACGAGGAACAATTCAAGCAGGTAGGACCGACCCCCTTGATGTCAAGCCCTCTCCCCTATCTCCCTCTTCTGGCAAAAGCAGAGCCAGGTGATTAGCAGCCCACCCACCCACAGCACCACCCTCTGCAAGATGAAAAGAGACACAGAGACACAGAGACCTAGAGAAAGACAGAGGGAAAACTGGAGGATAGTGACAGGAAGGGAAAGACAGATGCCTGGCTAAATTTTAAAATTTTCTTTTATAAAGACAGGGTCTCCTTGTGTTGCCCAGGCTGGTCTTGAACTCCTGAGCTCAAGTGATCCTCCCACCTCAGCTTCCCAAAGTGCTGAGATTACAGGCATAAGCCACCATGCCCAGCCAGGTGTAGGAACCTTTGAGGGAGGGCAGTCTGGGGGCTGGTGATTCCAATGCTAGCATCACCCTACCCATCTTCTCACACATCAAGTCACAAGGTCATATTCCAGTGACGAGTGGGGGTTCCCAGTTGCTTCCTCTGTCTTTGGAAATAGAATGGAGGTTGTCACTGCCTTGGCAGGCTGACACACCCCTCCTCTCTTTCCTGTTACATCCCCCTTACCCTGGCCACATGCAAACCTTCTGGGCCTGAGTTCCATGGACAATAGTTCCCAGCCCGTGATGGTCACTTAGCTGCAGTGCGACTAAAGGGCTCCTCTGCAACTCAGAATGACAAGACTTCACTCACAGGGCCTTAATCTGAGGTTCTTTCTCCCTGGAGAACCCTCTGGGTGTCATTCTAAGGACACTACTCAAGGCTGTCGCTATGAAGGTATTACACAGGGCTATGACCCCAGGTATGCTATTCTGGTGATGTTAACTTGTAGGCTGTTGGTCTGAGTATATTCCAAAAGCATTAACCTGTGACTAGTACTCTGGCATTAGCGTAAAACTGAGAGTTTTACTCAGGGCTCTGTTCTGGAGATAGGGCACTAGACACTGTTTCTCATAGGTATAATTCTAGGAGTTACTACTTGAAGAGTGTATGTATTATATGTGAGTATCCATCTAAGACTTAGGGCTCAGTTTTTGTGGGAATGTGGCTCTAAAGGCAGATCTGGGGTTTATTACTCATGGGTATTCTGTTTGTTTTTTACTCTGAGGATTCTTATGGGGATGGAGTGATGGAATATTATCTATAGGTGTTACTCAAGGACTGTTACTCTGGGTCAATGACTCTAGGGATGGTTCCCTTGGCTGGTATTTGGGAGCTGACACAGGAGGTGGGGCGCCAGATGACTGGGAGGAGTTGAGATGGCCTGTGGATCCTTCAAACTCTGACCCCACAGGTCCTAGGTGGTACAGGGCCATTGCCTCTATAGCAGCTTCTGTAGTAGGCAGGGTAACTGCCTCTGAAAGGTGACAGACCAGAAGATGAGCTGAGGGGCCCTGGGTGTCAACCTAGGAGCTTCTGAGCATCACCCTGCCTGAGGGGTGTGTTAGAAGAATCTCTGCCCTCCACCCACCCCCAGCCCTGGCATACAGGGATGTGAACAGCATGAAGTTCTTAAATGAATGAATGAGAGCATCAGATATATGTTTATCTCCTCAGTACGGAATGCAACCCCAGCCTAGCTTCCTTCCTGGGGCTCTAAATGTCCCATGAGGGTGGGGGAAAACTGAGCCCCAGAGGGCAGGCTGAGCCTCCAAGCTCCATCCTGTTCCTCTCTTCCCTTATTCCCAAGATGGGTGGTCTGAACTGCCCAGGGCACCGCTACCAGTGCCAGTCTCTGCATGTATTAGAAAAAGGCACCTCTACCTGCCCTTAGGGGGAAGAGAGCCTAATGCTAATGCCAGGGAGTCCACATTGAGAGCCTACTGACTTCTTCAGCTAGGGGCCCTTGTTCAGGGTACAACCTGAATTGGGGTCCAGGGAGGGAGGGGGGATCAATAGAGCTGTAGAATGACCCCAATCCTTCCCCAGCTGTATGAGCTCGATGCAGACCCCAAGAGGAAGGAATTTCTGGATGACCTGTTTAGCTTCATGCAAAAGAGGGGTGAGTGGCATGACGTAGGGGAAGGGCCCTGGAATTGCCCCCTTACCAGGTTTGAGGAAACCCAGTTGAGTTCTCCCTGCAGAGGCCTGAGCTTGGCAGCACCTGTCCTTTGCCCTCAATAGCGTCTTTAACCTCTGACCCTGCCCCCCTCCTCCACCCAGGATTAATTAGTGGCCAGCCCACTGGCAGGTTAATGAGTGTGGGATCAATTGGGAGGGTGGGAGGAGGAACTGATGGGAGGCTGGCCTGGGGTGGGAGCCAGAACTGGAGAGCTGAGAATGCCTTGGTTCTCTGTCCAGGGTCCTTCCTCCAGCCATGTCTTTCCTGTTTTCCCTTGATTCAGGCAGGGGACACCTCGTGTGCTGTCCAGCAGGAAGGACTAGGATTAGACTGAAGGAAGGACTTCCCAAGGGGTGGGCTGGGACTATATGAGTTGAGCTTGTGGAGGAGGAGAGAAATTCGTTTCCAGGAATGTCAGAGCTGGAGAAGGCAAGAAGGGTCCAGGAGGACATCAGGGTGGGCGGCAGTCCATCACTTCAGCTTCTCCCCAGATTCATGGGACCGAACACTGACTCATTATCTCTCTCTACAAAGCTAATTAACTCACTCAGAGCGCAGCCTGATAAGCCGCTAATTAACTGGCTGCACTGCCCGCCCCCCCACTTTAGTGCAGCTGCTGGCCCACTTGCCGCCCCCCCCCCCCCCGCCCTCACTCCAGCCCCAGCACCCCTTTCGGGTCCCTTCTTCCCTGGGACCCTCAGTTGGGCCCTAAGTCCTTTTGCTTCCCAGGGAGGCCCATTCTAGTTCCAGTGTCCCCCCTTCTCTGACCCTTCCTCGAAGCCTCCCCTCCACTGGGGTAGCGAGTGTGAACCGATCCCAGCACTGCCTGCCCGCCCCTCCCCACTAACTCTGCCTCCCTTCGGTCCCTGCCTCCCACCGCTCCAGCTGCAGGGGAGGGGGTCCCGTGGGGCCGATAATTTTCCGCCATTAATCAGGCCGCAGCTAATTGTTCGGGTCCAAAGGCGCGGCGGAAGGGGACGGGATCGGTAAGGAATTAACTGGGGCCCATCGCTCAGCGCAGACAGGCCCCTTTGTCAGGACTGGACGGCGGGGGCGGCGCGGGCTGCGGAGTCGGCGGGCGGAGGCGGGAGCTGATTCTTCTCTCCCGTCATACCCCAGCCTTGGGCAGCTACTCGGGGGCTGCTGCTTAGGGGTGGCTGGCTCTTCAGCACTATCCGGAAGTCCTTCCTACGATCTACCCCAGGGGACAGCAAACTAAAGTTTGCACGCCAAACTCAGCTGCCTGCAATATAAGAATGGTTTTTACTTGTTTAAATAGTTGGGGGACAAAATTAAAAGACAAATAACATTGCCAGACTGGTGAAATTCGAATTTCAGAGTATATTATTGGAACACAGCCGCGCCCATTCCTTTAAGTATTCTCCATGGCCGCCTTCGGGCTACAATGACAGTGTTGAGTAGTTGTGACAGAGATCACTTAGCCATTTGGCCTTTTACAGAATTTTGCCCACTCCTGGTCTAGCCTCCTGTCCTTCCTGCTAAAAAAGAGGCCCTGGAGCTCGGTGGGCTCCGCCTGTAATCCTATTCCCCCGAGTCTCCCTCTTTCCCGCCGCCCCAGCCCCCCGGGACTCCCGCCCTGTATTAGTCCCCGGGGATGCCGCAGGCAGGGTCTTAGTCTCAGTGTCCTGACGGCAGCCCACTCCCCACCAGGGACGCCAGTGAACCGCGTGCCCATCATGGCGAAGCAGGTGCTGGACTTATACGCTCTGTTTCGCCTGGTGACTGCCAAGGGCGGCCTGGTGGAAGTCATCAACCGCAAAGTGTGGCGGGAGGTCACGCGCGGCCTCAGCCTACCCACCACCATCACCTCGGCCGCCTTCACTCTACGCACCCAGTGAGGCCCAGGGCGCGAGCGGAAGGAAGGGAAGGGGGCGCGGGGTCGGGCTAAGGCGGGGCGGGGAGGGTCCCGGCGGGAGTCGGGGTGTGGAACTTGACCAACTGGGTCGAGCCTCCCACACACTCACCGCCCGCTGTCCGCCCCTAGGTACATGAAGTACCTGTATCCGTACGAGTGCGAGACTCGAGCTCTCAGCTCGCCAGGGGAGCTCCAGGCCGCCATAGACAGCAATCGGCGCGAGGGCCGTCGCCATGCTTACACCGCTACCCCTCTCTTCGGCTTGGCAGGACTACCCTCTCGGGGCGCTCAGGGTCCACCAGTGGGTCCTGGCCCCGCCCCTCCGGCGACCGCGTCCAGCCCTGGCCCGGTCCAGGGTTCCGCCTCCGGCCTGCCAGCGCATGCCTGCGCTCAGTTGAGTCCATGCCCTATTAAGAAAGGTGCGAGGGGAGAACGGTGGAGGTTTAGGGGTCTCTGAGGTTTAGGTGGGAGCTAAGATATGGGAACCATTACAGTGTGGGGACTGAGGTCTAGGAGGCATTGAGCTATGGGAGCAGTAAGGTCTGACGTGCCTCTGAGGTTTGGGGCTCACAGGTTTAGGGGTCCTGAGGTTTGGGGTCAAATGAGAACTGTGGGGTAGGGTAACTGAGGTGTGGGGGCTGAAGTTCAGGAAAAGGTCCTTTAATCACAGCATCTCCGTTCCACACCTGTCCACCCAGTGCTCCTATTTGGATATAGTTTGTGCCTCTTGCGATCTGAATTATTCAATAACCAACAACTAAAAACAATCTTCCAAATTCTCTAGACATGTGCATTGGTCCTTTGGGCTCTAGAGAAACGCTTCAGTGCTTCCAGGCTGAGGCTGTGGGTGGGAAGATCAAATAATGAGAGATTGGTGCATAAGCTTGAGTGTACCTCTTTTGGTCCCAGGCCTGGGGGAAAAGCAAATGCAGAGATGGGTTGGTTTGACCAGGGGAGCTGAATAACATGTTCTTCTAGAGGAGAATGGAATTCCAGCCCCTCGCCTGGCACTGCCTGTGGGCCTGGCGTTGGGACCAACACGGGAGAAGTTGGCACCAGAGGAGCCCCCAGAGAAAAGAGCTGTGCTGATGGGGCCCATGGACCCACCTCGATCTGGCATGCCCCCCAGCTTCCTGCCCCGTGGCAAGGTTCCCCTGAGGGGTGAGGAGGGGCTTCTTGTGAGGGGGCTTTGGGACTGTACACTGAGGGAGGATTGACCCATCATCTGACAGGCGTTAGAGACGGGGCAGACAGATTCCTCTATAGACAACTGTATGAGTATAAGGGTGGGTTTGAAGTGGAATGGGGGCTGACTATAGGAATGAAGCGGGGGGAATTCTATCAATAAGTCTGAAGTTTGATTCTCCAAAATGTGATTCCCTGCCCCCTCCTGGACAGAAGAGCGGCTGGATGGGCCTCTTAATCTGGCAGGCAGTGGCATCAGCAGTATCAACATGGCCCTAGAGATCAACGGGGTGGTCTACACTGGTATGGGTACTACAGGCTGTCTACAGTGGCATGGGGTCAGGGGCATTTAGGCTGGCATGGGGATTTTAGACTTCCTCTACTAGCATGAGGTTCAGGGATATCTAAACTTGCATGGGTAACATAGGATTCAGGGGATTGCTAGACTGGCATGAGTTAAAGGGGGTGTCCACATGGCATGGGATCCAAGGCATGAGCTCTCTGGCATGGGTACCAGGGGATGTCTGCCTTGTCATGGGCCTATGTATCAG
Source organism: Sapajus apella (assembly GCF_009761245.1). Taxonomy (NCBI): domain Eukaryota; kingdom Metazoa; phylum Chordata; class Mammalia; order Primates; family Cebidae; genus Sapajus; species Sapajus apella. Next base: position 129,562 of record NW_022436982.1, read on the forward strand.
TGTAAATATTCCTTGTTTACCTGTTTGAGGGTATCTACATTAGCAATGGAGTCTTTCACTGACCGAAGGAACTTGTCCTCATTGGTTTGTGGCAGGGATACGTGTGTAGTAGTGTTCTAGCAACCAGAACACTTACTTCCATTCCCCTCTTCTGTTTCCATATCCTACCCCCTCCTGCTTGTTTTTGCCCTCTACCATCTTCTCACCCCTTTGCCAGGTGTCCTCTTTGCCCGCCGCCAGCCTGTGCCAGCTTCCCAGGGTCCAACCAACCCTGCACCCCCACCCTCCACAGGGCCCCCTTCCAGCACCTTGCCCTGAGAGGTCCAACTTGAAACACCCAGCCCCATTGCTGAGAGGGGAGGAGACCCCCTGCTTTGATTCTTTCAGGCTGCCCACTCTGGGACCCAGCCCTGGAAGGGAACCACACCTCCCATGCCATGTGGACTTAAAACCAAAGTTTCTTTTGATATTACACCTACCTCATTGAAAAGGGAGGGCACTTCCTCCCTGGCCAATTCCAGCAGTATTTACCAAAGAGTTCTTCCTCCAGTAACCCCCATCATCTCCTCATGTGTCCCCTCTATCAATGCCATCTCTAGGACCCTACCCCTTTGAATAGGCCGTGCTTCTCTTCAGGAACCAAGTGAAAGGTTGGGTTGGGGTATTGTGAAAGAGACATCCCTCAGGTCACGCCTAGACAATAAAGCTGCGATCCCTCCCTCTCTGATGCCTCCTTTCTTGTTTGGGTATGGGAGGTGGGGAGGAATTACATGGTACATAGGCTGCCTTGGGCCAGGGGCTTTCAGAGGGGAAGGCAGAATAGCAAAGTTCCATGAGAATAGAAGAGCTCCATCTCATGAATCAGACAGCCTGAGTTCAATTCCCAATCTGTCACGATCGTGCGGGGTGGCCTTGGGCAAGTCATTTAATCAATTGAACCTTAGAAGACTCCAAAAGTTTATGGTAACTCACAGAGCCTCCTAATGATGTTATCTACGGGAATGGACCTGTCCTGGAATAGTAAGTGTATTTACACGTGCAAACTCAGGGAATAGCGTAGGGAAAGATCTTTGGCACCCGAAAAGCAAAGGTTGTCTTGACAACCAGGCGTTGGAAGCCAGGTGAGGGCTGGGACAGAGCCGTCGCCAAGGTAATCAGCTTTTGACAGCTCTAAGCAGCAACTTCCGGCACTGAAGGACTGAATCATAGCGTCACTTCCTGCATAAAGGGAAGCTCGTGCACTCGGATTGGCTAGCCTTCTTATTTGGACGGACGTCCCGCCCTCTGGCTGTTTCCCGGCTGAGGTGGGTCGGTAGTAGCGATGGCGGCTCTCACTGACGTGCAGCGGTTACAAGCCCGAGTGGAAGAAATGGAGCACTGGGTGTATGGGCCGGGCGGGGCGCGCGGCTCGCGGAAGGTGAGTAGTCTGGTCCGGTAGTCCCTTTCTGGAGCAGAGCACTGGCGGTCCACTGTCCCGGCCTTCGGGATGCAACCGCACCAGTCCTGTTCTCCGCAGCCCAGCCTTTGAAATAACAAGTCAGGGACCTTCCAGAGCCGATTGGACCCTCGGGGGTCCATTCTCATAGGGGGCTCTGCGGCTGGTTAAGCCTGAGAGTGGGCTCAGTACCTACTCTGACTAAAACTCCGCCCTTGCCCTCGCGGGCTAGTCGGGGAGACCTGACACACTCGAGAAGCTGACTAATGACAGTTTCAATAAGAGCTGAAGTCTATGATAGGAAAGCCTGTCATGGAGCCCTTCGTAATTAATTGCTAAATGAATTGTGCAGGAAGAGGTCCATGGGACCCCTGAGGAGACAGAGCAGAGGTGCATAAGGAAAAGTCCAAAGGGTGAGAGGTGAGGTCTGAAAGAGCCAGGATTAGGAAGGAACGGGTACTAGGTATTCAGATGTGGACTAGCACTACTTTATACTAGTGGCGGAATTTTGACAATTATGAAGCTCAAGTGCCCTCTCCTCCCATTTCCACTGTGGGAAGACCTTTTACTAAAGACCTTCTGATGACGTGTCAGGCATATCCTGGAGCTAAGTGCATCCAAGGTAATGATGTCTGTTTGTACGGGAAAGGAGGAATTAGTTGCCAGTAGCAGACTGCTCCCATTTCAGAACTAACTTCCCAAACATTCTCTTCCTTTGGGATCTTTGACGCTCACCCTCCTGGTTTGCCTTCTACCTCTCACTGCTGCTTCTCAGAGTTATTTGCCTCCCTACTCACATTCCTCACCCTCTGCCCTAAAGACTGGGTGAGTGCAGTCACTTCCTTAGTCTCCTCCATTTGACCCTTTAATATTGGGATTCCTTACATTCTTCCCCTAAACTTTAGGTAGGCTCACTCACCTTCATGGTGTCAATTACTATTTGCATGTCAATATGTCTCAAATGTATATCTCTGGTCCAGATTTCTGTTCTGAGAACAAGACTTGTATGTCCAGTTATCTACTGGATTTTTTTCCACTTGGATATCCAACAGGCATCTCAAATTCAATTAGTAGGTTCTTAACTGTACTCTTCCTCTCCCCTAACCCAGTTCTCCTCTGTATTCCCTAATTCAGTGATTGCACCATCATTGGGATCCCAGTTGTCTTGGACTCTTACATCTCCCACACTAAAGTTATTTTGGAGGGGATAGGGCTAGAGGTAGGCCAGCCAGTCTAGAGGTCATGAAGGCTTGAATGAGGATGCTTGCATTTCTCATGCCCAAACCCAGGGCTTAGGAACTAGAAAATATATTGTGTATACTATATAGTCCATAAACTCTAAAATAGTTCACTATCTCTCCCATATTTGAATCTCCCCAAGGAGTACATGACTCTCTCTCTCCACTTTAAGGATTCCTAGAAGGTGGGGCTGCACTTCCTTTAGTATTAGAAAAGGGAGGCCAACCTAGAGAATCTGGGAGAAAAAGGGTTCTTTACCTCTTCCAAGCCTTGAGCCAGGCAGTATATCTTGCAGTTAACTGCCATTTCCCTTACAGGTGGCTGACGGCCTGGTCAAGGTACAGGTGGCTTTGGGGAACATTGCCAGCAAGAGGGAAAGGGTGAAGATTCTGTACAAAAAGAGTAAGTGCTTCCCTGATATGCCTACCTGCCCAACATCCCATCTCTAGGCTTCCTGGGACCTGGCCCTACCCCTTCAGTTCAATAGGTCACTGGAATAGCCCTTTGGGGATAGAAAGATTATGGGGACATTTACCTGCACCCAATTCAATTGGTAAATTGAAGTGTGCTTTTCTACCTTGTGGATAAACCTCAAGCCCATGACAGTGTTCTTAGTTATGAAAAAAGTGCTCTGCCTGAAAGCTTTTCTTGGTGAAGGAGGGTAAACAGGGTATGGGATTTCCCAGACAAGGTTAAGAGGCAGGAAACAAATTAGACGCTGAGAGCCTGGTTATGTCAGAGCTAGTAACCTGCTTAGTAACTAGAAATTAGACAAAGCTCTGACTTGTCTTGGTGGCATCTAGGAGAAAATAGGCCTTCTACCCTTGGTGAGGATAGGTCAGTGAGAATGCTGAGGGCCCAGAGTGTTGGTGGCAATTGTTTTCAGCTCTGAAGCTTGAGGTCAGAAAAGACCTCAAGAGAAGAGAGTGGAGAGATAGGGAAGTGGGGCTAGGGAGCCTGGTGGAGCCCTGCTCATGCAGCACTGTTGGGTATCAGCTCCTCATTGAAGGCTCTCCTCAAGGCTGACCACTTGACAACTATCCTTCATAAGACAGCTCTACTCCCCAACCCTATTCCATTTTCCATCTCGCTACTTTTCTAGTTGAAGATATGATCAAGTACCTGGATCCTGAGTACATCGACCGCATTGCCATACCTGATGCCTCTAAGCTGCAATTCATCTTAGCAGGTAATGCTGGGCTATATGTGTACCTGCATCTGAAGATGTGGGTCATTGGGTAGGTTAAGCACAGAGATGGCCTCCCCATCCAGTCTTCTGATGGATACAACTCCTGGATGCTGCTCTCTGGAATTGTGGCCTGGTTCTGGGTTGAGAATCCTACAGATCCTCTAGTAGACATTGAGTACAGTATACCTCTGCACCAGCTGCAGGCCATGGTGTCAGCCACAGTGGGAGCTAGTCCAATGTTCTATCACTAGCCTGCCTCTTGGATTTTCCTTCAGAACCTTCCTCACTTTTGCTCACTAGACAGATGAGCTTCTAGGAAAGGGTAGGGGCAGAGAGCATTGCCAGGAAAGAAAAGAGATAATATTGGCATGAGTTTCAACATCTTTCTTTCATGTGAGAAAGCGCTGCAATTTCAGAGTTCTAGGCAGGAACTATTGCCTTAGCAATGTCTGCTATCAGTCAGCCACTCTATAAGCTAGGGTTTTCTGAGCTTCATTATTCATCCAAAAGATGTATAATGAATGACCATCTACTCTGATCCAGGTTCTATCCTAGGTGAGGAAGCATACGGTCGTGAACCAGAAAGTCCTTGCCCTCATGGGCACAGCCCATGCTAGGGGAGACAGAGTCCCTCCTGCTTCAGGGACCTGAGCTTATAACCCAAATGTGAGATCAGTCTCCCAGAAGACTGATCAGTGTAATGCAGCAGTGAGGACTGGATAAGGTTGGGCAGCTCCTGCTAAGAGGGCTGTCAGAGTTCCCAAAAGGCTCTTGATCAATTGCCATGGCTTAAGCACCAAGTACAGATCTTCTACTGCACCAACTCTTGAGTCCAGCCTCTTCATGCCTCCCTGTGGCACTGCCTCAGGAACTATGCATCCACTGCCACATGAACAGTTGCACAGTCTCCTAAATCATACTCTTAACCCTAATCTTTCCCTTCCTGCGGGTGGTTCAGTCTGTCACAAAAACATGTTTCCAACATGTCACTTGGCCTACTTTGGAATCTCCTGCCTTGCTAGGATAAAGCCCTAATTCCATAGTCTGCCATTCAAAGCCTTCCAGTCTGCCAGGTCTACCCTCCCATCCAACTCTGTTTCCTGTGCTCTCCCTGCTCCAGTTCAGCTAATTGAATTCTTTCTCCTCTACTAATTGACAAGCATTCCTGCCTCTAAGCATTTGCACATAACAGTCCTCCCTCTTGAATACCTTTCCCACTCTATGGATTTCAGTGCATTGAAACCCCCTGCACATACAGGGCCTAGCCCAGATCCTGCTTTCCTCACTGGACTCTCCCATTACTGTCCCAGCTCTCCTTTGGCATATAATTGTCTATGCCTCTGAAAGCCACTGAACAGAACCTGCCTGGTGTAGTCTGCCACATATCTCCTTTTTTAGATCTTCCCAGGGACCTCTGGGTGTGGGGATCCAAGTCTGAAGTACTTTGTATCCTATAGTCTAGAAGGTATTCCCCGAGTTTGTTGATAGGAGACTAGAACAAGAGGCCTTGAAGTTAAACCTTGGAGAAAGGTAGGATATGGAGTAATTGAGAGGCTCCTTAGGCTCAAATGGGTCAGAACTGAGGCATCCAGGAAAGTTGGGGGCAGAATGAAAATGTGCATCTAGAGAGGAGGGCAGTGGGCGGAGTCACTGCCGAAAACTCTAGGACCTAGCCATCTCCCTTGCCAGGTCCTGAGTAGCATTTGCTTCACTGCAACTGTCTTGTCCATTTTTGCATTAGAGGAGCAGTTTATCCTCTCCCAGGTTTCGCTTCTGGAGCAGGTGAACACCTTGGTGCCCATGCTGGACAGTGCTCACATCAAAGGTATTTCTCTGGGGCTGCAGCATCACTACTGTGGTTGGGAAGGTGGGTGGATGGATGGGCAAGACTTTCTTGTGTTTCAGGTTGTATGAATTCAGATTGGGTCTGTTCCTTATCTTTTTTTTTTTTTTTTTTTTTTTTTTGAGACGGTCTCACTCTGTCACCCAGGCTGGAGTGCAGCAGCACAATCTTGGCTCACCGCAACCTCTGGCTCCTGGTTCAAATGAACTTCCCACCTCAGCCTCCCAAGTAGCTAGTATTACAGGTGTGTGCCACTAGACCCAGCTATTTTTAGTAGAGATGGGGTTTCACCATGTTGGCCAGGCTGGTCTTGAACTGCTGGCCCCATGTGATCCACCCACCTCGGCCTCCCAGAGTGCTGGGATTACAGGCATGAGCTACTGTGCCTGGCCAGTTCCTTATCTTTATTCTTACCCTGGGGGTACTTGCCACATTCACTGGATTAAAATTACCAGAGTAGAGAGCCCAGTTTTAGGACCATAGGCAATTTGGGCCTGAGAACACTAGCCTAAGCTCAGGAGTCCCCAACTCTGGGGATTCCTTCTGCCTTCTACCCACCCCCAAGCATCTCTCCTTCAAGGTGCTGCAGAACCCAGATTTTACTATCAGAGTCTCTGCCAGGTGCATGAATGTATGTGAATTCTTTCTGCTGCACTGCTGAGAGCAGTCTCTGGGCCTGGACTTTGACAAGCAGACAGTGACTTTAATTGAATCCAGATATCCATCTTGTCTGTCTTTGGAGGTATTTTTCCCAGCTCCCCCTCCCTACCCCTGATCAGCTGCCCACTGAGTATCTGACAACCTTAAGCTTTGAGCCCAGCATGGTGGCCAAGCCTCAGGGTGTTGGATTCCAGCTTAGGGACCTGGCATCCATCTTTAGGCTTCCTATTTCTTAGGCCAGGCAGACCTGGCCACGCTGGGCTGAGAGCAAAGGGACAGTTCCCATGATAGCCAAAGCTCTATTTACCTGGTCCTGCTTATAGCACTGGGGTGGGGTAGGGAACAACACTGGGAACTCCAAGGTTTTTTCTTCTCCTCGGGACATGTATCTTCCCCTCCCCAGTGGGTCCTGGAGTAAGCCTGGAGTGGGCAGAGAGCCCCACCGCCACCTCCAGCTGCAGCGGTCGATGAAGTCTGGCGTTTGTTTAGCTTCTCCACTCAATACTCTAATCCTGCCAAAGACCTAATAGACTATTGAGCAGTCCCGGGGGAGGGCACAAGCATCATCCAGCAGTGTGTGTTGTTTTACAGCCGTTCCTGAGCATGCCGCTCGCCTGCAGCGCTTGGCCCAGATCCACATTCAGCAGCAGGTATGGGAGGGTAGAGGACTAGAAGGGAAGATAGAGGTGGCACAGCCCCTTGTCCCCACTCATGCCACCTGGGGAAGCAACTTCAGGCCCTTCTGATGTAAGCTCAGAGGAAACTTTGGGGTTTATCCTTTATCTTCCATATGCCCCAGTGAGGTAAAGGGACTTGCCTAGGTTCATGTCCAAACCTTCTGTCTCCCAGAGCAGGGCTTTACTGAGACACCATAAGGTTGAGGCTGGGAGGTACCCAAGAATTCCTGGGGATGGTCTGTCCTTGACTATGAGTGGAGGAGCTCTTTTTTCACCATTCCCAGGCCCTAGTGTAAAGTTCATAGAGAGTTCAAAAATAAAGGCAGGAGAAGAGGAGACATACACTATGGGGAACGTTTACTTAATGTATGGCCACTCCCTTTTCAGTCAGTCTTTGGACTGCTGTTAGGGCACCTATCCTGGAGCCTGAAAGTTCTCCCATAGCCATTTGTTCCTTTGGCTTTGGGATTCAGCATCATCTTTTTTAGGCTCTATGAGGAGTGGGAGTCCCTGATGAGGCAGGAAGTGTATTGTAAGATAAGGGCTTTGCCAAGCTCCTTTCTATGCTACACTTTGGCCCTACAGGACCAGTGTGTGGAGATCACTGAGGAGTCCAAGGCTCTCCTGGAGGAATACAATAAGACTGTATCCTTTCTGCTTAACTAGGACCTTGGGTGTTGTCCCCAAGCCCTGTCGTTTTGTCCCACCTCTAGCTCTCTCTCATCCCATCCCACCCACCTGTATTTGCCTGCTCCCCACTTTCCATGCACTTCCTCACTCCTATTCTCACCTTGACCTACAACCAGACAATGCTTCTCTCCAAGCAATTCGTGCAGTGGGATGAACTACTTTGCCAGCTAGAGGCCACCAAACAAGTGAAGCCAGCAGAGGAGTGACAGCTGCTCCCCATCCCAGGGTGGGCCTGGGCAGTCAGGCTCCAGGGCCCTGTGCCAACCCGCCTTTGTTATAAGGCAAAGGAAGCTTTGTATTTATTGGATTCGAGGCCCACCTCTCTGTACTCAGGTGGGGCTCTAAAGTTAGAGATCAGGTTACCTGAGGTCTGCAATTTGAAACACCCACCCTCCCCCCCATGAGTGTTCTTATTCCGGTGACAATAAACCATAGAGATGACTGGAGGAGTGTGCTGGCTTCCTGGTTTAGGTTGGGGGTTGGGGGAGGGGCAGAGCTGTCAGCCCGCCTAATGGTTGGACTGGGAAGTAAACTCATCCTGGTCTGGCTTTCTGGCAGGTGTACCACTCTCAAGATGAAGGCTCTCATTTGATTATGTGAATGGGATATTCCTTTATATATCCATTTAACCCACATTTACTAAGAAGAGACTACCAAATGTCAGATGATGGGAGTGGATGGGGATAACCTAATCCCTGCCCTGCAGTAGCTAGCGGGATAGACAGTAAAGGAAAGGGGCAGTCCTATCAGGTGGGCACAAAAGAAAAAGGGACTGAAGGGACCTTGTAGGTGATGTGCAGGGACTTTCGGAACCAAGGGAGCAGCATGTGCAAAAGCAGAGAAGAGCCTTTAAATTTCTCTCTTGGGAGCCTACCTGGTACCACCCGCCGAGAAGGGCAGCCTAAAAGGTTTGGATGCAGGAAACTTTGGTCCTGAGGAGGGGAAGTTGGAGAGTAGGGGCGCTGGGGCAAGCACATTGAGAAACAGATTGGCACAGCACTCCACCAAATGTTTGCTGCCCCCTTGTGGACTCACGGAGTGCTCTGGCTTCAGACCCTTTTTCCAGTGGCCAGCTGGCTGCCCCGCCTGCGCGACCTCACCGGCACCTCAAATTCAGCATGTCCAAACTGGTCTGAAACCTGGGAGTCATCCTATATCGGAATTCCCTACTTCTCCGTCCAAACAGTCGCCAACTCGAGATTGAACCTACCTACTAGCATCTCCCTACCTAATTTTTTCCATTCCCACTGCTTTTTCTCTGGTTCGTTAATTTAACAAATCATTTAACAAATATTTGAGCGCCGATCATACGCCAGACACCATACTAGGCTCCGTAGGCACCCCTGCCCTCTCAGCCCCCAGACTCCGCGGCCAGGTGTCAGAGGCTGCGGCCCGATTTCCCCACCACTCCTCGGCTCCCTGCACAAGATCTGGTTCGACAGGCCGCTGGAAAACCTCCGTGGTCCGCCAGCGCCCACAGGATGAGGTCGGAGCTCAGAAGTCGGTAACTAAGGCTCTCACCTGTGCAACAGCGGCCGGGGAACTAAACTCATCCTGGTCTGGCTTTCTGGCAGGTGTAGAGCTCTGAAGATGAGAGCTTTCAACATGAGCTCCAAACTGAAGCTCCTGCTCGCACTCAAGGTGAAAACCACTGCTCCCTTTTTGCTCAGCAGGTAACGCCAGCCCTCCCCATCTTCTAAGAGCCAGATCCCTCTCCTTCAGACGCAGGACTTCTCCGACGGCTACTCCTTGCTACTCCTTTCTACCGCAGGATATCTTCCTGCCTCCCTCCAGGGCGTTACAGCGGAGACTGCGCTAGTGTCCCAGCCCCACTGGGACTGCTCCGGGGCGGCCTTGCGGGTAGTTCTGTTTCCCGGCGGAGGTGCCTCGCGGCCGGACCCTCAGGCCCCGCCCCTCAGGCCCCGCCGCGTCGGGGCGTGCGCGGCCCCGCGGCCTTGGAGCTGCTGGGCCCGCGCGCCATCTTGGCTCCGGATCGACAGTGAGGCGGCTTCGGTGAGAGCTGGAACCTGGCAGGCAGCGGGGCGCTCGCGGGTGGTGGGAGAGGGGACCCCTGCTGCTTGGCCGCAGCGGCCGGCAGGACCCTGGAAATGACCAAGTCTGTCTTGGAATAGCCCGAGCAGCCTTCTGAGTCGAGCCTCTGCCCCTGAGTTTCTGAGTGACCTGGGTTGATATGGTTCGACCCTGGTAATCTCTGGGAGAGCGGAGTCAGTTCTGCTTGGGGGCAGCCCTGGGTAAGGGTCCTTGGCTGTTTTCCGGGGGCCCTGGGGCGAAGGGCCTTGACCCTGTCCTTGTAATGCCCCAAGCGAGGAGCGCTCTCTATTGGTATTAGTCTGGGGTGAGAGTTCCACGCCGTGTTCCAAGGAATCCAGGATAAGCGGGACTAGGCCCCAGTTCTGGAGAGTTTGTGATGAGGGGGCCTGGCGTTATCCCAAGAGCTCGGTGTTTGGGGAATTTGGTCTTGCCTCTGGGACTCCAGGATTGGAGGTGGGGGTGTTATGGCCCTTGTAGAGGACTGGGTGTATGGGATGCAGCCCCTTCCCGGAGTGAGGCAGGCATGGCCCTTGTCACGAGATGCTAAGGACCAGGGGATACGATCCTGTTTCTGGGAAGTCTGGAACGGGGAGCAGGGCCACACACTGAAGGGAGGTAAGGGATGGTGGACAGTGACCAGGAGCACATGGCCTAGCACTCATCTGATGCTTCCGTGCAGTGGGCAGCGAGAGTCACAAGACAGCAAACTGATGGAGCACTACCGGAAAGCTGGCTCTGTGGAGCTCCCAGCGGCATCCCCAGTGCCCCAGCTACCTCCTGATACCCTTGAGATGCGGGTCCGAGATGGCAGCAAAATTCGCAACCTGCTGGGGCTGGCGCTGGGTCGGTTGGAGGGCGGCAGTGCACGGCATGTGGTGTTCTCAGGTTCCGGCAGGGCTGCAGGAAAAGCTGTCAGCTGCGCTGAGATTGTGAAGCGGCGGGTCCCGGGCCTACACCAGCTCACCAAGCTACGTTTTCTGCAGACTGAGGACAGCTGGGTCCCAACCTCACCTGACACAGGGCTAGACCCCCTCACAGTGCGCCGCCATGTGCCTGCAGTGTGGGTACTGCTCAGTCGGGACCCCTTGGACCCCAATGAGTGTGGCTACCAACCCCCAGGAGCACCCCCTGGCCTGGGTTCCATGCCCAGCTCCAGCTCTGGCCCTCGTACCCGAAGAAGGACTCGAGATACCCGATCCTGAAGACCCGCTCAGCCAGGCTGTTCTCCAGGCCTGAATGTCTGAGGTGTGTGTGTCTTTTCTGAGAAGCCCTGTGACTGCTAGACATCCCCATCAAGGCTCAAGTCCACAGAGGTGGGCCCCCTTGTCATACTTCCCCTTCTCTCTGGCATGTGGGAAGGGACTGCTGTGAAGAGTGACAGGTGTGGAGCCTCTGCCAAGTTCTGCATTGCTAAAGAAGGGCTTAACTCTGCCTTCTACCTACAGTGCATCTGAACTGCCTTCTGACAGAGGTCCAGGGAGGGATTTAGAAAATAAAGTTTCTACCTATTTGATGAGACTCTACTCAGCCTGCTATGTGGAGTGGGATTAAAGAAATGGGAGTCCCTGCCCTTACTCCCTGGGAGCTGATTGGGTGAAGAAAGAGGAAGAGCAGGCTCAGGCTGATGCTGGGAGGATCTAGTGTAGATAAGAAGCCTCAGTCAGTACTGAATATAGTTAATTCCCTGGGTAGTTTTTGTACCTTTTTTGGGTTGGTTTAGGAACACTGCCTGGTCAGACATTTCTCACCATCTGCAACATACAGTATAGTATAGTGGTTGTGAGCATGGACTTAGGCACCAGTCTGCCTGGGTTTCAGTCCTGGTCTGCCACTTAGCAAGCTACTACTCTGTGCCTTAGTGGTCTTATCCATAAAACAGGAATACAATACTGTTTATCACATAGGGTTGTTATGAGGTTAAATAAAGAAATATTTGACATTTAGAAACCACCTTGGCACATAATGCTATTAAATGTTAATTACTATTATCATTATTAATGACTTACCTATCCCAATGCAACAACTATCTCACACGTCCTTCCCTCCAGCTTCCTTGCCCCAATCTCAGCTATGGAGCTGGACTCCTGCTTTGAAGAGATAGAGGCCTTCTGAACTCCCTCATGTTCCATCTTCACCTCCAGACCTATCTGTATACACATTTATCCTCAACTCTGCTAGTTTGCAAACATGCTTTTTTCTATCTTAGAAACATAACTTTGGGTTGGGCACAGTGGCTGATGCTTATAATCCTAGCACTTTGGGAGGCTGAGGCAGGAGGATTGCTTGAGCCTGGGAGGTTGAGGCTGCAGTGAACCATGATTGTGCTACTGCACTTCAGCCTGGGTGACAGAGTGAGACCCTGTCTCAAAAACAGAAAACAGGCTGGGTGCAGTGGCTCATGCCTATAGTCCCAACATTGGGAGGCTGAGATGAGTGGATCACTTGAGGCCAAGACCAGCCTGGCCAACTTAGTGAAACCCGTCTTTACTAAAAATATAAAAAATTAGCTGGACTTGTGATGTGCACCTGTAAACCCAGTTACTCGGGAGACTGAGGCAGAAGAATAGCTTGAACCCAGGAGACAGAGGTTGCAGTGAGCCAGTATCACACCAGGGTACTCCAGCCTGGGTGGCAGAGCAAGACTCTGTTGAAAAACAAAACAAAACAAAAAATACTTCAATCCCACATCTCTCTTCAGGTATCATCCTTGCCTTTTTTTCCCTTTGCTGCTCCTTTTCTGCTTCACCGTGGCCTTAAACTCTCAGGTCAGGGGCATGAGGAAAGAGGTGACTGTTGTATCAGTAGCCGGGCGCAATGGGAACTAGAGCAGGATTATGGGCAGTAGTGAACTCTGAAGAACTGAATCAGTTGGGTCTCCCATGGATCTTGAGATTTTTCTCCAATGTGTCCAGCAGCCTGGGTGTCCAGTCGTGAGGAAGGCAGAAGGTTGGGGCTCTTCTGGATTCACATTGTAGTAGAGTGGGCCCAGCAATGTAAGGATTTTGAAATGATACTTAACTGAGACCAGGCAAGAGGGATTCAGATGTTGGGAGAGGGAATTGGGGGACTGAAGGTCTTGATAAGGGCTTAGAGGAGGGGTGAGGTGACCATAGGGCCAGCAGGCAGTGGTCAAAATTTTAAATACTACATCCTTTGCTTTCAAAAATAGGTCAGCTCTGAGTGATGTGGAGGACCCTGGGGGAGGGCAGGTGATGAGGAGTCAGATGATATTAGAAGAGAAAACCTCAGTAGCTGCTGAGCCAGCCCTCTCAAATGCACAGGTTGTGAAGCGTCTAATACACCCCTAAAGGCAATTATGGCTGCAGTGGCAGTGACTAAGGTGTCTTGCTGTCAGCAACTGACTGACTTCCCCCATTCTCCTCGAAGCTAATTCAGGGATTTTATTCCCTCTCAGCTTCTGCATACTGTTTTTTCTCTGAACATCTTCACTTGTGTGTCTTCTGCCATCAGCAGTTCTGGGTATCACTGGATTTCCAGAGCTTTGAGGCCAGGCAGGCTACCTTGCACACTACTGACCTTTGGCTGATGATCTCATCCCATCTACTGATGGCCAGGATGGAGGGATCACATGAAATAATCATGGGGGCCGGGCGCGGTGGCTCAAGCCTGTAATCCCAGCACTTTGGGAGGCCGAGGCGGGTGGATCATGAGGTCAAGAGATCGAGACCATCCTGGTCAACATGGTGAAACCCCGTCTCTACTAAAAAAAAAAAAAAAAAAAAAAAAAAAGAAAGAAATAATCATGGAAGGTAGCATTGCAAGCTCTGGAGTCCCTGGAAGGGCATTTTCTCTCCCTCTTTGGTCTCTACAGGACCCAGCTGGGGCCTGCAGGAGGAATGGCAGGGAGGGGACCAGAGACATGAGCCCTTTGGAGTCAGAAAAGCTGACCAACTTTACAAGACAGCACAAGAGTTGTGTCTAGTTCTGTCCACTCTCTCCTTAATTCACTGCAGAGTGGCTACCACCACCATAAGGTCACATCTTGGCACAAAAGGTAAGGAAATAGAGATAGCTCTTTCAAGAAGTTGGATTGTGAATGGGTGGAGAGGGGTGATAGATAGCAGGAGAAGAATGTGGAGTACAGAGAGTGTTGGTTTTTGTTGTTTTTTTTATTGTTGTAGTTTTTAATATACTAGCAGAGACTTTAGCATGTTTATAGGCTCACAGACAGAAGAAGCCAGTAGGAAAAGAGATGAAGGATGCAGGAGATTGTGGATAACTCACAGTATGATGTTCCTGAGCAGGTAAAAGCAAATGGGACCCAGAAGCATGGTGGTAAGGCCTCTCAAGGGAAGAGGAGGGATGACTTCCTGTAACAAGAGGGATGGAGTTAGGACGGATATGTATGCAGATAGGTCTGGAGGTGAAGATGGGACATGAGAGAGTTCAGAAGGCCTCTATCTTCTCAAAACAGAAGTCCAGCTCTATAGCTGAGAGTGGGGTGAGGAAGCTGGAGGGAAGAATGTGTGAGATGGTTGTTGCAGTTGGGAGAAATGACTAGGGAGAGGTGCAGGAGGATGACCAGAGAGGACTAAATGCCCAGTGTAGGCTGGTAGGGTTGTTGGTCAGGGTGTGTGAGCTCTAGCAGTACCCATGGGATAGGTGAGGATTCAAAAAAAGCATAGTTACATTCTTCCAGACTGATTTTAAGATAGACAGGAATGATGGAAGATTAATGAGGAGACTAGCAAGAGAGTACATGTAAAGAAGGACCAAGGCATCCAAACTGTGCTAGGAGGGAAGTGAGGGAAAGTGAACAGGGGACAGTGGCCTGGAGATCCCCATGAAGATGGGGTGGGGTGAGATGGACTATCCTAGGACAGGAATGCTGTAGCTGTATGGGTTTCCTAGGCTGCTGTAACAAAGTGCCATAAATTGGGAGGCTTAGAACAACAGAATTTATTGTCTCACAGGTTGGAGCTGGAAGTCTGAAATCAAGGTCGTAGCAGGGCCACACTCCCTCTGAAATCTGTGGGAGAATCCTTTCTTGCCTCGTCCTGGTGATTTGCCAGCATTCTTTGGCATGCTTGACTTACAGGTGCATCATGTCAATCTTCAGATGGCATATCCCTGTGTCTCCACCCCATCTTACCTTTTTGTGTGTCTTTGTGTCCAAATTTCTGCTTTTTGTAGGGACACCACTTAATACTGGATAAGGGCCTGCCCTAATGACCTCATTTTAACTTGGCTATCTCTATAAAGGCCCTATTTCTAAATAAAGTCACATTCTAAGTTACTGGGGATGAAGATATCAGTATTTGGTTTTGGCAGGGGGTAGGCAGTGGGAGTGGAGGGCACACCTAAAGAGTGGGAAGGTATTAATAAAATTGAGGGTTTTCAGAGCTGATAGGATTTGTGGCCATGAGAGTGGATAGCTGGAGGCCCTGGAGGAAGAGTCACTGAAGATGAAGCTGGTGAGTTGAGGCTGGGAAAGGTGAGGTGGGGAGCATCCTGGTGGGCAATGGAGTCATCCAGGATGGAATGTGTTGAGCATTCTCACTACCTGTCTTAGAGGTGGCAGTTTCCCTACTAATCCATGCTTCACTCCCTCCCGAGCTCTCCCCCAAGCCAAGCTGCTGGCTATTCCCTTTGTTTAGAATGCTCTTCTTCCCCCAATACTTGCATGGTTCTCTCCCTCCCTCCTTTAAGTCTTTGATAAAATGTCACTTTCATGGGGTCTACTCTGGCCACTTCATTTAAAATTGTAGTCCAGCACTTTCAGTCTTCCTTACCCTGCCTTTCCTCCCCACCTCAGTTTTTTTTAACCTCTCTGATATGTACATCTTTAAAATAACACTTTTGTTTATTGTCTCCTCCTGATGAGAATGTAAGCTCCAAAAGGACAAGGATCTTTGTTTCATTCCCTTATGTAACCTAAGGATCTTGAACATCACTTGGCACATAGTAGGTGCTCAATAAATATTTAGTGAGTAAATGAATGAATATTGAGCCCCCCTAATATGGGGCCATACTCAGATCTGACCTTGTCATTTCTCTACTCCCTTAGTCTCCATGCCAAGATTAGAGGACAGGATCCAAGTTCATTCACTAGGTGGTTTTAAAGGACCCCTTTGCTTGGCCTCTGCCCATGACTTAGTCCATCTTTGGCCTTGGACCCTAGGCTTGAACCACACTCACCCTTCCCAAGTGCCATAAGATTTCATGCCTCTGAACCTTTGTTCTTGTCATTCTGTCTGCTTGGAATTCATCACAAATGTTCAAAGGACACTGGTGCTGGCCTTGAGCACTCCCTTGGGGCCTACCTTCCCTCTCCTTACTGTAATATTTGTCTGGCCCAGCTCTCACATTGATAGGTGATGTTCTGGCTACACTCACTTCTGACTTCAGCCACAAGGTGGCAGCATTTGCAAAGGGATAGCCCGTTCCTTTCCAGGGTCTGTGCCGAAGGCCTCAAGAGTCCCAAGACACAGAGACTAGGAATTTGATCCTTAATGTGCTCAGTGACTCCTCAGTTATTTAACAAACAGCTAATGATCATCCACAATGTGACAAATGTAGCCACTGGGCTCAGAACCCCCAACCCCACGAGGGCTATAGCCACATATGTAATTTCCCTATGGAGGCCAGGCACAGTGGCTCACACCTGTGATCCCAGCACTTTGGGAGGCCAAGGCGGGTGGATCATCTGAGGTTAGGAGTTGAAGACCAGCCTGGCCAACATGGTGAAAGGCTATCTCTACTAAAAATACAATAAGTAGCTGGTGGTGGCGCACGCTGGTAATCTCAGCTACTTGGGAGGCTGAGGCGGGAGACTGTCTTGAACCAGGGAGGCAGAGGCTGCAGTGAGCCAAGATAGAGCCACTGCCCTCCAGCCTGGGTGATAGAGTGAGACTCTATCTGAAAAAAAAAAAAAGTTTTCCTATGGTGTGACAAGGACACAGATTAGGGAAGTTTACTGCTGCAGGAGTTCAGACAGAGTCCCTATTCTAACCTTTAGGGACATGCAAAGCTTTAAAGAAAAGGAGGTGATACCTGTGTGGAATCTTGAATAGCTTAGGAGAGAAGTGGGAATGGCATTCCAGGTGAAGAGAAGGATGAGCCAAGACAAAGAAGCAGCGTAGAAATGATCACTGGAGCATGAAATTCAAGGCAGAGAGTAAGGGATGAGGCTCAGAGGTGAGCGGGGGTCAGACAGGGAGGCCTGCAAGTCTGGCCAAGGTGCTTGGACTCTATCTTGAGGGAGATGAAATGTCACTGAAGGCTTCAAGGCGAGAGTTCTGTGGAATATCAGACTGTGTTTAGAAAGAGAACTCTGGCTACAATGTGGAGAGTGGATTGTGGGTACAGGACAGGAAGGGCAGTGAAAAAGCTGCTGTAGGGATCCAGCTGGGAGACAGTGAGGCCAAAATTATAAGCAGAGCAGGCCCTAAAGAAGCTCCTCCCGCCGGGCGCGGTGGCTCAAGCCTGTAATCCCAGCACTTTGGGAGGCCGAGGCGGGTGGATCACGAGGTCAAGAGATCGAGACCATCCTGGTCAACACGGTGAGACCCCGTCTCAACTAAAACTACAAAAAATTAGCTGGGCATGGTGGCGTGTGCCTGTAATCCCAGCTACTCAGGAGGCTGAGGCAGGAGAATTGCCTGAACCCAGGAGGCGGAGGTTGCGGTGAGCCGAGATCGTGCCATTGCACTCCGGCCTGGGTAACAAGAGCGAAACTCCGTCTCAAAAAAAAAAAAAAAAAAGAAGCTCCTCCCAGCCCACAAGGGCATTTAATGCCTGGCACTTTGAAACAGTTCTTGGCCCTGGGAACTCTCTCCCTCACCATCTGAGCTACCTCAGCCTCTCTGTTCCTGAGACTCCTGTTGGTGATATCTCAGCTCCTCTGATTATTCTAGTTGGAACCATGGTCTTTGTCAGTTTCTATATGGAGGTTCACTGTGTCCTAGGTTCCTCTATGTTTGTGGATTTGTTAGACTCCAGCTCAGCCTACACCCCAGCCTCTCTCAGTGTGACCATTTCATGCACCCCCAGTTAGGAATGTGGCTGAAGCATCACCTCCACCAGGGAGCCAAGATGAGCACTGCTCACCCCCTGTCATCTCCTGCTACTCCTTACCTGAGGCCAGTGGCATGTCTGATGCTGAGGGAACAGCATCCCCTGTAGGCAGAGAAGCATAACCTTAGGAAAGGCCTAGAGGTAGCAAAATGAAAAGATGTTTGGGGAGCAGGGGCGGGCATTGTTAGCAGGGTCTGGCAGGGACAAGTCAAGGCCTCCAAAACCAGACTCAGAGCCATAACCATATACTACAAAAAAAGGGATACCATAGCCAGGTTTTGAGCAGGGATTGAGAGTCACCTTCATGCATAGACTCATGAATATGCACAGAAACCTGTTGAATTATGCAGATAGGATGTAAATATGCATGTAAATTTGGCGCTGCCCTCCCTGTTACTATGGAAACCAGAGAATAGCAAAGTAGGGGCCCAACACCCTGGGGAGACCAGGCTAGAGAGACAGAGGCCAGGAAACTCCTCTGTCCCTCACCCACTTTTCCCACTCATAATGTTTTGATCTCTTGCTTTGCCTTACCCTGTCATTGCTTCCTTCTGCTTTGTCCTCCGTCCATCTCTCTGCCTCCCTCTCTTGATCTTGCTGTCACTGTCCTCCTCTCTCTCTTCTCCATCTCTCCGTCTCTCTCTCTCAGTTGTTTTTTTCTCCCCACCTCTGTTTCTTCATCTGAGTCTGTCTCCACATTGCTGCTGCGACTGAGACAGTTTCTCTCTGATTCCATGTCTCCCCCTATCTTGCTGTCTGTCTTTAATTCCATGGCTCTCCTGCATTTCCCTGTCTGTGTCTCTGACTCACATCTCTTTCTCTGCGTCTTTATTTTTGTATCTGACTATGTCTCTGAGAGTTTCTATTTCTCAGTCTCTCTTCCAGGCTCTCTCTTCTCTCTTTTACTCTGATTCTATCTCTCTGAACCTTTTGTCTCAATGCTTGTCTTTATGTGATGAGAAGGACAAGAAGCTGCACATCTGCCCTTACCTGATGGGGTGTTTTGTTCCTTGCCCAGTTGCCCACATGTTCAAGGATTCCTGGCCACTCTCCCACATGAAATCCTGTTTCGAGTCTGGCCCCATCACAGTACTGGCATAGGATCCTCCTAACAGGCCCAGGCTGGCTACCAAGACACCAGACTCCTGCCTCAGCCTCTGCCTGCCCAGAGTTTCTCCCTCTCTGCCTCTGTATTCCCAGTGCTCTTGGCTTGAGGCTGGCGGGTACCTTGAGGCAATGATGTCCTGGGAGTAGGGAAGTGAGGGGGGAGTCTCAGTGGCCCACCCATCTGGCTATTTGCCCAAGAGCTGATGTGAAGGATCTGGCCAGGGCCCAGGTGTGGTAGCATCTAGGGCTAGTTGAGACCAATTCTGACGCCCAAAGAATACTGCTTGCTGAGCCACAAAGTTGAGCAGCAGCCTTTCCATAGTCTATCCATGTTCCTACCTGGTACAGCCTCAGCCATTCAATTCCTTGTTTGGAGTCCTCTGTTTGCCCCTCCTTCATTTGGTTTACATTTGATGAGCACCTATTCTACCCCATGCCCTCTGCCTTCACAGGTCCACAGTGACATGGAAATGCAATCTGGATTTCTTGTATTTGCCCCACCACCACTACCTAGAAGGAGCTTTTTGGACCAGGTGAAGAACACGCACTCTTCAACCCCTGCAGTTTCCTATCCCTGGTGGTCTTAGCTTAGGGGTGCAAGGCTTATGCAGCTGCCAAAGTCATGGGTCGAGATTGAGAGAGACAGAGATAGAGACAGAGATAGACAGAGCCAGAGACAAGAGAAACTAGATATGTGGAGGCAATGTGCTTCCATACAGGGTTTGGGATGGGGTATGGGAGGCTCAGAGCAAAAGCTGGCATGAGGATGGGCCAGGATGTTTTGAGGGCAGGTAAGCAACCTTGTATGGGGGTAGAGGGCTACCCTTTCAGTTCTGAGCTTTGGGCAGGTTGCGTCACCTCCAGGCAGGCACTAGTTATGGGCATCTGGCCTCAGTCCAGTGTGGGGGCGGCTAGAGAAGTCAGGACAAGTCTCCCCTCCTCTAAGAAGCTGCCAGGCTGAGCCCCCAGCTCTCCTGCCCAGCCAGAAAGGGCCGTAGACAGGAGTACTCACCCCAAAGATTGTGGTTCACCTATGTTCAGGCTCAGGCATGACCCTGCTGCCATGAATGCCATATTTGAATTTACCTCCCTGGACACTCCCACCCTACTTCACCTGGGCCAGTTGTGCCAGAGGGTTGGAGTAGGGTCATGCAGGGCTCTCTATGGGGCTGCAGGCAGGGCCAGATACAGGGAGAGCCAAAGAGATCAAGAGAGAGACAGTAAAAGACAGAGACAGAGGATGATGTTGACAGAGAGATAAGGAGAAAGGCTGTGACAGAGGAAACATAGACATCGACTGGGAGGAAGCCAAAGCCAGCATATGAAGGGGGCTTTAGCACCTACCAGGCCTAGCGCTAAGCACTTAATTGGATTATCTCATTTAACTTAATCTTTTCAACAGTCCTAGGAAATAGGCAGTTATGATCCCATTTTACTTCTGAGGTAATTGAGACATTAAGTCACTTGCCTGAGGCCACAAAGCCAGTAGGTGGTAGAGTAAGTATTCAAACCCCTCTTTCTCTAACCAAAGAGCCAGGGAGACAGACATAGAGAGAGAGGCAGGCCCAGATTTCTACACCAACACTCGGGGAATCTGGGAATCCTGAAATCTCTAGACAGCTGTTCAGGGGGAGGGCCTTCCCATCAGTCTTACAAAAGTACAGCTTCTGGTTCTTTCAGTAAGAGACAAAGACTGAGACCTAGAGAAAGAGATACATCCAAGCAAGGAGAGAGATTCCAGGCCACAGAATTCCTTATCTGACCTTTTCACTTCCTGCTACCCTGGTGTGCAGCCTGTCCTGCCCCTGCTACAGTTCTGACCAGCCAGCACCTCCCTCTGGCAGGGTCTCCCTCAGGCTTTGAGATCTATTTTCCTCCACATATTTATTGAGCATCTGCTAGTTGATGGGTACTCTTGTCCCACATCTACCTCCTCCCTTTCTTTTTCACTATGGCAGAATCATTCTCGGCTAACTTCAACCTGCTAGGTTCTGCAAAAAGGGATTATTAAGTCTAGAATTTGGGATGTCTCAAAATGAAGAGGTTAGCCTGGTATACACTGAGCTTTTCTGAGCGCAGAGAAGAGGTCCCCTGAGGTCTGGCTTTGGGTGCCTTCTGGTTGGAGGCCCCTTCTAGTTGGTTTGAGGAGGAGGGTCAGCAGCCCAGCTGGTGGGGTCCTGGGAGAGCTGAGCTGTCAACGGCAGGGAGGATTGGGGTGAGAAGAAAACCAGGAGCTATCCTGGGGGAGCCGCGGAGTCAGCGTTATGGTTTCTAATGTCTTAGCCCTGGTTTCAATTACCCCCAGGGTCCCCAGGGTTGCCCAACCACTGCAAGCTCCCTAGTTTGAGTAAGGCTCAGAACTCTCCTGGGAAGACCAAAAACCAGGGGCTCAGGGATGGAAGTCTAGGGGCCTGGGAGGAGCTTTTTGATTCTTCTGCCTGACTGAGAGAGACCCCCAACCCAAGCAGGGCTCCAGGGAACAGCAGGGAGGCTGGGGAAGGAGGGGTCTGCACTCTACTCACAGGCCCCTGTGGAGGGGTCTACAGCAGCCTATTCCATATCCCCAGCTTGGTCTCCTTGGCCCCAGCCCACTCCTGGCTGCTAAAAACATGGGCTCTTCCTTGGTCCCACCAGGCTGCGTTTTGGCCTCATACAACCCTGATTCTTCTATCTCAGGAGCTACCACACCTTCCCTGTCTTCTGGAAGTCCCTCATCTTTCCTGTTTTATTTTTATTTTATTTTATTTTTTTGAGACAGAGTCTCATTCTGTCACCAGGCTGAAGTGCAATGGCGCAATCTTGGCTCACTGCAACCTCCGCCTCCTGGGTTCAAGCAATTCCCCTGCTGCAGCTTCCCAAGTAGCTAGGATTGCAGGCACCCATCACCACGCCTGGCTAACTTTTGTATTTTTAGTAGAGATGGGGTTTCACCATGTTGGCCCAGCTGGTCTCGAACTCCCAACCTCAGGTGATTCACCTGCCTCGGCCTCCTGAAGTACTGGGATTACAGGAGTGAGCCACTGCACCCGGCCCTTTATTTTTATTTTTATTGATTTATTTTTATTGATTTATTTTTTACTGCTCCTCTACCCCCAATTTTGTTGTTGTTGTTGTTGAGATGGAGTCTCAGTCTGTTGCCCAGGTTGGAATACGGTGGCACAATCATGGCTCTTTGCAGCCTCTACTTCCTGGGCTCAAGTGATCCTCCCACCTCAGCCTCCTGAGTAGCTGGGAATATAGGTGTGTGCTACCACACCTGGCTAATTTTTATATTTTTTTTTTGTAGAGACAGGGTCTCAGTAATGTTGCCCAGGCTGGTCTCAGACTCCCAAGGTTATCCGCCAGCCTTGGCCTCTCAAAGTGCTGGGACTACAGGCATATATCACCACCCCTTTTCTCTCTTTTCATCATGGGTTCCCAGAGTTTCAGTCTCAATCTTCCCCTCCTCTTCCTTTCTTATCACACTCCTTCCCTGTTCTCTGATCTATCTCATCATCCCCTAGCACCATCGTAATGCCCAGGTCAGTCTGAGACCTGAATGCTCAAGCCTCTAGCATGTGCTGAGTACAAAGCAGGCTGGGAACTGTTGAACAGGGGCTGCCTACCTAGCTGTCACACCACAAACCCTTCAACTGAACATGTCAAGTCCCTTCTCTCTCCCAAGCTCAGTGAATGGTAGCATCATCTCCCAGTCTCTTAAGCCAAAAACATGGGAGTCATCTGTACTTTTGTACACAATGTTCCCTCTAGGCCTGGCACATAGTAGGCACTAATAAATGTCTGTTGAACTGAATTTAATTCAGTTTTCTCTCTTGGACTCTCCCTCTGCCTCTGTCTATTTCCCTGAGAGTTGGTGATGCTGGCATTCAGTTTCCAAATCTCTGACTTTTCTCTGCCTTCCCAATCACCATGGTTGAGTTTCTGGGGGAAAGTTGGGACCTTTTTTTTCTCCCCGCCTCTCTCCTACTTCCGGGAATCACAGGCTGGCGGGAAATAGAGCCATGGGAGGTGAAGGGAGGGAACTAATCTTGGGGACACGTGGTCCTTAGGCTTTCCTGGAAATCCCAGCCTTGTTATCTGGGAGGCAGCTCTATAGCAGCAGAGAGCAAGGTCAGACTCTGGGCTGGTACCAGAGGGAACAATCCTTTGAGGACAGTTGCCTCCTCTGTGAAGAATGCTGGGTAGGTGGGATCAGAGCCCACTAGGGTGGGAAGGTAGGGAGGGACTTTGGCTTCTGAGTAGGGAATTTGTTCATGCGAATTTTTGCAAAATGAAAAATTGTGTCTGTGATTTTGCAAATGTATGCCCCTGCTCGCACCTTCTGACACACATAGTCCTCTGACTCCAAGTTTGTTCATCTTCCCATCTCTGCCCCCACCTCCCACTCTCTCTCCCTGTCCCTCTTCTGGATCCTCTGTTCCCGCTCTCTCCACCTGCTTCTCTTTCCACACTTAGCCCAAACTCTGGGATCACCCAGGGGCAGGGTGCTTGGGAGAGCAGACACAAGACTAAGTGTCCAGGGAGCCTGTTCTCTGTATATAAGGTGACATGGGAGATCCTCTGGGGGTCATGGGACCAGATGAAGCAGATGAATCTGAATGTCCTGCTCCTTTCCCAAACCCTGTCCTCTCTCTCCCTGCCGCAGGTCAGGCTGGAGATCTCTTTCTTATGGGCCACTACAAATACCTCTCTGTGGCTGCCCCACCTCCAGCCTCTGCCATCCTCATCACCCTCTACCCAGCAGCCTCAATGGTCTTGCTAAAACTCCAATGTGTTTATATTCCTGACTTCTTTATGCCCTTCTATGCCTCCATAGCCTTGGCCTCAAAGTCATTTCAGGATGTGGTGTCTCAGCCACTCAGGTTGCCTCAGCCTGCCTTCTGGTCTCTGCCACCTCACTGGTTACTAAACTTCTTTTCCATCCCTCAAGGTGGCAACCCATTCATGTAGGCTCCCACTCCTGTGCCCTGGAGCTTGGGTTTACTTCTCACAGGTCAAGGTTGTCCTGCTTACTTACTTGCATCATTCATTCAGTCAACATTTATTTAAATCTATTTCAAACGTTGGGTGTACCTGTGCTATGCCAGACCCAACTCTAGGTGACTGGAGATGAAGGCCACAGGGCTGCCCTCATTGGAGCTCACACACACCACAGAAGTAACTAGATAATTAGACATCAAACTAACTATCGTAAGGAAAAGCATGGCATTAAGAGAGAAGATAAAGGGGGTTACTATAGGCTTCTCTTAGGTGTCATTTAGGCTGCCACCTCTTTTTTTTTTTTTTTTTGAGATAGAGTCGTGCTCTGTCACCTAGGCTGGAGTGCAGTGGTTCGATCTTGGCTCACTGCAACCTCCACCTTCCAAGGTTCAAGTGATTTTCCTGCCTCAGCCTCCCAAGTAGCCAGGACTACAGGCATGTGTCACCTCACCCGGCTATTTTTTATTTTATTTTATTTTATTTTTTTGTATTTTTAGTAGAGACGGGATTTCACCATGTTAGCCAGGATGGTCTCGATCATGATCCGCCCACCTTGGCCCTCTAAAGTGCTGAGATTACAGGCGTGAGCCATTGTTCCTGGCCCTAGGTTGCCACCTCTTGCCTGAGGGGGCTGGGGAATCAGACTTGGGACTTTTGCATGAACAAATATATACAGTACACGGTTGTGCTTTTTGTTTTTGTTTTTTGGAGACTGAGTCTCACTCTGTCACCCAGGTTGGAATGCAGTGGCATGATTCCGGCTCGCTGCAACTTCTGCCTTCCAGGTTCAAGCGATTCTCCTGCCTCAGCATCCCGAGTAGCTGGGATTACAGGCACGTGCCACCACTCCCAGCTAATTTTGTATATTTAGTAGAAATGGGGTTTCACCATGTTAGTCAGGCTGATCTCAAACTCCTGACCTCTGGTGATCTGCCTACCTCAGCCTCTCAAAGTGCTGGAATTACGATGTGAGCCATCCCACCTGGCGTACAGTACACAGTCTTAATGCATGTGTACAGTTGACCCTCCGTATCTGTGAGTTCTGCATCCTCTGATTCAACAAACCACATTAGAAAAAATAAAAAACAATAAAAAATAGAAATATAATATAAAAAATACAAATAAAAACCAAAACAGTATAGCAACTATTTACATAGCACTTAAATTCTATTCGTTATTTCAAGCAATCTAGAGCTGATTTAAAGTAGATGCTGGGGTGTTCTTAGATCATATGCAAATATTATGCCATTTGTTATATAAGGTACTTGAGCATCCTCAGAGCTGGTATTCTCAGGGGGTCCTGGAACTAATTCCCCACAGATATCTAGGGACAACCGTACACTTCTACCACTCTCTCCCAACAACGGTGAATACAGTTGTGATTTCTGTCACCATAAATTAGTTTTGTCTTTTCTTGAGCTTTCTATAAATGAAATCATTCATCATATACTTCATGTCTTTTTCCCCCTTTGCTCAACATTTCGTCTGTGAGATTTATCCACATTGTTGTATGTAGATGTAGTTGGTTCTTTTCCATTGTTGTACTCACATCACAATCATCTATTTGAGTTGTTTCCAGTTTGGGACTATCATGAGTAAAGCTGCTGTGAACATTCTTGATCAACATATTTGATCATTCTTCCTGGATATATATCTAGGAACGGACTTGCTGAGCCATAGAATAAATATATTTGTAGCTTTAGTAGATACTGCCACATAGTGTTTCAAAGTAGTGGTACCAACTTAACATGCACTTGCATTGTGTGGAGTTCCAGTTGCTCTACATCCTTGCAAGGGCAGAGATTTTTGTCTGGTTCACCGCTGTACTTAGATCAATGTCTGGCATATTGTAGGTGCTCAATATATATTTATTGACTGACTTAGGAATAGGGGAGCCATCAGCATTCCTGAGGTCCTACTCTGGCCCAGGCACTAACTTGCTGCGTGATTCTGAGCAAGTGACTCTCTTTCTCTGGGCTGTTTCCCTGTCTGCAGCATAAGAGGAACAGCACTAGGGTCTTTATCTTTAAGTGCCAGCTGGGTTCTATGAAAGCTAGACACCTGTTCATTCATTTACTCCACTTGCATTGATTAAGGATGGCACCTACTATGTGCCAGGATGGTGAGGGTATTATCTGTGACATGCCACTGACAGCGTCCTTCAGATCAGCTGGGGTCAGGGGTCACTGCCCATCTTGTCCCCAAGTCATCTTCCAGGAGCCCGCTCCTCCTCCCTCTGTCCAGCCCTGACCCTGGGGGGAGGGGGTCTGGTCTGAGACTCAGGATGGAAAATGTGATTAATAATCAAAAAAACATCCAAGAGGAAGAGACCAGGAAAACAACTTGAGGAAGGCTCCTCGCCCGGGGGAGGGGGGCCATGTCCTGGGCCTCGGGACAGCTCCGGCTGCCCTCCCGCCACCCTTTCTGGGAAGCTGCCACAGGAGTGGATTATTTTAGCCAAAAGTGAAAAAAAAGTCACCCTAATTATTTACTTTTTAAAAAGATGCCCCCCAGTATAAATTATGCTTCCCCTGGGGGTTCCCCTCTACTCTGTTACCCTCCTCCTAATGGTCCCCCTGCTTGGTCAGGCTGGGGGACCCTGGAAACACTGGGCTGGGGGCAGAGGAGGAATTTCAACATGAAATGTTTTGTTCATTAACAGAGAACATAGGGGGAAATTCCCTTTCTGCCTGGGTCTGAGCAGCCCAAGCAGACACTCAAAAGCTATTGTGAAAAATTGAGTCTAGGCTGCAGAATGGGGTGAGGGTTATGTTGGGGGTATGTACAGCAGACATTTCCCTCTGCTCAGACTCATGACTTCCAGGGGTTTCCTGAGCCTTAATCTTTCTGCCTTTTGGTGATTTTGTTCCTGATTCCTCAGGTTACGCTCAAAATTTCTTCTTAGCAAAGCATGAGAAACTGGGATTAGACTGGAGTTAGAACTTCCAATGGAGGAGGAAGAAAGGACATCAAAGGGAGGGAGGAGAGACCTTGGACATGAATAATTCAGAATTCTGATTGAATATATTGGAATTGGTAGGCAGCAAATGTGAGGGGAACCTGGACAGGAATGAAAGCCCCTCTCAGAATAGATTTAGAGGGCCCTGGTGAGAAGGGAAGAGGAGATAGCTCCAGGAATTGGGGGCAATTCCAGGTTGAATACTTAGTTTCCCCCATTCTCTACCTTTAGGAAGTCTTTGCCCTTTCTGGTGCCAGAGGTTGGAAGGGTCAGGGCACACAGGCAGCCATCCAGATGATGGGATTCCAGAAGGGGGTGTGCAGGATGGGGATGTTGTGAGTGGGCCCCAGGTACTATCTCAGGATGGTGCTGGGGGTTCTCTGGATTTGGGGGAAGTTGTCCTTAGGGGCCTGGGCTGGACCCTGAGTTGGGGGGCTTTGGGCCCCCCTCCCTGGCTCGGCCCCGGGGCTGTGTCAGATCGGGTTTCTCGGCGCCTGGAGCCTCCGCGAGGCCGAGCTGTTCCCGGGTCCTGGCCAAGCCGCCCGGGGCGCTGGCACTGTGTGAGGAAGCAGGCGGGGTGAGGGAGAGTGAGGGGGGGCGCTGTGAGGGCGTTTACATAACTGCCTCCTGGAGCCCGCCCGACCCGCCAAACCCCAGTGTGAGTGAGAGCGTGTGTGACTCTGTGTGTGCCTGTGTGACACTCAATGTGACTGAGTTCATGGCTGTGTGCGTAATTGTGTCTATGTGTGGGTATGGTGTGTGTGACTCAGGGACTCTCCCGCTCTTTTGGGACCTCTAGTTCCTAGCAGGCTGGAGACCCTGACTCTCAGTGTACCACAGTGAAGTCGAATATACACCTTTTACTGTTTGAGATTGGGTGCGTGACTTTGTGTGACCATGTGTTTGGCATTTGTAATACAGAGAGCCTGTGTGTGAGTGTGTGTTTGTAAACTTTGGAGAGCCAGGTGTGTGCTCCAGGGAGGAACTTTCTGATGATATAGCAAGTTAGAAGGCCGGGCACAGTAATCCCAGCACTTTGGAAGACTGAGGTGAGCGGATCATGAGGTCAGGAGTTCGAGACCAGCCTGGACAACATGGTGAAACCCCATCTAAACGAAAAATACAATATTTAGATGGGCATGGTGGTGGGGACCTGTAATCCCAGGTACTCAGGAGGCTGAGGCAGGAGAATTGCTTGAACCTGGGAAGCAGAGGTTGCAGTGAGCCAAGATCGAGCCACTGTACTCCAGCCTGGGTGACAAAGCAAGATTCTGTCTGGGGGGCAGGCAGGGTAAGCAAGTTAGAAACCAGCACCACTTCCTAAAGGAGCACTGGAAAGGTAGACCATAGGAGATGGGGAGAGAGCTCTCCTTTCTCAGGGACATGTTAGTAAGAATGAGGAAGGGTCTTTGCTTGCCCAAAGGGTTGGAATGGCACAAATGACCCCTTGGTGGTGGGGAGGAGATCCAAGCTTAGGTCACCTGCCAATGTGAAGAGTGGTGCCAGAAGTCCTGGCAATAGAGCCCCTTTCATGGTAGGTAGGTACCGAAAGCCAACGCTGAACTTCCCCTAACTTCCCAAGGCTTTTCGGGGTCACCAAATCTGAGATCCATATCATGTACAGGGCACAAAGGATCTGGCCTGGGCGTGTTACTTCCAACCACTCCCTCATGGGCGAGGTAGACGGTGAAAATTGGAAAGGCAGTGAATTCGTGGAGGTGGAGTTGGGGAGAGGATGTCAGTGAAGTGAATTTGGCTTAAGGATAAGTGACATGACACAGAAGGGGGCTGACGCAGGACTGGGGAGGCCGGGAATAGGGACGCCTAATAAAGCTAGAGAGGAGGCAAGGCCAGATCCTGCAGGGCTCTGAAGCCCCACCTAAGTAACCCAACTTTACCCCCAAGGCAGTGGGGAGGGCCCAGCACTGAGGATTACAAGCTCAAAGGCTACAGTGTAGGTAACGGCATCGGAGGCGGCAGGAGCGGAAACCCCGACTAGTCTGTTGACCCAGCTCCCGGGGGAGGAAAATTGGTTGTGGGCCGGGTTGCAGCGGTGTGGAGAGGTGGCAGCACTCGGTGTTCAGTAGGTGGGTGGCCGAGGCCTCAACGCGGAGCTGGAGCAGCAGCCAGAGGAGAAAGCACGTCTAGCACTGCCCGCCAGGTGTCGCTTCGGCCCCAGGGAAGCGCTCGAGGCCGCTGGGTCCCGCGCTGGGAGGAGCTGCTGACCGACCGACGCCCGGACAGAGGTCCGACGTGCGCCTCTCCTCTTCCTTTATCCTCCGACACCCACACGTCCACTTCCAGGACTCCGGACGCCCAGTGCGCATCTTGTCCCGGCAGCCGTGGACTGCGGCTCTGCCGACGGCAGCCTCTGCGTCCCCGGGGGCCGAGGGGGGATGTTGGACCAGGGCAGAATTCCCGCCTGCTCCCAACCTGGCAGAAAGAGGCTGAGCCAGGGACACCGGAGCATCTGGAGGTCAAGTCCTTTCCCCAACCACTCAATGATTTCCATCCCGTCACCCCCTCCCCGACCGGTTGAGAGCTCCCAGTCGGGTCAGCCCCCTGGGGAAGAGCGGTCCCTGGTGTACCGAACCTTGCCAGGGCCTAGATCTTCGCTGCAGGGGCAGGGGCAAGTTCTGCTCCCCACAAGATCCCGTCGCACCGCCCCCTTCCTTCCCCTAGTCCACCGTCTAATCCTGGTCTGCGGCCCAGGAAGCAGGAGGCCAGCTGCCCGGAGAGCCCGGGGAGAGGACACCTAGTGTGGGCGGCTGTGGGCTGGTCCTCAGCGGGGCGCAGCTAATTTGCTGTGTGTCCTGAAGTCCTAACCGGCTGTCTCTGAACTCCAGCCCATGCCGACCCCTGCCAGTTGTAGGGAGGGGATTCTGTGGCCACGGAAGTGAAAGTGAAAAGCCAGGCCGTGGCGGGAAGAAGGATTTTCCTCTGCAGTGGGAGTCCCTGAGGCATTTGTTGGGAAAGGGCCCGGGCGCTCTAGGCAGTCTACCGGGGAAGGATGTGAGGAAACAGTGAGACATTTCCCTCTCTTCTCCTCGCCCTCAGTCCTAGAGCAACTCTCCCGAGGGCAAGGCCCAGGATTATGGGTCATGGGTCAGGTGAAAAATCCAAAAGGTGGAGACGGGGTGGCCTTCTCGGTCTCCGCCTCTGCCATGGCCTCTCCATTGCGCTGTCGCGTGGCCTCACAAGTTGGTCAGGTTGTCTAACCTTACTCTCCCATGTTGCAGCCAGACCGGAGGGAGGCCCAGGGGCGAGTGCAGTGAACACCCTGGCCCCTCAGAGGCCCAGGCTGCGAAGGGAGTGAGCCTCCTCTCGAGGGGTGCACCTCCTGCGCCAAGGCCGCCGAGGGGTGTGCCTATGCCCAGCATTGAGGGTGCACCCTCCCTACCCCTTCATTCCAGGGGAGGCTTCTCATCCCGGCTCTGTGTCCTCGGGGCGCGAGGAACATGCGAATAGTGGCGTTGGTGTCATCGGAGACATGGGAGGCATGGGCCTGGGCTCCCGGCCGGGTCCATCCCGGATCAAGGAAGCCCCTTTCCCTCCCGCGAGGGGGTGACCCGGAGGGGAGTCGTTGCGGGGGACAGTAGGAATAGGGGAGGGGCGGAGCCGGCTGGCTTCTTCTGGCTTCTTCTGCCCAAAGTGGGGGTTGGGGGTTCTGGCTCGCATTCCTCTCCCGGCGACGCCGGAGGGAGGACCCCGAGAGTTGGCCCGGGGTGTGCCGTGCCAGGGAGTCGGTGCGAGGCCGTCAGGGCCTGAACGTGCAGCAGTGTGCGCAGGAGAGACCTGGCCAAGGCCGAGGGGGAGAGTGAGTGTGAAGGAGCGATCCTGGGGGTGGGTGCGCGCCCAGCCGCCCTAGGGGAGCAGGCGGAGTGGGTGTGGGTGTGTGTGCACGCGCGTTTGCGAGACCCGCGGCCGGGGTTGCACGTGAAGCACGGGGACCACAGCCGTCTGGAGGGTGCACCCGAGAAAGGGTGAACGCGAAGGGGCCACGCGTGCCAGCGGGATCGAGTGTGCCGGGCGGGGGGGCAGAGCGCGTGCCAGTGCCGGGCGAGTGGGAGTGGGGGCTCACAGGCCCGCTCAGGGCAAGCGTGTCCCCGCGAGCTGGCCGCGCGTGCCAGGCGCGGGAGCGTGCCAAGTCGGGGGCGCGCGGGGCCCGTGGCGGGGAGGGGTCGTGGCGCGCGGCCGCGGAGGCGCGGGGAGACAAGGCAAGAGGGGGAGGGGAGCGAGGGCGCGCGCGGCCGAGCGGGCGCCCGCGGTCACATGGGCGAGGGAAGGAGGGAGGGAGCGCGCGAGGGAGGGAGGAGGATGGGGGGGTTAAAGCCGCCGAGCACCGAGGAGCCGGTGCAGAGCGGGCGGCGGCGGCAGCGGAGGCGGCGGCTCCAGCCGGCGCGGCTCGGGGCTCCGAGGTGGGATCCGGCGGGCAGTGCTAGCTCTGCGCTCCCTGCCTTGCTCGCTGCCCGGGGCAGTCGGTAGGCACGGCGCGAAGCACTGGTGGCCCGAGGGCGCGGTGAGTACCCTGCGGCGGAGTGCGCGCGGCCGGACCCTTAGAGCCCGGGTTGACGGACAAACCCGCGGCCCTCGTGCGCGCGGGAAGAGTGAGGGGACACCCGTGGGCCCAAGGCCGGGGGCGACAGGAAAGTTCACGAGAAACTTTGCCCGCAAACTCGGGGGCGGGGGCGCTGGAGAAGCGGCCCCCACGTCCGGGCGCTCCGGGGGTTGGGCGTGGTGGTGGTGGTGGTGGGGCCGGACTGTCGATTAGAGGGAGGTGGCTCCGGCGGTTCGCCCTAGTGTCCCTCTTCTTCCCACCCCTCAGCTGCACGCGCGGGGTCTGAAAAAATTCCTGGGCTTGGAGCGTTCGCAGTGGCCCCTTCGCGCCCAAAGGTTGCTTCTTTTCTCGGGCAGAAATCTGGACTTCAAAGCGCCCGGGGATGCGAACGGACGGTTGCGCGTCTGCCAGTGCATGTGTTTCCGTGTGAATCGGCGCGCTCGTGTGTGCATGTGTGTGTGTCAGTCGGCCTCCCATGGTTTTCTCTTGAGTCCGCCTGGATGTATCTCCATGTAGTGGGTCTCCTCCAGTGTGTCTCTTTGTAAGTCTCCCTGGCTTGTGTGAGTCCGCCTGTGGTGTATTCCCCAAGTGTCTCTTTGTGAGTCTGCTCGTTTGTGTCTCCTCCAGTGCAGCTCAGTGTGAGCCGGTCTGGGTGTCCCTGCTCTGAGTAGTGCATCTCCGCGTGCCTGAGGGCTGGGCCGTGGGGAGGTCACCAGACGGACAGCTCTCCCTCTCGGCTCCTCTCCTCTCCCGAGCCTCTCCTCCAGCGTTAGCTCGCTTGCTCGCTCGCTCGCTCACTCGCTCGCTCCCCTGTCCCCCTCCCCCCTCCAGTAGCTTCAGGCGGGCAGGACTATTTCACGCCTTGTTGAAAATTCAGGATTTTCTTTCTCTTTCCGTCTAGTCTGTCTCTTTGAGAAGCGTTTGTGTGTGTCTGTGTGCCTGGCAGCTTGTCTGTAACATTGGGTGTGTGTCTGCATGCCGCTATAGGAGTGTGTCTGTAACACTAGTTGTTCTGCCTGTAATACTTGGTGTATTTGTGTCTGTGTCACTGGGGGTGTTTGTGTGGCTGTGATCACTGAGGTGGTGAGAGTCTCAAATGCTGGGTGTGTCTGTGCATCTGTAATTGCTGTGTGTCTGAGGGGACTGAAACACCAGGTGTATTTTTGTGTGTCTCTGGGTGTGATGGTGTGCCATTGCATGTGTGGGGATGGGGCTTGAGCCATTGCATATTCCTAGGGATGTAGGGCTAGCAAGGACTTGGGAGCTAGAAGGGCCTGGGTGTCTCAAACTCTGCACCCGCTGTCTCCACTGTCACAACCCACACAAATCCTCTTAGCTGGTGCAGGGGCTCCTGGTCAGCATTGGTGAGATGGAGCTAAGGTTCACACTGTCAGGGCTGATACTCCAACTGAGACCCTGAGCCTACACAAAAACTAGGAGTTTAAAGTTCATGCACAGGGCGTCTGGGGGCTCTGGAATCCATACTCAGATGCACACTGGGACACTTCAACTCCTTCTAGGGTCTAGGGATTTACACTCATATGGACTCACACATTGTGGGGCTCATATCCAGTGATACACTTCGGTCCTGGAGTTTCCACATAGACTCACATTGGGACTCTGCTCACACTGGGACCCACATTGGGACTATAGGCTCATGCTTAGATTCATGGTCTTATCCTTTAGCTTAGATATACAGTGAGACCTAGAGCTCACACACAGAATCTCATCGGAGTTCTAGGGCTCACACGAAGACTCTGGTGCTCACTCCAATTCACACTTACATTCTGGGACTCTGAGTTACAATCAGATTCACATGGGGAACATGGGGCTCACATTTGAACTCAAGGACTCAATGAGGACACTGGCGTTAATAGTCAGATTCACATTTCCAAGCTAGGGCTCACATTGACACATGGAGGGACCCTGGAGCTCACTGAGATTCACATACAACCTTTGGGCTCACACTTAGATTCATGTGGGGACTCTGAGGGTCAGATCTCCATGGAAACCTAGGGCTCACACTTAGATTCATACCAGGATCTTGGTCACTCCCTCAGATGCACATGAGACCCTGTGACTCACTCAGATTCACATTGGGATCTCAGAGGTCACACTCAGACTCACACTAGGACTCTGGTGATCACACTTGAGATTTCCCCTTCCATTTTAGGATCACTTTGAGACCCAGTGTTCACACTCAGACTCACACTAGGGTTCTGATGTTCACACTTAGACTTACATGGGCACTTTGGGACTCACACTCAGAATTAAAAAGGGACACCAGTGGTCACCTTAGCTCATACTCAGAAGCCGTTATAACCAGGGGCTCACACTCAGACTTACACTAGAACTCTAATGCTTATGCTGACTTGTACAGGAATTCTGGGACTCAGGCTAACACTTCAGTCCTGTAGCTCACATTCAGACCCACTGGGTTATTTGTTTTTTCTTTTTGAGACAGAGGCTTGCTCTGTCGCCAGGCACCAGGCTGTAGTGCAGTGGCGCGATCTCGGCTCACTACAACCTCTGCCTCCCGGGTTCAAGCAATTCTCCTGCCTCAGCCTCCCAAGTAGCTGGGACTATAGGCATGGGCCACCACGCCTAGCAAATTGTATTTTTTAGTAGAGACAGGGTTTCACCATGTTGACCAGGATGGTCTCAATTTCTTGACCTTGTGATCCGCCCGCCTCAGCCTCCCAAAGTGCTGGGATTACAGGCGTGAGCCACCGCACCCAGCCCCACTGGGGTTTATAGTCAGATGCATGCTGGGACTTGGGCTTATACTCAAACCCATACTTGCATCTTGGAGTTCACACTCAGATGAACATTAGACCCAGATGCTTAGATTAAACTCACACTTTCATCCTGGGCTCACATTCAGATCCACACTAAGATTGTGGCAATCACAATTCCAGTGGAACTTAGGACTCATGGTCAGATATGCCCATGCTTTCCTTTGGTTTGTGGTGAGTGTTGGGGCACTTGAGGTGAGGAAGAGAGACTGACTGCTTCAGGATCCGTCCCCTCCAAAGGTGAGGAAGAGAGAGGATACACATTTGGTCACATCCTTCACATGGGCTGTGGGCTGATGGAGATGCGGGGGGTGAGGGCGGTGATAAAGGCTAACCCAGTTAAATTTCCTGCTTTCCTTCCATAAGGAGACTAGGCTCTTAGCAGGAAGATCTGCCAGGATTGTTGGTACAGGGGTGACACGAACCCTTAGATTCCTCCATGTGCCATATCAATGCGCAGCCATTCCCCTTGAATAGTTTTGGACATCTCTTCTGTGGTAGAGAAGGCCAGGTGGGGGAAATAAGACTCTTGTCTTCCCAAGACGCCCCCCACCATACACACACATCTCAATCATTCTTAAGATGGGAGGGGTGTGAAGATTGGAGAGCAGACTTTGGTTCCTATGACTGCTCCAGGGTGCTGAATCTGTGATTATAGAAGAGATAACAGCCTCAAATCTATGCAGGGAAGGTAGCTAGAGGAGAAGACTAGAGCTCACCCTCTCTTCTCTCCTCTGCCCTGGCTGGGAAGGGGTAGAGACCATGTTATGTTGTCTGTGTCTCTGGGATTGCCTGTTGAGCCCTTATCCTGGCTCCAGGGCATGCCTAGGCTTCCCAACGCTGTTCCCCAAAAGATCAGTAGGCTTGAGGGGGTCGGGCTGGGTTGCAGCCAGCCCTGGGACTCCAACTCCCCTGGAGATTCTCAGGACTTTGCGTGCTCTGCTGCTTTGGACATCAGTAGTTGGGGCTGCCTGAGACACACTGTCTTCCCCCATGAGAGCCCACACGGTAGGGACATGGTCCTGTGGTCTCTACTCCAGTGCTGAGATGACTGGGCTATAACTGTTGCCTGTCCCCGAAGGGGACACATGCTCTCCAGCTCCCCTATGGGGGTGGGGGGCTGGGAGGCCAAGCGCCCCTGCTCTCTGCCCCCCCCATGGTGAGTTGAAGTGTAAATGAATCGGAAACATATGGAGTGGATTTTCTTTGAAATGCAGATGGGTTGGGGGGACTGTGTGTGCTTGCTTTGGGGGGGTCCTGGAGAGCAAGGAGCCTGAGAAGTGAGAACTGACCCCCTCCTCCAGATCCACCATTGGGTGGGGGTGGTGGGGGAGACCTCGGCTGTGTAAACTCCTGTGGCCCTGGGTGACCACACCCACAAGGGCTCTTGGCTTCCTGTGGGGAGGGGCTGAGAAGGCAAGTGGTCCCTGGGGATGGAGAGCACTGAGGTCATCAGTCCCTTTTACCTTTCCAGAGGGCAAAGAAAGTCCCAAAGCACAGAGCTGTGCTGGTTTGGGGGTCACCAGAGCTAGGCACTCTGGGGGCCAAGGGGTGGATGGAGGAGCTGAAGCAGATGTTCAGGAAGAGTCAGACCCTGCTACTGTGGGCAGCCAGTTCCCAAAAGCTGGGGCTAGAGCTACAGTAGCAGGAACTGAAATTAAATTATGATAGTGACTTGTGTTCAGCTTGAGGGCCCATCTTGGGTTTAGGAGCAAAGAGTCCTCAGTCCTATAGAAGGACAGGTTTCTCCAGACCCAGGGCAGTCAGTGTGTCCCACCATATACCCTACCTATACTTTCTCCATGTGACATTCAGTGAGGTTGCATAGTAGTTGCCTATGAGCTCTGTGTGACTCAAGGACTGGATCTATCTTGCTCACCCTGTACTCGCCTGCCCTTGGCACAGACCTCATACACCTTAGGAAGGAATTCTTGTGTGAACAATAATATATCTTTTTCTCTCTCATCAGACTGAATGCTCCTTGTGGGCAGGACCATGTGCCTGGCTCTCTGTACAGTGCCTGGCAGGGAATAGGTGCTCAATAAATGTTGAAGCATGAATCACTGAGTGGAACAGATCGTGGGAAGAGGGAACCTCCTGGGATTTGTGGTTTGCGACCCACCATCCCATGTTCTACACCCCTGTTTGGCTCAAAGGAACACTGGTTTGCAGATTAGACTACAGGAAGGAAGGACTTCCCTGAGTGAAGGGAAGGAGTGCAGAAGATAGGCGCCTTCCTTGGAAAGGTCTGGACCAGAGGAGGCTGGGGCAGGGCAATCACCCTGATTCCATGGCAGAGGTCGGAGGTCACCCTCCCCCTTCCCACCCTCAGGAGTTTCAGAAGGCAAGGTCCTTTTTTCCCCTATGTGGTTGTAAACATGTCCCTTGCCCTCTCTAGGTGTGGGTTTCTTAGACTCTACCTGAGGGAATAGACTCTATCTCTGACCCTCCAGCTGAGGGAATGGACCCTATCTCTGACCTTCCAAGGCTGGGCTCTGAGACTGTGTAGCTGTTGTGGGCACCACAGAGTGTCTGTATCAGTTATTAATGTCTGTCTGAGAACGCGGGGTTCAAATCCTAAAAATACTCTGTCCAGCCAGAGCCCAGGAGTTGCTGGTGTGGGCCAGTGGCTGCATCTGGGTCAGATAGAGATAAAGAGGAAGAGACACACACCCAATGCCAGGAAAGACTGGGAGAGTGTGTGAATGTGAGGAAACTGAGGTAGCATGGATGAGAGAGGCACAAGAGACAGAGCCTTTGTTTCATGTGGAACAAAGATGTATAAAATTACTGGTGCCAGTTAGTCAAATTATGGCAACATTTAGGGTAATCTGTTATCCTACACTGCAAAGAATTTCCTTCTAAGAGAGTCTGGAGATACATCTGATACCAGACATAAAAACCAAGTATTCAGTAGGATCCATTTCAAGTCCAGCTTCAGGATGTTCCAAAATAAGAATGTGGCAAAAAACAAAGTATTCCCAACTACCCTTTTCTGAGCCACTGCCCTCCTCCTTACCTCTTCAGAGCCCCTTCTTGCAGCCAAAGTCCCAATGAAGGTCTTCAGACTCCCTTTTATAGCTGCCCCCAACCTCACTTCTAAATCCCAGGCCTTCGTGTAGCCCCTCTCTCCAGAAGGGAGCTGCATGGTGGTCCCAAAAAGGCAAGAGGAGCCCAGAGTCAGAGGGAAGATGCCATGTAACCTTGGTCCATGAGCTGACCTTTTTGGGCCCCTCTGTGAAATTGTGGGATGCGGGGCTGGGACCTGGCCCAGGCCTGGAGAGAAGGCAGTTTTGGCACCCATCCAGGCCCCTGACGTCAATGACTCTCCAAATAATGGAATCAATATTGGGGGGCGGGAGCAAGCGTGAACCAAGCCCCAGCGATTAGAAACAGATCAGCACAACCCCACAGCTGATTCTGATAGAGCTGCCTTGGAGCGTTTGGGTGGGAGGCCTGGAAGAGGTGGACCTGCAGGGGTGGGGTTGTGGGGTGCTCAGGAATGGGTAGGCAGAGCCACCATGTGTCCAGAGCTCGAGGGTATACAAGTGGGTAGAGATTTGAGCTGTCTGGGATTGGAATGATGGGGTGAGGGACCCTGTCCTGGTCCCTTTCTCCTCTGAGTCTACAGGGTTCTGAGGCTAGGTGAAGTTTGTGGATGGAGTGACAAATTTCAGCCAACAAGTGATAAAGAGTGGGCAAGGGGAGTTCATCGCTCTGCATTCCAGATGTGGGCCCCTAGGCCATATTAGGGGTCACAGGTTATACCCATGTGGGGGAAGAGTTCTGAGTGAGATCTAAGTAAGATGACCTTTTGCTTGGAGGCAAAGTGCATTAATCCAAAATAGAGAGATGGGTATCCCTCCTCGGATTGGCCTCCACCAGCTTACATTCTCTCAGCCTCCAGAGGGCAGCAGGTGAGGATGGAGGGGACCATAGGGTCTATGGGGGGCTGGGCTGGCAGCAGCTCACAAAAAACAGGAAGAAGGGGTGGGGGAGCGGCTGTAATTATGGGGCATTTATTATTAATCAGATGAAATTGCTGGAAGCAGCTGGTGTAATGTGCGTAGCGATACAGACTCTGCATGCTTCCCCCACAACACGCACACACGCATACAAACACCATACAGCTTGAGCCTTGCTTGCTTTCAGTTTGTTTCTTGTGAAGGTCAAATGGGTCTATATGTGTCTGCATACTGGAGTGTATCTGTGTTTTTTCATGTCAGCCTGTACCCTCCTCTACTCCTATTGTCTCCTTTTCCAGCTATCTCTCATTCTTTGGCCTAATGTGTCCTTCTCCGTCTCTGGCTTCCCCTCAGGCTCCCTCTCTTTGGGCCTGTCTTGTTGTGGCTGTATCTGTCACCATCAGCCTGCCCATCTCTAACACCTTATTTTAGTTTCTGGCTCTCTCTTCCTGGTTGTGATGTCTCTGCATCTCTGGGCAGGATTAGAAGACATGGAGTCCCTTTCTCATGGCATGTATTTCACACCTTTGGCAGATATATCTGGGACCTGTTTTCAGGGAAGCAGCTGGACCCTGAGGATCAGCTGGGGTCTTATTGAAGGTG
The DNA here is from genome assembly GCF_009761245.1 of Sapajus apella. Taxonomy (NCBI): domain Eukaryota; kingdom Metazoa; phylum Chordata; class Mammalia; order Primates; family Cebidae; genus Sapajus; species Sapajus apella. The sequence continues at coordinate 168,351 of NW_022436982.1, forward strand.
AGGAGTCTTTTGAATGGCTGGAGTTTGTAGAACAACAGTGGCTTTCAAGATATCCCTGAGTTCAGGACCAGCTCCTTTAACAACTACCAGTTGTGTGACTTTGGGCAAGCTGCTTCTGCTCTCTGAGCCTCAGTTTTAGGGTTTGTAAAATGGAAACAGGATTACCTCGAAAGCTTGTGGGTTTTTTGTGTGTTTGTTTAATATAGGGTTTCACTTGGTTACCCAGGCTGGAGTGCAGTGGCTCAATCTTGGCTTACTGCAACCTCCGCCTCCCAGGCTCAAGTGATCCTCCCACCTCAGCCTCCAGGATTTCACTATATTGCCCAGGCTAGTCTGGAACTCCTAAGCTCAGGTGATCCACCTGCTTCAGCCTCCCAAAATGCTGGGATTACAGGTGTGAGCCACCATGCCCAGCCTTGAAGCTTGTTTTGATGGTTCAGTATCAAAATGTAAATTAAGTACTTGTCATAGTGTCTGGGAAATCCAGGACCCTGAACAAGCACTACCTGCTATTATTATTGGGAAAGGCACTGTGGTGGTGGATGAGAGATCTGCATAGGCAGACTGGTATAGCAGCAAGGTTTTGGAGCCAGATATGGACTCAAATCTAGGCTCTGGAACTGGTCAGCTCTTTGGTCTTGGGCAAGACCTCCTTGAAGCTCAATCCCCTTAGCTATCAAATGGGAAGAACATCAGAACCTACGTCATGGAGAAATCATGAAGATTAAGTAAGATAATGCATATAATGTGCCAAACACAGTTCCTGGCATATAATAGATGCTCAATAAATCATACTGGTGATAGGAAGGGTGTGTTATGATGGTGGTTATTTGCACCATGCCTGTGGCCCTGTGACTCTAGGATTGTGCATGTGAAGATGTGTGTGATGTGGAGGTGCCTGTGTGTCTGCAAACTGATTGCATGGGAATTATGGATTGTCTGTGGGTGTGTATCTGTGTTGTATCAGGCCACTGCCTTCTGGCAACCTTTGTCCCTGTGGTTCAGAACCTGAAGTAGGCAAGCGGGGCTGGAAGGGGTCTGTGTTACTCTCAACTTTTCTTCTTACAGATGTTTATCTGCTGCCTGACTCAGTCTCCCCTTCTCACAGTGGAGCTGGAAGTATGGAATGGCCTCTGAGTTGGACTAAGGCCTGTGGCTCCTCTGTGACCTCTGATGTGTGCCCTTTGCCCTTCTAGAATCTAGCCTTGTCACCTCGTCTCGCCCACTTGGTTTTGGAAATTCTGAAGAGTTTGGTCTGGAGGAGGAAGAGGAGGACATTGATGTGCTTGGTGTGTGGCCAGTGGTGAAGAGGTAGGTGCTGGGGCCCAGGTGGGACAGGTCAATCTCAGGGCATGAGGCGGGTGCAGTGGGGCTATAGGTCTAGGGCACATGAGTGGAAGAGGACCTGAGATTCCTTCCTCTCTTGCCCTGTCATTTCTTTTTTTTTTTTTTTTTTTTTGAGACGGAGTTTCGCTCTTGTTACCCAGGCTGGAGTGCAATGGCGCGATCTCGGCTCACCGCAACCTCCGCCTCCTGGGTTCAGGCAATTCTCCTGCCCCAGCCTCCTGAGTCGCTGGGATTACACGCACGCGCCACCATGCCCAGCTGATTTTTTGTATTTTTAGTAGAGACGGGGTTTCACCATGTTGACCAGGATGGTCTCGATCTCTTGACCTCGTGATCCACCCGCCTCGGCCTCCCACAGTGCTGGGATTACAGGCTTGAGCCACCGCGCCCGGCTGCCCTGTCATTTCTTCTTCCAGAGGTTTTGGATTCAGCCTGGCTGAGGCTTTTCATGCTCTCATTATAGGCCTAGAAAGGGAAGAGACTTACCTATGGTCATACAGGCAAGGGCAACACTAGGTCAGGAAACGGGGTTCTACGCTAAGTGGGGACTGAGTCCAGATATGAGAGTATGTTTCTGTTTCAGTGTCCTCAGGTTTCCTCTCTGCCCCCGAAACATCTCTCTGGCTTGATTGGAGGAGCAGCTAGGCTTGAAAGAGGTGGAATGGGAGGTCAGAAAGTCCAGAATCTTCTGAGGCCAGCTGTGGGGCCGCGCCTGACTCTCCCTGTCTCTCATTCAAGCCAGGCAAGGCCCCTGGATTGGCGGCTTGGGGGTGGGGGCATCCAAGGAATTGAGGCACTGGAGCGGAACGGAAGGGCCTATTGTCCAAAACCCGCCAGAGGCCCACAAAGGCCTGCCGGGCTTTTCATCTCAGCTCCCAAACAGACTGGCCATTTTCCTGGCTGGGGGCTGGGGGGGACTAACCCTTCACAACTGGGACCAGGGTGTTGTGGAGGGTGGAGTGGGGTACCCCAGGCTGACACATAAAAGGGGCTTAAGATGGAGCTGGGGCCCAGGAGAGGAGGAAGGGAGGCCTGAGATGGCTACAGAAAGTTAAGCTTTTCACCTCACTGTTTCCAGAGGACCCAAGGACATGGGGTATGTATCTGATAGAAGTTGAGGCTAGGACAGGGCTAGGAGATGGATTTACAGAATAAAATATAATATTTATGGGGGATACCTTGGGAGGAGTCTCGTGGCTTAGAGTGGGCTACTGAGCTTTGAGGGCACATAATCCTCCACAAACTGGGACCACCTTAGGGACCCGGGACAGGAGCTGGAGAAGAGAGGATAGTGGTCAGGGGAAAGAATGGGCTCCCTGCAGCAGGAAGAACTGAGGCCAGACAGCAGGAAGGACTTCCTGCCAGTGAACAGTAGCTCAGATGCCCTGACCCTGTTCCTGGGGATCTCAGAGGATTGCCTTGGAGAGCAGGGGAGCTGGAGAACACCCCGGGGCTCAGGCTGAGGCAGCTTCTGTGAGGGCCAAGGAGGAGGAGGAGGCCAGAGAGGGAGGACTTGGCAGTTCTGTTCACCCTCCCCCACCAGCACCTCCAGCACCACTTTAAAAACAGCTTTTTAATTTAACAAAGTGGCTGAAAACTGTTTTTGGAAATAAAAGATATTTGCTGTCTCCCAGGCTAGCACTCAGCCCTTGCAGAGAGCCTCTCTCTCTGGGTTTCTCCCTGCTGCCGGTGGTTCCTTTCTTCCCTGTCTCTCTTTTTGTTTGTTTCTGCTCCTCACACCCCCCCCACACCCCGCCCAGCTTCCCTTTGGCCTCCCATCACCCTCTCTCTCTCCATCATCCTCTCTCTCCATCTCAGCCTCTGTGGGAGCCTCACCCTCAGTGCCTTATCTTGATGGTATCTCTGCATTTCCTTCTGTCTCTCCTCTCCCAGTCTCTCTCTTCTGGGGCACATCTCTCTCTCTCTTGATTTGTCTCTGTCTCCCAGCCTGTCTCAATCTCTCTCTCCCTCCACCCCCCTCCTTTTCCCCCAACCCCGGCTCTAAATGGGTCTATTTAAAACGCCCAACGCTGCCAAGTCAGAAAAGCGTCTCCTGATAAAGCACATTAGGCGGAGGGAGGAAGGAGGGGGAAGGAGGGAGCGGCGGGCGGACGGATTGATCCAAGCCCGTAACCCCATTAATCAGGCAGCGTGGATCCCCCTCCCTCCCCCGTTCCAGCCCCTTTTGAGCTAAAAGCCCCTTAAATATTTATCACCCCTCCCCAACAGGGGCAAAGGGAGGGATGTATGGCCCTTGGTGTAAGTATCCACAGCTGTCTGGTGCCCCTGACCCTGTGTGCCTGTGCTCATGTGTTACGGGTGTGCACACCTGACAAACCCAGGGTCCAGCGGCCAACCTGCCCCTCACCCTCTGGGCAGCCTGGTCCCTTGGGTTCCTGTAGACCCTAGGAGTCTGGCTCTGCTCCTGTCCCTCTGGAAGGGGGACCTGGGGTCCTCATCCCAAATGCAGAAAGTAACTGGAGAACGGGTGGCATTGCACTATCATTCCCAGAGGGCGGGATGGTGAGCCTGGGGTTCAGTTCCCAGATTCCTCCAAATTCCCAGCATTGGAAGTAACTTGGGGAATAAAGTTAGGGCCCCATGCTCCTAAAGTAAGGCAACTTGGAAGGTTGGCTCAAGTTCCCACTTTATCCTCAGAGGGCAGGAATAGGACCTGGAATAGGACCTGGGGGTAGGCTGGGAGTCTCCTGTGCCCTAAAAATTGTGGGAAGGTGAGCTGGTGGGCCTTGGGTGGGGGCAGTCACCCCGGGGAAGAAGAAGGTAGCCCAGAGCTGGGTCCAGGTCCCACATCTCTCACCCCTTGCTGATAGTCCCAGGCAGCAGAGGTCAGCCCTGAGACGGGTAGTGGTCTGCCCGAGTTGGCCTGCGCCTGCGGCAACTTCGCCTGGGGCGGGGAAGGGAGGCCCGGGCCGCCCCTGGGTGTGGAGAGGGGCCGGGACCAGAGTGGGGAGGGTCCCCTCTCCCTCCCCTCCCCCATCATCAAGTGCCACATCTCCTCCTGACTCAGACAATTAGATTCAAAGGATGACCTCACTGCATGCCGTCCCTCACTCTCCCTCCGCTAGCTAGCTCGCTTGCTCGTTCGCTTGCATTGCGCTCCTTCCTCCCCTCCTCCCGGCCCGCTTGCCCGGTCGCTCACTCGCTGCTCGGCCCTCGTCGCTCAGCTCACCGCTCACCGCGCCCCCTCGCCCACCCGCCTGCCGGGACCTCTAGGGGGGCTGCTTCTGCCTCCCGGGTCTGTCCCTGCTGCCCGGGCCCAAGCCCTGCAGACCCGATGCCCGCGGGCGGCCGGGCGGACCCGCGGAGAGCCGGAGGCACCGACGGGGCGCCTGCGTGGGGACTCAGGTCAGTGACCGCAGGGCTGGAGGACTTGTCACCCCTGCTGCCGCTGCGACGCCCCCGCCCGCGCCGGCCCGCCAGCCAGCTCGGCCCGCCTCGGCGCTTCCCGCTCCTTTCTCGGCCCCCGCCCCCCGCGGCTGCTCGGCGCGCTCCCCCTGCCAAGCTGTCTCTCTTCTCTTCTCTTCTCTTCTCTTTCTCTCCCCTCAGCCCCCCTGCCTCTGCAGCCGGTGGGAGGGACTGGGACTTCCTGAGGTCCCAGGGATGGGGCCGGGGCCCATTGGCTGCAATCGGACCAGGCCTCTGAGAGGGGAGGGGGCTCTGGCTATGTCCATCGGCCTGGGGGAGGGGACCACTGCCTGAGTGGAAGGGGGGCTGCAGAGAGAGAGGCCCACAGTGTGGGGTGACATCTAGACAGAGGGGATGAGCTCCTGATATCTTTCTTTTCTCACATCCTGTGGGCCTCTTGCCTGGTTTCATTTGATCCCCAAAGCCTGGCTTCATTTGTCCATACCTCCTAGCTAACTCCAGTCCCCACTGCCTGGTTTCATTTGGCTCCCACTGCCTACCTTCATTGGGGCCCTGTCACCTGGTTTCCTTACACCCTGCTGCCTGATTCCTTTTGTCCCCACTGTCCCCTTCCCCAAAGTCCTTATCATCTGGCTTTATGGCATTGCCCCAGACAGGTCCTGCCTGGCTTCCATGGAGTCACATCAGGCTCCTTTTAGGATGGGGGCATCAGGACCCCAGCTACGCTACACCTGGAGTGGCAAGTGGCAAGGATGTCCACAGCATTGCCGATCTTTCCTGAGTTGGGGCCTGGCCAGCACAGCCTGGATTCCATTCTGCCTGGACAGCGACTCCGTGTCTACTCCTCAGGAGATGGGGGCGGGGCTGCAGGGTCCAAGGACACCTTAGGACTCTTCTCCTCAGTGGTTAGAGTGGTTAGCACCTACTTGTTCTGCCTGCTGCCCCCCTGCTTCTGGGCATCTGCCCTACCTCTCTGTGGCGTGGTGCACATGCACATTAGGGGGCAGAGAGAACAGAATACAGTGATGCCAGGGCTTTGGTGGGGGCTGGGGGGCTGGAGTGGAGGGCCTATCTTCTTCCCCTCTCCTGCCCCTTCTGCAGCCAGGCCAGACATCTGGGTGCCTGCTAGACAGTTATGGGCACAAAGAGGTTTTGAAGAGGCTTTGGGATCCCACGGCAGATAGCTAGGCTGAGAGCTGCTCTTGATCCTCATCATGGAGAAGAGGGGGTGATGAGAGAGGCATCAAGGGCCTGAGGAGCTGGCTGGTTTCTGGGCCTTTCTGGCTCTTGCTGATTCCAGTGCCACCATCTGTCTCCCTCAGGTACTTCCTTCACCTCTCCTGTCTGGACTGTATCTTCCTTCATTCCCTAATACTAGTGAAAGCAGGCTTTGGGGAAGGAGGAGCTGCCTGGGGAATAATCATCTATTTTCTCACTTTTTAGGGACCAACTAAGTATTTCCTTCCCTTTTCCTGCCCTAGGCCACCCTGGTTTTTCTCTTCCTCCCCTCAGGCACAGCTAGGCAACCTGAGGTCCCGGTACAGTGTGGCTACTCAGGGTGTGTATGTGGGTGTTACCCATTGCTGGTTTTGGGGGTGAGAGGCTGAGGGCAACTGAGGGCTCTGAGCTTTTGGAGGGGTACAATGGTGTCTGTGTGGAAGGTTGATTGTTCTGAGTGTGTGATGATATCCATATGTGAGACCATGGCTGTGAGGGATTCTGTGTGTGTGTGACTGTAATGTGTGTGTGCACGCACACCAACGTGTAAGGGGCTGTGGGAGTGGGTGTCCATGTGGGAGGCCCTGATGTGTGGCCACGATGGTAGGTTCTGAATGCCAGTGTCTGTGAGGGGCTGCCTGGTGTGTCTGTAAAGCCGTGGCCCTGTGTGTCTGAGGAGGCGGGGGCTTTGAGAGCTCTGCTGGGTGTAGTAAGAGCCCAAGTGTGTGCTCTGTCTCGGGGTGAAGTGAGCACTGGGTGCTGTGTGGACTGAGTGACTGGTGTGTGCATGAGCATGTGTGTGCGCGTACTCACGCCTGTGTTTACCCATCAGGAACAGATTGCTCTGGCTTCCCCACTGCGAGGAGGGGAGGAAAGGGGAGGAAGGATGGCTTGGTCTTGCCCAGCAGACCAGAAGGCTCCTCAGAAGTAGCGTGCATGGTGCACATGCACGTTAGGGGACAGAGAGAACAGAACACAGAAGACATTTGAAGCTTCTGTTCCCTGCACCCAACTCTGGCTCTGTCAGAATAACCATCCTCAGGTTTTTTTTGTTATAAGCCAATGCATCACATGCATTGCTGTCCCCACCCGCCGGGGTATATGTGTGTGTGTGAGCTTGCATGCATGGGTCTGTGTGTGGATGCAAGGGTGTGTCTGCACCATAGCAGGGATGGGGCCAGGGGTGGGTGTGGTAGGAGATGCTGAGGCAAATAGGTCTTTGTCCCAGCCTCCAACGCTGGAAAGCCATTCTATCCATTCTTGTGTCTCCATGGAGGGCCCTGCCTTGCAGCCTCCTTCCTGTCCCCATCCTGTCCCCGGCATCCGCTTCGGGCCTTTCCCTACCCCCTACCCCCTCCTAAGGGAAGTCTTAGTCAACCCTATTGCTCTGCCCATTCCCTGCCTTTCATGGAGTTCTTCCAGCTGTCTAACCTGCTGCAGCATTCTGTGCTTCCAAGAGGAGCAGCACCCCACTCCCCATAGACTTAACCTGACTGGTGTGTGTGTCTTTCCTGGGTAAAGGGGGCGCTCCTGATTTTTCTGGAAATCAGAAAAGACTGGACTGGGGTTGGGGGCTGGAGGATTTGGCACCGGTGCCTCAGGTTCTGTGAAGCTCTCTAGAGCCTATGTCTCCAAAGGGAGGATCTGAACTTATCTGCCCCTTCCTTCTCACCATTCAAGAGGCAGGGGGCTGGACCAGATGACTTTTGAGGGTGAAAGCCCAGCCCTTCTGCATCTAGAGGGCTGCTTAAGCACAGGCCTGCATGTATGTGAATATGCAAGCCCATGCCCAGGTCACCAGGCAGCACGCAGGGCCCCAAGTGGGCCTCCACATGTGGGCACAGGCTGGTGACAGATTCTCATCTCCCCAAGATGCCTCCCCAGCTGCCCAGCCAGGCCCATCATGGGAGGGCCCCAGGCTCCCCCCCACAACTTGCCTGCACACACGTGCAGCAGGGCACACATATGCTGATCTCAGGGTCTCCACAGTGCAAGAGACTGGGGGTGGGGGTTTTGAGCACTCAGAGTCCAGGCTACTGCCAAAATCCGTCGGAATCTTGTCCCCCGCCCCAGGCCCCCCATCTCCGGCTGTGGAGGTCACAACAGCAGGTGCGGATACCCACCCCCCCAACTCACTCAATTGGGCCGCCTCCTTTTCCACAGCTTCAGCCAGCGGTAAGAGCTGGGGGACCACTCCCCCTGCCTCCCTCCTGGCCCCCTCCCACTGGTGCTCAGCTTATCCTCCCCCCTTCTAAGGAGGAGGATGGGGCCTAAGCTTGGGTAGGGTCCTTTCCCCTGAGCACCAAGGCTTGCCCCTGGCATGGGTGGGGACATGGTAGCCCAGGAGGAAGTAAAGCTTGAATCCTGAACCCAGGCACAGCTTGGAGCCCTATGCCACTTTGGGTGGGGTCACTGAGAGAGCTGAGAGGAGAGGCAGGTCTGGATTCAGTGAAGAGGGAAAAGAGAAGGGGCTAGAGACTGGAGATTCAGAGACAGGAGGGAGAAACACCACCGGGAGTGGGAGCCTGCCCGCCATGGCCAGCCAGCCACAGCCCAGGAGCTGGCCCCTGACCTAGGCCCATCCCTCCTTGGTGGGGGGCCTGCTAGGCCAGCTGCCAGGGGCCAGGCCTCCCTCCTCGGCCTGGTCCCCCCACCCCCTAAGCCTCTGGACGCTCAGGCCTCTGCCCCCGCCCCCACCGCCCACGCTGTCCAGGCTGCCTAGGCCTGGTGGGATCTGGGGGCCTCACAGCCTCAGCCCCTCCTCCCCCTCCTGGAGCTTCCCGCCCACCCTGATTATCTCTCCCAAGCTCCCCCTCAGCCATTGCTGTTCCTCCCTGCCCACCATGTCCTTGTCCCTGTCTTTGCTGCCCACTCTGTCTCTCATTTCCTTATCTATCTCCAAGTCTATGTATCTCTCTTTCCCGGCTCCAACCTAATTCCTCTGCAGCTCTGAGGCATCTACAGTCCCCAGGTGTTTGAATCAGTGAGTCCATGCTGTGCCCTCTGTTCTTGCCTCATTCCTGAGATGGGCCCTCTAGGCTATTGTGGGGAGAGGTGAAGGAGATGAGGCCCCAGGATAAAAGATGCCTTTTTCCCCCTCACACCGTGGGATTGTAGAGTCTGGGCTGTGGAGGTCAGAGGGGGGACTGGAAGCTGTGGGGAGTCCCCTCTGCTCTATGCTGGGCCAGATGCCCTTCCTGAGATGGATGTTCTGAACCCACCCTGATCCCTGGCAATGGGGGGGAGTCCATCTGGTGACCTTCTTTGGATTTAAATTCCCTGCCTCGGAGATGGAACAGTAACCTTGCTTTGAGGTCATTTGCTTCGAGGCCTCCCTGCTCATTCATTGTCCAGGCTAGATTGAGCCTACCTGACCCTCAACATGCCCACACCTACCCAAACCCTGAAGTTCACAACACCATTATTACAGATCAACACACACACAATTACAGCTGAGACACAGTCAATGATGCTAATTACCCCCCACACCAACCTGATGGTGGCAGGGCTTCCCCAGGGTTGGCCTTGTACAATCTAAGCTGCTGTCTGTGATTCTGCAGGGATAAATAGAGGGTTTCCAAAACTCACACCTCCCTCTCCTAGGTTGTGCCCTCAGCTGGGCATGGGGTGAGGGGAAGGGCGCAGAGCAACTGGAACATTGCTGCAACTGGCAAGAGGCTTCTTGGGTCTTGGGTCCTAAGCCAGACTCTAAAACCAGATAATAAGTGTCCCTGATCTGGAGCCTGTCACTGTGTCTGTTACTGTTACCGATGGCAGCTGTCAGACTCCAGGACTGTCAGTATTACTATGGACTGGTATCATTCTGTGAGACTGTTACTGAGTCTATCAACATCTCTGTGTCACTGTGTTGATGTCACCATTGGTATTACTCTGTGTGACTGAGTCTCATTACATCTTTGATTCTGAGGTTACTGTCACTGTGACTGTGCCAGTGTCAACCGGTATCCTTGCCCTCTTTGTTGGTGTCAATGTATGTGACGGTCACTCACTGCGTTATTGTCATTGTGGTGACTGTCAACATTCCTGTGTGTCATTGTCAACAGTACAACTGTGTCATTTTCACTGGGCAAGGCTATCATTGTTTAATGGTATCTATGCCACAGTGGGATAATGGCAGTAAACTGGGGCCCCAGAATTTGACTCTTAATGTGTCACCTGTGTGGGAGTAATGATGATGCTGGGGTTCTGTGCTGGGAGAGGTGCAGGGACCCTTGTGCTGACAGGAGGTTCAGGGGCTGCCAGGTGCTGGGCTCCTTTCTTGCTCATGGGGTACCCTCTGTTCCCTCCTCATTCTGGGGCTGACTTCTAGGGGCCAACAGGAAGCCTGGGCCAGTTCGAATAGCCCTTATCTGGGGCTCAGTGGGATTTATCCTGCAGATCTATCCCAGAGCCATGGGGTGTGGACTTGGAAAATTCTCAGGAAAGATGCTCTTTGCCCTGGGATGGGTGGCCTGGAGTGAGCCAGGGCAGGATGGAGGTGTGTTCTGGATGCCTCTGGCCTCATCCTCCTGACCTGGACGGTGGGCCCAGCTAAGATTCTGAAGAAAGGGGGAAGTGAAACTGGCCTGGGGCTTTCTGGATCTGCAGGAGGCAGGGGCAGGGGCAGAGGTGGGGTTTCACCCTTGGATCTGCAGGGGAAGGGGTAGAACAAGGTTTTGCCCTTGTTCCCTAGGGCCTGGGCTCCTAGATCCCCAGCAAGGATCCTTCCAGCCTCCAGAAAGGCCCTGCTCTTGCCTCAAATTGCACTGACCACCCTCCCACCCTCCTTTGTGCTAGAGGAGCTGAGCAGGACACGGATATGCCCTAGGGTGGGCAGATATCCTGCCAGGGTCTCCTCCCTTCTGCCCTTGAGTATCTGCCCATCTCCTAGGTGCACCATCTTTCCCCTTGTGTATCTTCTATTTCTTGCTGTCTCAGCCTTTCCTTGTTTCTCTGGGTCTCCACTCAGAGCTCCTCCTCTCTCCCTGCCTCTTGCTTCTCCTCCCTGAGTCTCTGTCTTTTCTGGGTGCCCCCAACCCTGCAGTGTCTGTCTTGGTACCCCACCCCCACTCTGCAGAACTCGCTCTCAGCAGCGCCCGTCTCCCGTGGCTGCAGCCCCGTTGGCCCAGGGCCCGGCCCTTACAGTAACTCATCGGGCTGATGGAGGCGACTTTGATGAAGAAGCCACCCCTCCCCCTGCAGAGGCCTGAGAGTGTGTGTGTGTGTGTGCACGCGTGTGCACGTGTGTGCATGTGTGCATGTGCGTGCATGTGCGTGCACTCGTGCACATACATGGGAGTGTGTGCTTGTGTGGACCAGGAGGGGGGCTGAGAGTAGAGGCCACCCACTCCTCCTTTCCCTGGGTACTAACCTCAGCGGCTCCGCCTGCTCTTCTACCTGCCTATGCCCTGGTTCCTGCTCCCTTGTGGTGGGCAGTGGGCCTGGCAAGGAGGCAGAGGATCTTCCTGGCTGTGAGGAGAAAGGCATGGACAGATGGCAGAGTCAGTGGGGGAGGGTCTGAGGGCGACTGGCCAGGGCTGAGGTCGGGGATCCAGGTAGGCTCTGGCTGCTGGTCTCTTTTTCTCTTTCTCTTACACCAGCCCTGAATTCAGGCAGTCCTGGGTTCATTTCCTGGCTCCACCACTTGCTGGCTGTGTAACTTTGGCCATTGTCTTAACCTCCTAGGCCTGAGGAATAGCTGAAGAGTGGGCAGTGGCTGAGGGTCAGAAGGAGCCAGACCAAGTGGTAGTAAGGCTCCAGGCATTACTGATGCACAAAGGAAAGGGTAGCTGGGGCCATTTGGGACACAGAGAGGTTTGCTGTGCCAGAGAGGGGCAGTCAGGGCACCTGTGGCTGTGACAGGGAGGAAAGGAAAAGCAGGCTCAGAGGAGGGGACTTTCCTGGAGAGGGTCAAGGGTAGCAAAGGGCAGGGCACACAGGAGCCCCTTCCCACAGAAAGCCCCAGAAAGTCTGTTGCTCTCCAGCCTCTCCGCAGCTGCTTCAGGCTGATACCCACATTTGTCTCTGCTATGCTATGCCTGCACCGTCTCGAGCTGTGTCTCTGGCACTTTGTCGGGGTGTATCTGGCACTGCGTCTCTGTCAGTTTCTCTGGGTGTGTGTCTGTCAGTTTCTCTGGCTGTGTGTCTGGCTGTTTCTCTGGCAGTCTTTCTAGCAGCGTCTCTGGCAGTATGTCTGACAGTGTCTGTGGCAGTGTTTGGAATGGTGTGGATACTTCCTGACTGAGCATCTGGCTGTGGCTCTGACTCTTTTCTTGAGCTGTTTTTCTGAGTGTACGCCTGTTTGTGTCTATCAATTTCTCTGGTATTTCTCTGCTTGTGCCTCAGACAGTTTCTCTGGCACTGTTTCTGACAGCCTTAGCTCTCTGGCTTTGTCACCGACAGCTTCACTGCCTTTGCTCCTTGCTTGTCCTCCAGTAGTATGTCTGCCTGGGTCTGTCTTTACAGTGTTTCTGGTGAATCCTTTGATTGTGTCCGCTGTTCTCTGACCATCTCTCTGGCTGGTTATCTGGTTTCATCTACCTGCCTCTTTGGCTTTGTCTGATGGTTCTTCTAACAGTCTCTGGTGTATCTTACACTGTCTGTGGAGCTGTTTCTTTGGGGTTCTGTCTGGTTTGGGGCACTGTCCCTGGCCAGCATCTTTGCTATGTGGCTGGCTGGAATCTCAGAGGGTGGCCCTGGTTAGGTGGCTGGTAGCATTCCTCAGTGTATCTCTGATCTCTGCTTCTGTGTGGTTGATAGTTCTCTCTCCTCAGACTGAAGGTCGGCAGGGGGTGGGGGGGGGTTGTCACATTTGGGGCCCATTCTGTAGGAAATAATTATTTTCTTGCCATCAAGTATAGGCATGTGCTGGGAGAGGGGGAGAGAACAGCTGGACTCTTCAGGAAGTGGGACACCAGACTGGGGGGCACTGGATCCATCCTGGCTTCAGAATAGTTGGCCATCCCCAGGGCCATGTCCTGAGTGTGACTTATACTTGCATGGGTGCATGTAGACACTGATGTATACCTGCTGGGCTGGGTTCCCAGGCTCCTAGGGGCACATGGCTGCAGTCACGGGTGGGCCGGGGTCCCTGACAAGGACTTACATATAAAAATCCCTCATTTTCTCTTGAGCATTGGTGTACAATTAGGCAAAAGCCACATCTGACCTGGGTCATGTCCCGCTGCCCTGACTCAACTACTCTGAGCTTCCCAGGGCCCAGTGGCAAGGCTTGCCTCGGGGGTGTCGGGGACAGATGATAGATCCAAGGGGCTCCTGAGCATCCAGGTTTCAGGCTCAATCCCCAGGAGCATGGCAGGGGTCCTTCCATTCAAAGCAATCTGGAGAAGTACAGACCTCCACTTAAGTTAAAACACTGTCCCATCATCCTTTCAGTTTATGATGTTTATAGCTAATTAGCTAACCTCACCAGTAAAGTTATTACTTATTTTTTTTTAGAAAAATGGCCCTGGCATTACCAATATTGTATAACTCATTCGCGGTTGACAGCATTGTGCAGCCAGCAGTCTTATCGAACAGCAAACCACCATAGGTTGCCTTCTACCATCTTAGCAAACCTTTGCCTACAGATGCCAATAATGTTGCTTTATATTGCCTGAAAGAGGATCTTGAGCCCCATTAAGAAGGGCATTTTGGTGTCAAGGTGCCCTAGCCCTAGGGCTGGGATTTCCCAGTCTTGCCTGAGGAACAAGAGGGGCTCCCCAGGAGGGTCCTGCCTGGGCTGATGCTGCCCCCCCCGACCCCGGTTTCTCCCAACAGATGGCTGCTCCTGTCCCGTGGGCCTGCTGTGCTGTGCTTGCTGCTGCTGCTGCAGTTGTCTACACCCAGAGACACAGTCCACAGGGTGAGTGCTCGCGGGAGCTGCCCGCTGACCCCCCTCTTAGAGGGGGGCATGAACCCTTGTTGGCACAGCTGCATCCTGATACCACCCAAGAGCCACACACTATCACTGTCACACATGACCACCCAGAGGGACATGGAGTCATGTGATACTGATATGCACAGTCCTCCACAGCCACACCTGGGTGTTGGAATGCTGTTGGTGTCTCTGGCTTGAAATGATCTGTCTTCCTGCTAGGGTGGCATAGGATACAGGCAGGTGGGATGGGAGTTGGTGGGGGAGGCTGGGGTGGGGCCCATGTAGAGTACCTGGGTGAAAGGGGATCTCCTGGAGATTTGTGGGGGTGCAGTTGGAGGCACTGATTGGAGACAGTAGGCAAGACTGCAGGCCTTCTACCCTCAGCCTCATCCCAGAGGGAGGATGGGGACAGAGATGGTGACTGAGAATGAGATGATGGGACAGGGTAACGAAGGAGAGGGTCAGTGTACTAAAAAAGGGACAGGTTAGTCAGCTGGAATGGCCACACTGGGGAGGGACAGCTCAGGGCTGGGCCATTGGCAGCCTCCCTACCCTCCCTCTACCTATTTGTCCATTGAAGGCTAAGACCTGCCACAGCCCACAGGACAAGGAGCCATGTCCCTCCAGGGAGATACAACAGCCCTCTTAACTTGACCTCCTGCCCCTCTACTGCACTTGGGGCAGCACCTCAAACAGCAACATCAGTCCAGGATCTGGACTAAAAACTCACCTGGAACGGGTTCCCTGAGCTCCCTGCCTGCATGATTCCTGCCTCCTACTTCATGTCAGTTGGGTTGGGTGAAAGCAGAGAGGGTGAGGGCCTCTCCAGGGACCAGGCATGGAGCAGACCCTGGTGTCTGGGCTCTGCCACCCTCAAGGCTGTGGGTAGTGAGTTGAGGTTTCTATGGACTCTTCTTTATGAGATCAACAGTGAGACCCAGAGAGATCCTGGCCAGCTCCAGGGACGTTGACTGGGCCTCCCTAGGGCCTGCCAGTGGTCTCTACCTTGTGCCACTGTGATCCTGGACATAAGACCACCTCTCTGAGATTGTGAGACTGTGTTCTTGTGAGAGTGACAGCGTGTGTCCCTGTTTGAGTGCATTTCTCTGTGTGGCTGTATCTTTGTAGGCTGTGCCTCATGTATGACACTGTCTATCTATGTCACATTGCCTGTCTGTGTGCCCCCTGTGCGGCTGTATTCTCGAGTTTGAGACTGTATCTTCTGTGTAATCATATCTCTGTTTCTCTTTGTGAGTTTGTATTAAACTGTTTCCCTGTGTTCCTGGGCATAACTGTGCCTCCAGGTGATGGTGCCTATCTTGTACGTGTACCTGTGATTTTGTGTCAGATGTTACCATCCCTGAAGTGAGCGAGTGTCCCTGTGTGACTGTGAACTTGTGTGTGACTGTGGCCTTGTGGGTGACTGTCCTGCATGTCCTTCTTCTTTGGGAGTGATTGTCCTTGTTCCTGTGTGTGTGGCAAAGTGAAGTTGCTTTAGGATGCCCAGGGGGACTGTTTCTGGCATGTGGTTCCCCTGTGAGCCTGTGTGTGCAGGTGCAAGGGAGCCGTCAGCTCTGTCCCTCTGTGTTCTCCATGTCTATGACCTCATCCTGTCTCTGTCTCTCATCCTGGCTTCTAACAACCTTTTCACAGCTGATTCCTTTGGAGCATTTGTCACCGTGTCAGGGCCAAGAACCCCATCCTCCCCCTGCTGCTTGATTTAATTTCTGAAATGGACAGCACATCAGTAGGGGCACCCACGGGGCGGGAGCAGAGCTGTCCAGAGACAAAAGATTAAATCACTGCCATCTTTGGAGCAGTTGCATGGCCATGTGTATTGCCTTTGTTGTGTTATTGTAGCAGTTGTGATACTGTGTGCTTGTCACCTCCTGTTGCCCCTCTGCCTCTCCATTGTGGCCTGTCATCTTCTGCCATTGTGTTGTCATTTTTCGTCCTGCCCTGCCCTTACATGATCGGTTTGTCGTTATTGTCAGGTTGTATTTCTACTTTTCTTGTGCAGCAGACAAGGTGTGGTGGGGAGGTGTTATAGCTGTTGTATTTGATGCGTTGTTGGGTTGCTGTGTCCTTGTGTGGTGGCTGTACCTGCTCCCCAGGATTAAGGGCCACACTAGGTTGAGTCAGCATTGAGCTGTCTGGTCAGTGTGACTGTGTTGCTTCTGGGACCAGGGTAGCCACGCCCCCTCCCCAAAGGTCAGTTTTCAGCCTCCTCCTCAGGCAGCTGGATGCAAAGTCTCTGCTAGGGGGTGCAGAGAGAGAAGCTTGGCATGTTTCCTGGAAGCTCCAGGTTTTTGGAAGGGAGGCTGGAAGAGGGGCTCAGTGGCTGGAGCTAGTGGATTGTTGGGGGGGCTCAGTGGCCTGAGTCTTGGACACTGGGCCTCTGGTCAGGGGGAGGCCCCCATTCAGTGTCTGGTCCAGCCTCACAGCTGTGGCCTCCAAGGCCCCCAGCCACCGCCCTTCCGCCTGTTCATCCTCTGTTCGGCTGGTCCCAGGCCCCACAGACGAGTGGTCAGGGTTGGCTGGGTTTCCTGCTTTCTTCTCCTCTGAAAGGGACAGAGAGGCTCAGAGAGGGGCAGGACAGAGACAGGCAGCAAGGGAGAGACCCAGAGTCACAGAGAGACCCGGGCACAGCAAGGACAACAGAGGCAGCAAACCAGGGCAGATGTTTCAGCGCAGAGCAAAGCAGTGCTGAGGAGGGGGCTCCAATGGGAGGAAAGGGTGGCCAGTGGACCCAAGGGGGATCCCTACCTCCCCTGCAGCCTTGATGGTGTTAACAAGTCTAATTAAGAGGCCACTGGCCCAACTTAATTGGCTCGTTAACAGGAATTGCCTCTGAAAATCCCCCAACTCAGCAGGGTGGCTCTCTGGAGGGGAGATGTAAGGAGTGTTAACGAGGGATCCCGCAGCCCCCCCCAAACTGCTGCCCCTCCCCTTCCCTTCTCCTCTCCCATCCTCACTCCACAGATCTGGCCAAGACCTGGGAAGCATGTGTCCCTCCCGCTCAAGGGGGCAGGATGAGAAGGGGGTGTCCTGAGAGTTCCATCTCCCTGTCCCTGTGTGGCTGCATCTTAAATCTGTCTCTGCCCCACTTGCTTCCCCCACTTCGCGCTGCCTCTCAACAGGTGCTCGCCTCCACCCTTCCATCTCCAGTCTCTTGGGCTCCTTCCATCACGCCTGGGTTGCTGAGGCCAAGGCTGGGGTTTGCTTTTGGCTCTGACAGGCCCCTCCTGGGGGCAGCAGAGGAATGGTCAGAGTGCTCACTCCATCCCAGCAGCACCACAACCCCCTAGCCCCCAACCTGCCCTAAGTAGTTCCCGCCTTGTGAATTTGACAGCTGCCAGGAGTTCCCTAGGGTTCTCTGCTGCCCATTCTCCCTTCTCCTGCTGTTGTCCAGAGTGCTGGATGGCTGAGGGGTGGGTTGTTGTGGGGTGGGGGGCTGGGCAGGCAGAGGAGAGGGAGAAAGACAGGAAGAGAGATGGGGGAGGTAGGGATAGAGACAGGATAGAAAGAGACGAGGATGGCGTGGGGAAGAGAAACAAGGATACAGAAAAAGGAGTCCAGGAGTGTGGCTCGTCAGTGCCAGCTTGCCTGGGTAATGGATGTCAGTGACTGGGCTGGGCCTGTAGGTGGCAAGAGATCATGGGGGTCAGGAAACTTTAAAGCATCCAGGGACTGGAGAGGAACCTGGTTTTCACTGAGAACTGACCCCTCTCAGCACTGTACAAACTCTCTCTCACATGCAAACACACACAGAAGATGGCTCATTCACACTCATAGCCCTGGACATGCACGTTCACATACACATTTGGAGACACTCATATACCCACACACTTGCGCAGGCACAGAGGAGCTTTGAACACTCTCCATCTCCCCAAGACACTCACACAGTCAGACACCAAGCCTCTCATGCATCCTCACAGGTTCTTGTCTGAGCACGTTCACCTGAGGGTGCTGGGCTGGGCTGTGACTTATGGCTTTTGTCCTGTGCCCCTGCCCCCCACAGAGGCACCCCACGTGCAGTATGAGCGCCTGGGCTCCGATGTGACCCTGCCATGTGGGACAGCAAACTGGGATGCAGCGGTGACATGGCGGGTCAATGGGACAGACCTGGCTCCTGACCTGCTCAACGGCTCTGAGCTGGTGCTCCGTGGCCTGGAACTGGGCCACAGTGGCCTCTACGCCTGCTTCCACCGTGACTCCTGGCACCTGCGCCACCAAGTCCTGCTGCATGTGGGCTGTAAGTGTTGCCCTCACCCCTCATCCAGCCTCCCTCCTTCCTTGAGACCCAGACTCCTAGCCCAGATCAAGTCCCCTTCCTGTTAGGGGGACACAGAGAGGGGAGAGCTACAGCCTGACCCTTGCCCTCTGATCTGTCCTGGCCTGCTCTTCTCGCCTCTGAGCCCAGTCTTGCCCACTGAGTTCAGACCCCTAGACACTTTGCCCATGGATCCTACCCCCTTGGAGGTCTTGGTTATCCTAAAATCCTATCCTCTCTGACAATGTGGGCAGAGGGCTAGTAAGGCATGGCTCATCCAGGACATGAGTGGGGAAAGACCCTTAGGTTGTGGGTCTGAGCTGGAGGAGCCTCACTGTGTCTGCTCCCAGCAGGGCTGGTCAGAGGGCCTTAAAGAGGGAAGTGGGATATGTGGTTATACAGGTATAGGTGAGGCACTCCAGGAGGCTCCAGGGAAGGAGGAAGGCTTCCTGGAGTGGGAAGCAAATGGAGACTTGGAGAATTTAGAAGACGCATTGAAACATCATTTCTGGCAGAGAACTCGTTGTTACCGTAGGCCTCAGTGGCCAAAAGGGCATGTAAAGGCCACTTGGGCTGGTGTAGATGTGGAGAGGGAGCTGAAGGAGGGGACAGGAGGCAGATCATGATTCTGGAAGCTGTGCAGTGACAGTTTCTGGGTCATGTTCTTAAAAGATCACTCTGAGTGAAGAGAGGCAGGTTGGATGGAGAAAAACCAAGGTAGGAAACAGGCCGTTACTGGATACAGGAGAGAGGATAAGGACCTGGGACCAGGGCATGGAGTTGAGGAAGCTGAGAAGGGGTAGTTGGACCTCCAGGAATTGGTGACAGATTGGAGGTGGAAAGGACAGGAGAGTAGAGGGTGGGAGGAGTCAAGACAGCTGGAGGGATCCATGACTGCAACAGGAAGAAAATGGAAGGCAAAGATAATGAGTGCTGTTTTAACAGTGTCTTAGTTTACGTTTCCCTAGGATCAGATCCCAAGGTGGGAATTCTTAGGCAAGTAGTTTACTTGGCAGGTAAGGGGAATATCATAAAGGGATGGGAAAGTGACACAGAAAAAGGAAGTTAAGTTAGTCAATAAAGAGGGAGTTGGCCAGGCATGGTGGCTCACGCCTATAATCCTAGCATTTTGGGAGGCTGAAGCTGACAGATCACCTGTGGTCAGGAGTTCAAGACCAGCCTGGCCAACATGGTGAAACCCTCTCTCTACAAAAATACAAAAATTAGCCAGTCCTGATGGCAGGTGCCTATAATCCCAGCTACTGGGGAGGCTGAGGTGGGAGAATTGCTTGAACCCAGGAGGCGGAGGTTGTAGTGAGCCAAGATTGTGCCACTGCTGCATGCCAGCCTGGGCAACAGAGAAAGACTCTGTCTCAAAAAAAAAAAAAAAAAGAGTTATCCAGATATTGCCTCTTAGCAACTGACGTTACCACTGAGGGTGCAGATGTAGAACACACACCTGAGTTGCCCTGCCTGAGGGTGAGGGAGCTGGGATGTATATACGCACCTGCCTATCAGTGGTTGAGAAATTCACCTGGGGTGGGAGGGAGGAGCTTTGATTCTCCAGCACTTTTGCCCTCATGGCCCAGCAGGCAAAGCAAAAGAAAGCTCTTAGGTGAATAACTGTAGAATTTGGGAATTAGAAGTGTTAATAGTATGGGCAGGGGATCCGTGGCACCCTAGACATCTGCTGCAGACCTGTTCGGTGGGATCCTTGGAGGACAACTGTGAGTTGATGACTGGTAACCAGTGGGTCTGAGTGTCTGGGATTTGGGGAGAGGCCTCTGCTAGAGATGGATATTTGGGGGGTTGTCAGCATTAAAGCCATGGGAAGGGGTGAGATGGCCAAGGGAGAGATCATGGAGTGAAGAGAGAAGAGGACCCAGAATTGAGCCCTAAAGACCATCAGCATGTAAAGAGGTCGATGGAGAGAAATGAGCCACAAAAAGAAATAAGAAGGAGCCAGCAGGAAAGTAGAGGGAAAACGAGGTGAGTGTGATTTGGAAGAGGGATCTGGAGAAGTCAGAATGATGAGGACATCACCGTTGCTGAAGGTGAGAGTGAGGTGGGCAAGCATCGAGATCCCAGCCGGAGGTACCCACCAACAGAGTGAATACTCTGAACATAGTTCCATTTCTTTATTTCTTTTCTCCTGAGCCAGTGAGTCAAGCTCCTCTGGCCTCATTTTATTTGGGTACGGTTTACCCCACTGCCCAAAAATGATCTCCTTATTCCCTAGAAGCTACCTAGGAGATGTTTAAGAGATCTGGGAGCACAACTTACCTCGTTGTCAGAAGACTGGCATACATCACCATGTAAAATGTTAGGCTGAAGGCTTGGTCCACTCTGGAGTCCATCAGAAGTGGAGCACTCAGCCTAGGTCAGGCCCTTACAGAGGGAAAAGGGCCATTTACTGAGTGCCATGGAAAATGGATGAACCCAACTTGGCACCAGTCACCCACATCCCCGCCTTCTCAGTTTGGGTCGCAGAAGTCCTCAGGAGGGACAAGGCTGGCTGTGATGGTTGGGTTCTGGCTGTGATGGCTAGGCTTTGGTGACCCTGGGCTCCCATTCCTAATGATGTGATCTTCTTTGAGAGGTCGTTGGAGGAGAATTGGGTCTTGAAGTAATGCCCATAGTCTATACTGACAGGACATGCCCACAGCTGCCCTGTTGTGACCAGGGCCCAGACCTTTTATATAGAGTGCTCACTGCCCTCCAGGCCCTACTGCCAGAGGAAGGCTGACCATGAGTTGGCTGTAGCATTAGTTTCAGGTACTTATCTCTCATTGCATTATTTCCTCCTAAAGACCTGGTCAGAGGAACAGGGGATATTAATCATTATTGTCTCAGTCACTTTATATTAGTAACAAGAGACTGGCTTTGCCAACACTCAATATCAAATTATACTTCTGCCAGCTCTCAGGCAACAGACAGAGTTACCCCTGATTTGTGGGTCATTCAAACCAAAAATTACTTAGTATTTATCCTAAACATGTACAATTTTTATGTTTCTATTTCCAAGGGAACTTGGTCTTAACAGTATTCTGTTGGAAATCTCCTTACCCAGGCTAATCTCCAAACTGCTTTCTCTTGATCCACCTTCTTGTTCTCAAGTGGATCCTCACGAGCAGAGCCCTAAGGACCCCTTTCCTCCTTAGGATGATGAAAGGACCCCCCCCACCCCCACATTAGGAAGCAGGATCACAGTGCTCCTTTTAGTAGCATCTTTTTATTTACAAGACACTGCTGATTCTGTATTGTTCTGATTTTAAGCTAAAACAAACTAGAGATTAAAATGATTTTTAAATGGACAGTTCCTTGTCCAGTTTTTAAAAACTCTTACTTGATTGGTGAGGATGGAAACTCTGGATCCCCTGGTTCAGCACTCCTTTCCCCGCAGCCCTGTTTGGCTGGAAAGGAAAGAGTGGGGAGAAGGCTATGGTCAAAGAAGACGCCTGGGGAGAAATTACAAGTGGGAGGGGCGGGGGAGGCATTTGGGAGTCCAGAAGTTGGAATGCCTCAAGGGATGCCACGAGGTAAGGTTGAGCCAGGCCTGGGCCTTGAATGCCAGGCAGGAGGCGGTGTGCGGGTGGGGCGTGGGTAGGGCTGCAGTGGAAGGGTCACCCTGCCCCACCCTGCCTGATCTGGCCTGGCCTAGGGTGTGGGCAGCTTGCCCCTCCTCCTCCTCTCTGGGCCGGCGGGCAGGCCTCATTCGTGCCGGGGGCTCCAGCCCAGGCGGGCTGGCGAGATGAGAGGAAAAACATGCGGTTTGGTGGGCTGGACATGGAAAAACAAGCCAATTAGGAGGAAAACAAACAAACCCTGGGCCAGCGGGGGCACACGCACGCATGCACACGCACACACGGTCCCGAGTGGGACCCAGGGACACTCTGTCACAGGCTGACACACAGTCACTTGGGTGTCTCAGGAGCCCCCACAGGGGGCAACCCAGATGCCTGTGTGTCCGGAGCCTGATACTGTGACCTATGTGCACAGGAGCTTTTGCTCACTCACTGTCTTTAACATGCACTCACACGGTGTTCAGTTCATACATGACCTATGTGCACAGGAGCTTTTGCTCACTCACTGTCTTTAACATGCACTCACACGGTGTTCAGTTCATACATGTGAACATGCTGGGAATTCCGGGCACCCTCCCACACACATAGTTTGCAAAATACATTCAGTCTCACTAGGCTTCATCACATATGCACTATACCTCATATATGAGGTCTAGCTGTCACTGCATTCAGACACAATGGCACATTTACAGGCACTCTTATAGAGTGCCTTAGCAACACAGCCTTGCACATAGAGACAGTCTTGAAATTGAGCAGCCTCACCCTGAGTCACGTGCAAACACAGTCATCCAGTCCAACACAGCCTCCCATCATAGTTACACAACTGCCCAGAGTCTCACAGTCACACACACACAGCCTCTCACAGTTACACACAGCCTCGCAATCACAGCGTCTTAAAAACAGCTTTTCTTCCAACTCGCAACACACTCACAACAGGCATCCCGATCCCACACTGTCCCACAATCTCACAGCACCCCCACCTCCGCCCACCCAGCCCCTCAGCTGGGCTCCAGCTGCAGCAAGTCACTCCTTTTCTTCCTTTTGTTTTTCTTTCCTCCTTTTCCCTCTGAGAAACCTGGTCCCTGTCAGGAAACCCAAGCCCTTCCCTGCTCAGGGCCCAGGGCCAGGCAGGAGTAGCCAGATGACAGACAAAGCCCCCAGTCGGGCCCCCACCCCCCACCCCACCGTGACCTCCCCAGTCAGGGAGAGGAACTGGTGTGAGGGGGAGGTTGGAAGGGGAGGCTGGTCTGAGGGGGGAGGACAGTCAGGGAGTGGAGGAGCCTGATCAGTAGGGAGGCTGGTGGGGGGCGGGGGCCTGTGAGTCCAGTGCCGTGGCCCGCTCTGCCCTCTAAGGAGTCCCAGGCAGCAGGGAGCTGACTCTGCAGGCTCTGATCCCCACCCCACCCCCATCGCCCTTCCCCTTTGAAGCTGGGGGTAAGGGGGGCGGTGGCAGGAGCGGGGAGTGGAGGCTTCTCGGCCGACCTCGGAATGTCCTTTCCTCCTGGGGTGGCTGCCAACTCCAGCCTGGCCAACAGGCCCCCAGAAGGCACTTCCTGTGTCCTTGGCCGCCCCCCACCCCACCCCCAGGCAGAGTTCTGCACCCGTGGGCAGACAGGGAAGGGACACCAAAGACACACAGGATGAACATGGAATGACACGAGGTAGACACAGGGCCCGGAAGGCTTCCCAGGGGAGGCTGACAGTGGCGAACAGAACGCAGATGGGCCCTGTGGGGTCTCAGTTGGGTCCTGTTCTCCCTGGCAGGCCTGGGGAATGGAGCTGTCCCCGCCCACAGCATTGCTTCCTCCACCTGCTGCCCTGGAGCTCTCCTGTTGCCCTCTCTGCCCCCTCATCTCTTCTGCTGCAAAGCCAGATCTGGATCCTGGGGGTTCTGCCCCGGGCCCCTCCCAGCATCACACATACTGGACATGAACATGCAATCACACAGAGTCACTCACAGTCACGTGCACACTGTGGATGGAAGCCCACTGTTCCCCTGTGTCACTATGGCCACTCTGCAAGCATAGACATGCACTCCCCTTCACTGTCCCTGGCTTATTGAGCTGCCCCCCTCCCATTTCCTGTCCACCTGTCAGGCCGGGGGCGGGGGAGGGGGGAGACACAGGAGGGAGATGTCAGTGTCCCTGGAGCCACAGACGGACATTCCTTGCCTGGGTCAGATCACATAAGCTGCCTCCTTCCAGGAACCTGAGCCGCCTGTCCTCACGCCTTACCCAATGCCTGAGGGTGGGACAGCTGGGCTAAGTGCTCACGGCAGCAAAAGGAGTTCGGGTCAGACAGCAGAAAGGACTTCCCAAGTGTGTGTGTGTGTGTGTGTGTGTGTGTGTGTGTGTGTGTGTGTAGCCCCCATCCTGGGGTTTAGTCCCAGCTCTAGCTTGCTGTCTGACCTTGAGAGGTTCCTATCCCTCTCTGGGCCTTCCTATTCCAGAGTGAGAGCAGCTGCTTACCACATAAAGGGCTTCTTAAAGGTACGATGGAAATGCTAGGGGCTGGCACTGGGGTGAGGTACACACAAAGGGAACAGCAGCTTGCTTTCAACAGGCACTTGAACACACACACGCACTCATACACAGACACGCAGATTCACACACATCTGAATAGCTGCTCCTACAGATCCCTGGTCATTCATTTATGTCACATAGAGACATGCATGTAGCACATATGTCTGCACACAGGCGTCTACAAACACAGATATGCACACGAGCAGCCACTCAGTTCTGCTCCTGTGTAGCCACCAGGCCTGTCCTTGTGTCTCCATCTCTACTGAGGGAAGTCTGGGGTGTCTCTTCTCCAGGAAGTGACCCGATCACTCCAGCAGTCAGAGGACCCATTCAAGACTCCTCGTCTCCGTAGCATAGTCTTCCTCTGGGAGTGGACACAAAGTGGCAGGAGACGTGGGGCTGGGGCCAATTCCCCCAGACATCACTTCCATCCTGTGATTGATGAGTTGAGGCCCACAGCCCCCTGCTCCCCATGGTTTCTGCCTCCATTGAGCAGGTGGAGGGGGGGTGGTTCCCTGTCCGCACAGCCCTTGTTTTTCTTTAATTAAACATCTGGCTCTCTGTGGCCTGGGAAGCCTCAGACCCTCGCTGACAGCCTCCCCCCAACAACTTTGGCATCAATGATTGGTTGAGGGGGGAGAGCTGGGGCTCTGGGGCCCACCTGTCCCCACACTAGTGAAGGGGACTGGTAGCTCCAAGAATGCTCTGACCATGCTGTCCTCACCCCCAGTGCCGCCACGGGAGCCCGTGCTCAGCTGCCGCTCCAACACTTACCCCAAGGGCTTCTACTGCAACTGGCATCTGCCCACCCCCACCTACATTCCCAACACCTTCAATGTGACTGTGCTGTGAGTAGCTGCGCATGTAACCCTGGTCCAGCCCTGACCTCTAATCTCTCCCCCATCCCACCACCATGCCCTCAGTCCATACCCCAGCCCTGTCTTGGGCTTGACCTTCCCTCAACCTCTGCCCCACCTGACTCTTGATGTTGGTAACAGTACCTGGGCCTCACCTCTCCCTAGGCACGGCTCCAAAATTATGGTCTGTGAGAAAGACCCAGCCCTCAAGAACCGCTGTCACATTCGCTACATGCACCTGTTCTCCACCATCAAGTACAAGGTCTCCATAAGTGTCAGCAATGCCCTGGGCCACAATGCCACAGCTATCACCTTTGATGAGTTCACCATTGGTACGTGTGGTGGTTGGTGGGGGAACCGGCTGTGTATTCCAGTGGGAGTGTAAGTGGATGTGTGCCAGAGGCACATGAACATTGGTGGGGATGTCCACATGTATGCACTGTATACATGGCATGTACATGCCTGTGCACATGTATGTACAGTGTGCTATTTGTGCACATATATGCATGACATATATGCACCTGTGAACGTGTAAGTTAATGTCCGTTACCTGAAGGACCAAGAGACCTGTCCAGCAGCTCTTCCAATCATCTTTCTGGCTCCCAGAACATGCAGCAGGGGGAAGGGGAGACAGGCCGGGCCAGACCCTTGTGCAGCTGCAGCCTCCACCGCACTTCCCCAACTCTAATGGCTTCCTTACGGCCTGTGATGAATGAGGTGTCAGAACAGGAGACAGGACTGGGACAGATACCGCCCTCCCCTGCCTGACCCCCCATCCCAGCCAGACCCTCTACCTGCCCCTGCCCTATTCCAGGCAGGCTCTCTGCCTGCTGTTCCCCTGCCTCAGCCAGACCTTCTGACTGCCCCTGTCTTCTCCCCAGACCCCCCTGGATTCCTAGCCAGAGTATTTCTACATAAGCTGGGCCCTTAGGCGCCCCTATCAGATCCCCAGCTTACTTCCAACCCAGATCTGCAACACCTGTGGACTGTCTTTTACCCTTGACCCAGATCTTAGTTTGGAACTGGAAAAGTTGAAGTGAAAAACCAGGCCTGGGGGAGTGTATGGTGCTGGTATAGGAGGGGAGTAATTCAGGTGACAGTGGGGGTGACAGTGGTAACTATGGAGGTATCACATGGGCTTAGTTACTGGGATGTAGGTCAGCATGAGAATAGGGTTGGGATGATGGGATGGTGAGATGAAATTTGGGATGTTGTTATGAAGAGTTGGTGACAGTCATTGGTGATGATGGGGATGTCAGACTTGGAAGTAATGAGATCATTGTCTATGGTAGTTACTAGAATTGACAACAGAAAAGAGGCATGGTGACTATGATGATGATGACAATGGTTGACAATATGAGAAGGTCAGCATGGTGGCTGGAGTTGACAAAGTGGGTTGTTGCCAAAGATGAGTGTAGTAATGAAGCTATGTCTCCTGAACAGTGAAGCCTGATCCTCCAGAAAATGTGGTAGCCCGGCCAGTGCCCAGCAACCCTCGCCGGCTGGAGGTGACATGGCAGACCCCATCAACCTGGCCTGACCCTGAGTCTTTTCCTCTCAAGTTCTTTCTGCGCTACCGACCCCTCATCCTGGACCAGTGGCAGCATGTGAGTGCCCTGCCCTGCCAAGATCCTGGGTGCCCGACTTAGAATCATGTGGAGAGTGACACCCATATCCCAGGTGGCAGCAGCTCCAGTGTGAGACCTGATGCATCAGGCTGTCCGGGGGGCGGGGGGGACCAGGTGGGCCTGGGAGAATGGATGGAGCTGAGGCAGGTGTCCTTAGGTGTTCCCATTGACCCCTGTTAGTGCAGTGGGAACACATATGTCCTTTGTGGCTCCTCAAGGTAGTGGAGAGAAATGCAGGAAGGGAGATGGTGGGCAGGACAGGCAGGGCGCCCTTTTAGTCCTGACCAGGCATCTTCCTCTTTACACTCTGGCCCAGGCTCTGGGCCTGTGCCAGCCTCAAGGGGCAGGAATGTGCCTGTCCTAAGGGCTCACAGATGGGCTCAAGGGGTCAGGATCAGGCAATGGGATCAAGCCTGGTCCAGGGTGGGAGTTCAGGCATTGACTGGCATCAGGACTCCAAATTCAGACCCAGCTTAGGGGTCAGCTTGAGGTTATAAGTCGGAAGGTGGCCTAGGCTTGGAATCAAGCAGTGGACAAGGGTCAGTATGGGATCAGGTTATGGTCTGGATCAAGCTATGACAGAGAGCTCTGGGGAGCAGCCAGAGGTTTGGGGGGTTGCTTTGAGAGTCCTGGGCCGGTAGTGTTGTGGGCACTCTGTGTGGCCAATGAGGCCTGTGGGCTAGCAGTGGGGTTGGGAGGGTCCTCCATGGGGCAACCCAGGCTGGTTCCTGGGGGTCACCTTGTACTCCCACCTCATCCACCAGGCTCCATCTCCAGCTCCTCATGCCCCTATCCTGTCTGGCCTTTAAAGTGCGTAATTCGATTCCTGGATGCCTGTCCGGGTTGCGGGCCTGGCCCCCACAAAGGCTGCTCACACATTCACATGTTCCCTGACAGAGTCCGGAGTCCCTCCCGCCTGGCCAGCTGCCCGCGCCTAATGCATTGCTAATAACCAGGGTCTAGTTTCACAAGCCCCCCTCCCCCGCTAACGAGCTACAGGCAGCAGCCCCGCGCGTTGCGGTGCACACGACTTGCAGTGGACCTGGCACACCGCCCACCACACACACAGGAACATACACACACACACGGCTCCCAGCAGGAACCATACACCATACGTGTGTGTGACTAACATGCCAAGCCCCTGTGCAAAACTGACCTCCACACTGAGTTGAGAAGAGCAAAGTGTGCAGGCTCAGTGGCAAGAACACACGTAGCCTGTAGTGTATCCTAGCCCCATTCTATGTCTCACTGGCATTGGGGTTGGTTAGATTTATGGTTCTTTTCTGCTGAAGTTTTGCTCTGAACAGTCTGTTCTCCCCAATCCTTGACCTTGGGAGAGGCAGGTGTATGATTTGGAGGGGGCATGAAGGGCAGAGCAGAGAAAAACACCATTTGGATTTTCAGGAGGAAAATGCAGACCAGAAATTGCAAAAGAATGGGCCCTGGGATGGCCTGTCTCAGCACGGACAAGGAGGAGGCAAGTACTGGGACCCAACATGGGTTCCCTGCAGCTCCTGCCCTGGCCCTAACTCATCAGGGAGGCCTGGAGGGTATGTCTGGCATCTGCTGCAGCAGACCATGGAGGACTTCGAGGGAGGTGAATGCCAGTGACTAGGGAGTTCCGGCCAATTGAGAAGCCTTTCACTTGAGAGGGAGGATGAAGGGATCACTGATAACCTAGGAAGAAGGATTCTGGTCTCAGATATGTGGCCCCCAGAAGAGCACTGATCTCCTGGGGGCCACATTCCTAGAGGTATGGTACCCACCATGAGCCTGCAATGAGGCGGCGATTTGATCTGTTCCCCGTGGTTCCCTCCCTGTGGGGAGAGACTGACGTGGAGGTCTGCAGGCCTAATCCTGGCAGGAGGGAGACAAAGGTAAAGAAGCCAGGGCTATTCACCCAGAGGGTATCTTTGGTGAGCAGAAAGGGTCTGGGGTGTCAGAGGTGGAACTAGGACCCTGGCTCCAGGAAAAAAGGGCCTTTGGGCTGGGATTAAGATTTACTGAGCACAGGGTCTGGGCCCAAAAGGTGTCTCACCATGACCCTGACCTTTACTACTGCATCAGGGCCACAGGTTGAGCTGCAACTGGAAGGGCTTCCTGCCCTGTTTGGACCCACTGCACGTGCCCAGGCACACATATACACACATGCACACATGCACTCACAGGTTGTCAGGTCAGGTAGCCCAGACCCCAGTTTTCTGGGAGGAAGATTGGAACAGGAACCGAAAAAGCCCTGAAGCCAGACGTGGCCCAGAGCAGCCCCCTTCTCCACCCCCGCCTGCTGCCCCTGTTTACGAGGCGGCTTAATGAGGCGGCGGGTGCCGCTGAGATGAACCAGAGCCCAGCCTGGGCCTGGGAGGGGCGCCGGACAGGCAGGCTGGCCTGGAGGTGGGGGGAGACCAGCAGGATGGGGCCAGCATGGTGGGGGTAGCGATGCCTCCAGGAGGAAATGGAGCAGCTGTCCTGCTCCCCGCAGCCCTATGGGCTGTCCCCTACCCCTTTCCTCTTCAGCAGGGTGATAACCACACTGAGGCCTTCCTAAGGGGATGCCCAGCTTTGGCTGGGCTGGTAGGTACCCTGGGCATCTGGGAACCTGGGCTCTGACTGGAAGCCATGGTGATGGCACTGCTGGCTGAAGTGTGTTTGATGCTGTCCTCGTGCCTTGGTCCTCGCTGTAACCCTAAGAGATGGATCCTCTCATGAACACCGTTTTACAGATGAGGATGGCAAGGCAACAGCAGAGTAGCAGGCACAGGGCAAAGACCTCCTTCAAAGGCACCCCCTGGTGTGTTTCTGGTCTCCTTAAAGATGTCTTTACTCTCCTTCAGGGACAACTGTCTTCCCATGGGGTCTCCTCCCTAAGTGTCCTCACTCTCTGGCAGGAATATTCTTCATGTCCTCTTTCTCCTCTAGGGAAGTCCTCACTGCCCTCAGGGCCCTTCACTCTCCTCTCCCTAGAGGTGTGCTCACTTCCTCTGGAGGGACCTCACTCTTCTGGCCCCCGGGTGTATCCTTACCCCCACCCCATGGTCTGGTGCAGGTAGAGCTGTCGGACGGCACAGCACACACCATCACAGATGCCTACGCTGGGAAGGAGTACATTATCCAGGTGGCAGCCAAGGACAATGAGATCGGGACATGGAGTGATTGGAGCGTGGCTGCCCACGCTACACCCTGGACTGAGGAACCCCGACACCTCACCACTGAGGCCCAGGCCGCGGGTGAGCTTGCTCCCACCCCTGCCTCCTGGGCTCTGCTGGCTGCCCTGTGGCCTGGTTCTACCCTGCTGCCTCCAGCCTCTGCTCCCGGGGGTAGCCATACTCTGGCAGCCACAATTCTGCCTGCCTGTTCAACCCCTGCCATTCCTGGTCCTTGCAATCTGGACATCCTTGGTAGGGGTCATTGGGTGGAGGGGTCATCTGTGAGCCTTGGGAAGCAGGATCTGCCCGACGAGGAGGCAGGGCCTGTCTAATGGGAGAGGCAGTAGCAGTTTGGTATAGGAAGCAGAATGGTTTTTCTCATGAGCCCCCAGATCTGGATGGGACCCCAGCCCTGGCCTTGCCCTGAGTTTCCCCCATGTTCCCCAGAGACCACGACCAGCACCACCAGCTCCCTGGCACCCCCGCCCACCACGAAGATCTGTGACCCTGGGGAGCTGGGCAGCGGCGGGGGACCCTCGGCACCCTTCTTGGTCAGCGTCCCTGTCACTCTGGCCCTGGCTGCCGCTGCTGCCACTGCCAGCAATCTCTTGATCTGGTAGGTGGAGCGAGGCTGGGTGGCAGAGGAAGCCTGAGGGAACCCCCACTCCAGCCCTCTCCCTCATCGGCCCCCACCTGTCTCTGCAGAACCTGGCACCTTGTGAGGACAAGCAGAGCACCTGCAGAGGAGCAGGAGGCTGGAGCTGAGCCTGCAGACCCCGGGTTCTATTTTGCACACGGGCAGGAGGACCTTTTGCATTCTCTTCAGACACAATTTGTGGAGACCCTGGCGGGCCCAGGCCTGCCGACCCCCAGCCCTGCCACACCAAGCTGGCCCTCCTTCCTCCCTCAGGGGAGGTGGGCCATGCAGCTAACCCACCCACCAAAGACCCCCTCACCCTGGCCCCTTGGGCTGGACCCTCCAATGCCAGCGACTCCCAGGAGCCCTTGGGGGGTGTGAGGGGAGCCTCTCACATCCGATTTCTCCTCCTGCCCCAGCCTCCTGTCTATCCCAGGGTCTCTGTTGCCACCATCAGATTATAAGCTCCTGATGCTAGGGGGGCCCAGCCATCCCCCTCCCCCCAGCACCCACACTTTTCAGTCCCCTCCACTCTACCCTGTTTTGTATACCCCTCACCTGTCCCTGCTCCTATCCCACAGTATTTAATGCCCTGTCAGTCCCTTCTAGTCTGACTCAATGGTAACTTGCTGTATTTGAATTTTTTATAGATGTATATACAGGGTGTAGGGGGGTGGGGGGATCTCATTAAATGTCACCATTTCATGAGTTCTTGAAAGAGACCCACTTTGGGAGGGTACCCCCCTTCTAAGGACCCTGTCCCTTCCAGGCCTGGTGGAGGAAAGAAATTGTGGTTGGGGAAGGTGGAGAGAAGTGTTCAGCTTTCAGGCCAGTGTATCTGGTAACGGTGTTGTCTACTTCTTGGGGAATAGGGCTTCCCTGGAGCAGAGTTGCAACCAGGGAAAAATGGTGGGAAATGAGGGGTCCCATGGGGGATCTGGTAAGTCCTGGAGGCTACTGAAGTCTTGGCTGGGTCAGAGGCCTTTCAAGGGTCACCTCCAGAGCTGCCTTCCATGAGCAACCAGGCCTGAGCCCAGTGCACAGGGCTATAGAGATGGCAGAAGGGGAGGGGCAGGCTTCATCCTTGGGGCCAGGAGGTGTGCGTGATCCCTGCCATCCAGGATACAGTCCAAGGGTGCTAGAAGGTCAGGCCTAGGGCCCAGCCAGGCCACAGGGGCTTGAAACACAGAGTGTCCTGGGCCTGAACAGGCAGGGGGTGCTGCCTGAAGGAGGAGGCTGCTTGGAGTGTGACCAGGGATGGGACCTAGACTTTAGGGCTGGAATGACAGAGGCTTACTCCCAGGGTTAGGTTATAGTCAGGAGTCAGTGTGGAGCTGGAGAGGGTGGGGCTTTGGCTTTACAGGGTGATCAGTCTTTGGTCCAGTCTCATTCCCTGCCCACTTCTTTCCAGTCCCCAAACTGGGGCTCTGGGATCTCTCTGACTTCTCAGAGGATGCTTGGCTGTCCCAGCCCTACTTAGGTCTAGACCCTGCTTACAGAAGTTTTCTTACTGAGGGTAAGCAGGCATTCTCAGCTTGGAATGCCTGGGGCTGGGGCCAAGTAGGGAGGCCTTGTGACCTGGGGGCGGGGGTGAAAGGGTAGGTCAGAGCTCTGACCTGGGGAACCAGGTTTTGGCCTTGCTCTGGGTGTCTGGAGTAAGAAGAGGGGGGTGGAGTTAAAGTCAGGTCCATACCCACTGGTGCACAGATGTGTCCTGATATACTTCCAATGGCAAGCACTGAGCACCACACCTCCACGGAGCCACCAGTTCCCCCATGCCATCACACACATTCTCCCAGTTCAAACCCTTGCCCTCAGAGCAGGCTCCAGAAATGGACACCCCTTCCTGGGATCTCCAGGCCCTCCTGGGATCATGCCCTGGGAGGGGACATTGACAGTGCCTCAAGCACTGATGAGTCCGGCCTGGACAAGACACAGATCCAGAGTTGGGGCCTGGTGAGGGGCTCCAGAGTAAAGTGGCCGGCTCCTCCAGGTTAGAAGAGAGAGAGGTGTTCTAGGTGGGAGAGCTATGAAAGCAAAGGCCTGGCATCAAGGTGAAGCCTGTGGCTTTTCAAGCTGAACAGCCCCAGCTATGGAAGTGCAGGGCTCTTCATTCACAGGAAGAGGTTTCCAGGATGGACATCCTGAGAGGTGGCTGTGGACCTGCTCTGAACCCTAAACCCTCAGTTCGGCCTGTGGGTCTGGTCCCTGTGAGGTGTGGCTCAGCCTGAACCTACGCTCCAGGTCCAGCATGAATAGAGATAACAGGGGTCACCAACTGTCTTGCCAAGAACATTCCTGGGTTGTGCCAGAACTTCCACCCTCATCTTTAGGGTGGGTTGGCTAAAGTGAGGAGTCTCTGGCCTGTGCTGCCTTTCTGTCTTAAGAGCCCTGGTCAGCCCTGACCTACCCACCGCCCACCCAGAGCTTGGGCATCAGCAATCTGGCCTCCATTAGCAACATGGGAAAGCAATTATGTGGGGCCTCAGGAGGAGGGGGCAGAAGGAGGGGAGGGGGCCTGCCAGAGCCTCAGGCCAATGGAGAGGAGGACTGGAGCCTCTGTCTCTCTGCCCCCAGCCCTAAGAGAGAGACTCTGCTCTGCCTAAAGCCCAGGGTGGCTGGAAGGGCAGCCTCATTGCCTCTGACTAGACAACTGGCCTGGGCCTAGGGGGTGGTCACCCTCCTTGTGGGTCCAGGGCCCTTGGCCTCACAGAGGCTGTTCACTTTGGAGGGTCTCAGCTGCTGGCTGCCGCCTCTCTCTAGTACTGTCCCTCCACATCCAGTTCTCACAGTGGTTCTGGGGAGCTAGGCATAATAAGTACAGACATCAGTTCTTGGAGCTAAAACAGAATCTGGAGAATTAAAGCAACCCTGAGGCGTGGGGGTAAGGGGAGGCTGGGATCCCAGACCCCAGGTGCATTGCAGCCCCCTACTTCTCTTTCTCCCATGATACACTGGGGCTGGGCCCTGGCTCTAAGTCCTGGCCTATCAGTCACCTGCCCACTTGATCTCTCCTCCCAGTGTGGCTCTGCCCCATTGTTACAACTCTAGACCTGTCTCTGTGCACCCCCACCCCTCTCTTCTTGAAGAAACCATTTTTATTTCTGTGTTTGTCTCTTTTTTTTTGAGACAGAGTCTCACTCAGGCTGGAGTGCAGTGGCGCGATCTCGGCTCATTGCAACCTCCGCCTCACAGGTTCAGGTGATTCTCCTGCCTCAGCCTCCTGAGTAGCTGGGATTACAGGTGCCCGCCACCATGCCCAGCTAATTTTTGTATTTTTAGTGGAGATGGGGTTTCTCCATGTCCATCAGGCTGGTCTGAAACTCCTGACCTCAGGTGATCCTCCCGCCTCAGCTTCCCAAAGTGCTGGGATTACAGGCGTGAGTCACCCCCTCCATTCCTATCTCTGAGTCTGTCTTTGTCCTGGTTCCTAGCTTCATTTCTTTCTGTATGTCTCTGCTCCATCCCTATCTCTCTGTATGTCTCCATTTGTGTCTCCTCTTCCCTCTTTGTCTCTATATCCATCCCTCTCTGTCTCCATGCTTGTCTTTGCATCTGTTCTTCTTTGTCTGTCTTCCCTTTTTCTGCCTTCTCCCTCTCCCTCTGCCTCCTGTGTCACCATCCCCATCTCTCTGTCTCTCTGTATATATGTCTCTCCCTGTCTCCACCTCTGTGTCTCCCTCTTCCCTGACTCTGTCAGTCCTTCTCTTTTTTGCCTCCCTCTGTGTTCCCACCTCCATCCAGACCCCAGCCTGTGGCCGCAGTTCCTCTCCGGCCTGCACCAGGGGCTGTCCTGGCTTCTGCTGCCCCCTCTCGGCCACCTGCCTGCCGTTCATTCCTGCTCCTAGGCTGGCAGCTCTCAGCACAGACATCCCACGTCTGGTGTGTATTCCCAGCAGCCTGCCAAGAGTGAAGGCAACACCAGGCAGGAGTCCCTCCTGGGCAGCCTCCGGCCCTGAGAACTCCCCGCGGAGCCTGTGAGCTCTCTGCCGTGTAGGCGGGAACTCCAAGGAAGTTCATTCTCACATGGAGAGAATGGAATGCCGGGCTCCAGCCCCAGTCCTGTATCCTGCACCTTCCTGTCTGCAGGTCCTGAGGCCCACAGCCCAGAGCCATCAGGCCCTGGGAAGGCTGTGCTTGCCTCGAGATGCAGGCCAAGATCCTGGGGGCAAGAGGGATTGGGATGTAATCTCCCCACTGTCTCTTCTCAGAGGATGGGGAGAGGAAGGAGGTCTGAGGAGGGGAGTCGGATGGAGCCAGTTTGAGGAAAGGCTGGAAGGGACCTGGCAGTGACAGGCTGACAGGGAAACCAATCTGAGGGTGAGTGAGTCTGAGAGGGCGCGTGCAACAGGATGAGCCTGAGCCAGGGCTGGTCTGGGACATGCATCAGAAGAGCTTTTGTTTGAAAGGGCCAGCCTGAGGGGTAAGCTGACCTAGGGGTGTCTGAAAGGGCCTGATCTGATGGGTCCAGTCTGAGGGGAGACTGAGCTGAAGGCACACGGATCCATAGACCTGCCAACTAGTTTTAGTCTGCCTGGACTTTCCCAGTTTTAGAAGTTTCAGAAAATACTCAGTTCCAGGCAAACTGGGACATTGATCACTCTGTTTGAGGAAGGCCTTGCCTGACAGCACTAGTCTGAGGGGGAAGGCTGGTCTGGAGGATGTCTGAGGGAGGAAGCTGGTCTAGAGGACTTCTGAGCAGGGAGGCTGGTCTGGAGGATGTCTGAGCAGGGAAGCTGGTCTAGAGGAGTTCAGAGGGGAGGTTGGTCTGGAGGACATCAGTGGGGGAAGCTGATCTGGAGGACCTCTGAGGGGGGAGGCTGGTCTGGAGGATGTTTGGGGGGTAGTCTGGTCTGGTCTGGAGGACGTCTGAGAGGGGAGGCTGGTCTGGAGGACATCTGCAGGGGGAGGCTGGTCCGGAGGACATCTGAGGGGTTTCATAGTTCCAGTTTGAGGGAAGAGCTTGTTCTAGGCCAGAAGGTAAGAAGGAGGTAGAAAGGGTCCTTCCAGAGGGGCAGTGGCCTGGGGAATGGCCACCAGGGGGCAGGACAGGCTCTCAAGAGATTTGGAAGCAACTGACCCAGAGAAGGAGCCAGACTGTGGGGCTGTGTGCAAAGTATGCCCACAACAACATGTGTCACTGCGCCATCATGTGCAAATGGCAGTGATGGTATTCAGCTGTGCACTGTGTTTATTTTATTGTGGCTAGGTGGCCAGGGGCACATCTGTGCTACATTCGTACCAGATATTCAGTGCTACCACATGTGATGGCATGTGCCTGGTGTGGCCATGACTGAAGTTTCATCTGCGGCTGTCAGGACAACAACAGGAACACCTTGGGGGTCACCAGGACAGAGATGCAACCAGAGAGGAGCAGTCAAAGGAGGCCTCTGGGACAGGCTGAGGATGGGGAGGAGAGACAGGAACCAGGCTTCCCTACTGCACCTGCCCCACCCACCGTTAGTATCCCTGAGATTCCAAACCCAAGAGCCAAGTGCTTTGGTCATAACAAGAGCAGCCCCTACCTGAGCCCTGCCTGCCCACGGCTCCAGCCTCTCCCCAGCTTCTCCAGCTGGCACTTCTCCAGCTGGACTCCTCCTGTTCCCTGATAATTGTTCCCATCCTCTCCTACTTCCATGCCTTGGTTCATTCTGTGCTTCTGCTCAGATGCCCTCCCGAGAAGTATTTGAGTTCCCTCTGACTCTGTCTCCATGAAATGCTCCCCGCTCATTCCCTGTCTTCCTCGGACTGAAACCCACTGTGTGCTGAGGCCTAATTCTTTTTTTTTTTTTTTTTCTTTTTGTTCTTTTGTGCTGAGGCCTAATTCTATGGGCCCTTGTCTCATCCCAGGAGCTTGAAAGTGCTGGGGGCTGGGGCTGCCAGAGGGGGCGGTCCAAGGGGAGCGGTATGGACAAAGCAAGGTGGGGACCTCTGAGTTAATGAGACAAAGTAGCACCATCACAGAATCCCCCCACCCCACCCCCCTCTAATAAAACAAACACAAGCCAAAATAAAAACAACCATGCTACTACAAACTCATCAAGTCCAAGCAAACAAGGAAATCCTTTTTATAAACCTTAAAATGTGACAGCCAAAGAAATAACAGAAGATTCTGGTGCAGTGAGTGAATAATACGTCTCCTAATCCCATTCCCAAAAGTAGCACTGAGAAAAGATGGGTCCACGAAACAAAATTTCCTGTCATCTAAGTGGACTGTTGAGTAAGTAGGCAGGCTTAGGAAAAGTCTGGAAAAAAATCTTTGTAAGGAGAGGCCCCAGTGTTTCTCCATGAGACCTCAGGAGAAGCAAGAAGAGCTGCATGGCTTGGTGTCTTCCCGGGGATGGGGTTGGCAGGGACAAGCCAGTGCCTACAGGAATAGGCTGTGCCCCACTCACCAGTTGGAACAAGATGTCTAACAGGGCCTCAGAGGAGGGACAGCACTCAGGCCCCTTCAAGGACAGCAGGCAGCCCTAGCCGGGCATCCTCAGGCCATAGAAAGTCATGGGTGATGGGGGCAACAACAGCCCCCTGCAAAAAAAGGCAACAGCCAGCCTGCAAACCATACCCTCCAGAGGAGATAAACAGGCATAGACAAGATGGGAAGGGGCTCCGGGGCCTGCACACCAGGGCAGGGAGAGATCAGCTAAACATGGGCCCCAGCAGAGAGGAGTAAGAGGAAAGGAAATGGCATGGTCTTTAGGCACCAAGACCACAGCCAAAATGGAGACAGGAAGGAGAGACGGTGGAAGGAAGGAAGGGAGAAGGAAGGGGGAGGAGGAAGGGAGCAAGGAAGATGATGATAAAAACAGATGAAGACCCCAATCTAGAAGAAAACACACCCAAAGGAATAAAAGCAGAGTACTGGAAAATCATTCCTGTTATGGAAGGCCTTATTAATAGCATGAAATCAGGAGAACAAAGAACTCAGACAAGATGATAAAACAGCGAATGAGACGAAAGGGAGATTAGAGAAGTAAGTAAAATAGTAGAGGACTGAAATCATATTATTAAAGATGTAATAAACTAGAAACATAAAACACAATAGATATTAATATAATAGACATTAATAGACTTTAACCATTAGATATTGGTTAAAAATCAAAATAGGCCTGGCGCTGTGGCTCATGCCTATAATCCCAGCACTTTGGGAGGCCAACTAGGGCGAATCATGAGGTCAAGAAATTGAGACCATCCTGGCCAATCTGGTTTAGTAGAAACCCTGTCTCTACTTAAAAAAAAAAAAAAAAAAATTAGCTGGACATGGTGGCGTGCACCTGTAGTCCCAGCTGATCAGGAGGCTGAGGCCGAAGAATCACTTAAGCCTAGGAGGCAGAGGTTGCAGTGAGCTGAGACCGGGCCACTGCACTCCAGCCCGGGTGATAGAGGGAGGCTCTGTCTCAAAAAATAATAATTATAATCAAAATAATGTTGTCTAGGAAAGGCTTGAGATTTTGAGAGTAAACGTGGTGGGAAAAGATAAAGATATTAAAGCAATTAGAAGATAATAGGACAAAGACAAGCTACCATAAGCTTTACTATTAACAGTCCTAAAGTAGGGCTTCTAAAAATGGAACATAAAAGGATATTAAGGTATGAAATACCGAAATCTTTCCTTGAAATGAAAGAACTGAATATTCAGATTGAAAGGGGTATACTATATACCAGAAAAATTGACACGGAATAATTGACATTAAGACATACTGATTCGGCTGGGCTAGGTGGCTCACACCTACAATGCCACCACTTTGGGAGACTTAGGTGGGAGGATCACTTGAGCCCAGGAGTTTGAGGCCAGCCTGGTCAGCATAGTGAGACCCTCCCCTCTGAAAAAGAAAAATGACACATTGATTTAGTTACCAAATTTTGGAGCTAAAGGAAGAATACTTAAGGCACCTAGGCAGAAGAAGCAAGTCATTTGTTTACAATGGGGAAGGGGGAAAATTCAGTCTAGTCTCAGACTTCTCCAAGGTAGCATTTGACAAATAAAGACAATGAAGCAATATCTGCAGAGTTCTGAGGGTAAAAAAGTGTCACCCTAAATCATAACCAACAGTGGTTCATCTCAATCATGAATTTGGGGGATGGTGTACTCATGAACCTTTCCAGGGAAGACTACTCAGTGACAAAATCCAGTCAGCCAAGAGATTAGTCAAATTCAGGAACTGAGGAAGGGAGATTCATGGTAAAGAAGTGGTGGTAACATTGATTCCATTTAGGAATTAACCCTAATTCCATTTAGGCTAAGATTACACTGTTGGAATTTTAATTGCAAACAATGTGAATACTGTTGACCTCTGAACAACACAAGTTTGAACTGTGCAGGTCCACTTATTCGCAGATTAAAATCAATAAAAGTTACACCAAGAGTGCCTGCCTCTCCTGCCTCCCTCTCCCTCTTCTGTCTCCGCCACCCTTGAGGCAGTAAGACCAACCCCTCCTCTTCTTCCTCCTCCTCCTCAGCCTCCTCAACATGAAGACAAGGATGAAGAGCTTTATGATGATCCACTTCCACTTAATGAATAGTAAATATTAATATATTATTAATTCCTTATTATTAACATTTTCTTTTCTCTAGCTTTATTGTAGGAATACACCATATAATATATATAACATATAAAATATGTGCAAATCAATTGTTCATGTTATCAGTAAGGCTTCTGGTCAACAGTAGGCTTTTAGTAAAGTCTTGGGGGAATCAAAGGTTATATGCACAGTCTGGAATGGAGAGGTGGGGTGGCAAGGAGAGCAGAAGTACTAATCACATCTTTGTTCATAGCTGAGTCAATAAATAGCAGATAAAATCAGAGTATAATGGCAAAATCCTACTCCAACCTCCTTTTCATTTATTTATTTATTTTCCTAGACATTGCTATAAAGATGTGTCCAACCTCCTTTTTATTTTTGAGGCAGGGTCTTGCTCTGTTGTTCTGGCTGGAATGCCATGGTGCTATCCATGGCTCACTGCAGCCTCGACCTCCTGGTCTTAAGCAATTCTCCTGCCTCAGCCTTCCAAGTAGCTGAGACCACAGGTATGTGCCACTATGCCTGGCTAATTTTTAATTTTTTTTTTTTTGTAAAGACAGGATCTCTCTATGCTGTCCAGACTGGTCTCGATCTCCAGAGCTCAAATGATCCTGCTGCCTAGGTCTCCCAAAGTGTTGGGATTACAGGTGTGTGCCACTGCACCTGGCCCAACCTCTTAATTGAAATGGTGTTTGAGAGAGGTCTTTTAGGAATGACTATTCTTTTAAGGTGAAGAACACCTCAGCTGTTCCTTCATTTTCACTTCAGTTTCTTTTTCCTCTATTAAACTCAAATAAATGTACATTTTCTACTTTTGGTTAAAAAATAGTTTCTATAGTATGTCCCATTACGACTATGAGAACGGTCTCATTCTTATTTTTTCTACCTGTCCAACTCTCTCTCTAACCTCTCTCTTTCAATGCTTCTTTCTCTATATTATGTATATGGCTACAAAATGTAATACTGGTCATTTCTGGGTGGTGAGGTTTTGAGCGCTTTGTTGTATTTTTCTTTGTATTCTTTCGTCTGTTTTAAAAAACGTTTATCATCTGTCTATCTGTCTGCCTGTCGAAGGCAAATCACTTAACTTCTGTGAGCCTCCCATTCCTTATCTTCAACCTGGAGATAAAATTGGAGGCCATTTTAAAGACTGTGAGATAATATACTACTCGCCTCGAGGTAGGCTGAATAGTGGTCCCCAAGATGTCCACATCCCAATTTCCAGAACCTGTGAATATTACCTTATAAGCCAAAAGAGACTTTGCAGATGTGGTCAAGAATCTTGAGATTAGATTATTTTGGATTATCTGGGGTGGGGTGATAAAATCACAATGGTCCCAACAGGAGAGAGGGAGGTAGGAGGAGTCAGGGGAGACAGCAGTGGGATGATGGAAGCAGAGACTGGAGTGCTATGCTTTGAGGATGGAGTACTGGTCCACAAGCCAAGGAATGCAGGCAACCATTAGATGCTGAAAAGGCAAGGAAATACATTCTCCTCTCGAAGCCTACAGAAAGAACAAGCCCTGCCAACACATTGACTTTAACCCACTGAAACTGATTTCAGACCTCTGAGCAGTCAATTGTAAGATAATAAATCTGTGTTTTTTGTTGTTGTTGTTGTTTTGAGACCAAGTCTCTCTCTGTCACCCAGGCTGAGTGCAGTGGCACGGTCTCAGCTCACTGCAACCTCCTCTCCTGGGTTCAAGCGATTCTCCTGACTCAGCCTCCCCAAGTAGCTGGGATCACAGACACCTGACTTTTTGTATTTTTAGTAGACACGGGGTTTCACCATATTGGTCAAGCTGGTCTTGAACGCCTGACCTCAGGTAATCCACCCACTTCAGCCTCCTAAAGTGCAGGGATCATAGAGGTGAGCCACCACGCCCAGCCTGTGTTTTTGAAGCCACTATGTTTATGGTAATTTGTTACAGCAGCAAAAGGAAGCTAATGTTTACATCTTCCTATATGCTGTTTCCTTGGCCCAAGGTGACCTCTGCATCCATCCCTTTCATCCAGCCAACTCCTATATGTTCAACATTTTACTCATGTTCCCCTGATGTCTGCCCTCCACTGCTGCCCAGAGGGGCATGTGCATCCCCCACCGTAGCACCTGCCACTCTGTGTGATAGTTCCTCATGGACAGGTCTCTCTCCCTCCCAGGCTGTGCATATGTGAGGATAAGGCTGGGGCCCAGTAGAGGACTCAG
Organism: Sapajus apella; assembly: GCF_009761245.1. Classification (NCBI taxonomy): domain Eukaryota; kingdom Metazoa; phylum Chordata; class Mammalia; order Primates; family Cebidae; genus Sapajus; species Sapajus apella. The sequence continues at coordinate 209,555 of NW_022436982.1, forward strand.
CTCAGTAACTGTTAATGCATAGATGAATAAGTGAGGGCTGAGCAAGAGGTTGGCACCTGATAATTACCCATGATCCTCCTTTCTTGGTATCAGGATCTCTCTCTTCCCTATGTTTACCTGGCTTTCTCTCCCCGAGTCTGTCCTCCTCCACGTACACACATTCTTCCAATCTCTAGAAAACTGATCCATGTCTATCATCTCGGAATTCTTCCTTTAGTCACTGGTCTAGAACACATTTGATGACATCTATTACGTGACTCCATAGGTAGGCTTATCTTTGTGTGCCTGCACGTACGTGTGTGTGTGTGTGTGTGTGTGTGTGTGTGTGATGGAGACCTGTGAATCTCTTCATGTTTTCCTGGCCATGTGGTATGTGTGTAGTTGGTGTCATCATGTGTGTTTCTGTGCGGATGTGTTTTTATTTGCATGCCTGTGACTGTGGGTAGGCTTGTCTGTACATACATCTTTGCTTGGATGATACGTGTCTCTGCTTTGCGGGCTGTATGTGTGCGTGTTTGTCAGTGTGTGTCTGCATGTGCAGAGAAGGACACCCTTTGATTTCTGCCCTCAAGGGGTTGGACTGCCTACTGTAGGAGGTGGTGTGCCAGGATGACTGACCAGGAGTCACACTCTTCCCTTTCCTGTCTTGTGCAGAAGTTCGGGTCAGGCTTTTTTTTTTTTCCTCTCCTTGTTGCTTGTAGGGAAGATCTCAGGCCCATAGCTGAAGTAACCACAGCCATCTTTCTGACCCTGGCCTTCTGGAAACCTAAACTTCCTGAGAGGATTATACTAAGGAGACAGGAGAGGAGGTGAAGCAATCCAGACACAAAAAAGACTGAGTCTGTAGTTGCATGGGCAGGGGGGACCCACTAATATTCCCTAATGGTACCTCAGGAGTGGGAGCAGGGTGGGCTTAGGAAGCAAGGCTTCTGGACATTGAGCTCCCAACAGGGGCATCTCAGCAGAGCCCATGGGATCACAGCATAATATACCCAGGCCCTCTGTAAGCTGGGGAGGACAGGGTAAGGAGAGGGCCCAATAATGACCTTTCTACCAGCTCCAGGGACTAGAATGCTGGGGGAGGATTTATATTTAGCTTTGTTTTACCATTTTAACCTTTTTTTTTTTTCTTTTGAGACAGGGTCTTGCTCTGTTGCCCAGGATGGAGTACAGTGATGCAATTATGGCTCACTGCAGCCTTAGCCTCCTGAACTCAGGCAATCTTCCCACCTCAGCCTCCTGAGTAGCTGGGACTACAGGCATACACCACCATGCCCAGCTAATTTTTAAATTTTCTGTAGTGACAGGTCTCCCTGTGTTGCCCAGGCTGGTCTTGAACTCCTGGGCTCCAGCAATCCTCTTGCCTCGGCCTCCCAAAGTGCTGGGGTTACAGGTGTAAGCCACTACACCCAGGCACCATTTTAACCATTATTAAGTGTACAGTTCTGTGGCATTAAATACATTCACATTATTGCCCAAGCATATATTTAGTTTTTATAAAATAGAGAGACATTACTGATTTTGCATACTTTAGCATGCCTACCACTGGGCTTAGTGACACTGGAAAAACACATATGGGGAGTGGGGCTGAGGCTGTGGAGACAGAAGACATCCCCTACCCATGCGGGGCAGGGCAGGAGAAAGGACAGATTGGAAGGCAGCCATGGTGCAGATGCTCCTGTGCTCAGAAGGGGGTCAGATGGGCACTGGGGCTGCCAAGGAGGTAGGACCACACAGTCTGGGGCTTGAAAGCCAAGCTGAGGTTCTGAAGCTTTTGCTCAGAGTCAGGGTTTCAGGGAGCTGGGGAGATCTGGTGAACTTTTTGTGTTGGAAAGACTGTTCTGGGCTGTGCAAAGGAGGGCTAGGAGGGAAGAGAATGTGTGTCCCATGGTGGCTGAGAAAATAAGCAGGCCTAAGGAAGGTTCTTTGAATGAATGATGGGGAAGGCCTGAGAGCAGGCTCTTGCTATGTCCCAGCAGGAGAGGACTAGGGCAAGGGCAGTTAGAAAGGGGCTTTTAGAGCACACAGTCAACATGTCTTGAGGAGTGAGTGGTGGGGAGGGCAGGGAAAGGGAAGAGTCTTGTGCAGCCCCTGTTGACTGGGAGGCAGCAGGACTGTTTATTTAAACAGCGTGGGAGAAGGACAGGCTTTGGGCAAGCTGATAACAACTGTGGCTCAGACATTCACTCACTTGCCTATAGTCATATATGAGGCAATGGATAGATGAATTCAGATGCAGACATGTCAAGTGTGAGACCTCTTGGGAGAGGACATTGAGTCAGCACAGCAGTTAAGAGAATGACTCTGGGATCAGACCAACCTGGACTCCTGTTGACCTTGGGACAAGTTCATTAATCTCTCTCTTTTTTTTTTTTTTTTTTTTTGAGATGGAGTCTCACTCTATCACCAGGCTAGAGCGCAGTGGCAACCTCTGCCTCCCAGGTTCAAGCAATTCTCCTGCCACAGCCTCCTGAGTAGTTGGGATTACAGACATGTGCCACTCCACCCAGCTAATTTTTTTTCATTTTTAGTAGAGACAGGGTTTCACCATGCTGGCAGGATGGTCTCGATCTCCTGACCTCATGATCCGCCCACCTTGGCCTTCTAAAGTGCTGGGATTACAGGTGTGTGCCACTGCGCCCAGTCAACCTCTCTCTCTTTTTTTTTAGACACAGTCTCTTGCTCTATTACCCAGGCTGAAGTGCACTGGTGCAATCTTGGCTCACTGCAACCTGCACTTCCCGATTTGAAGCAATTCTTGTGCCTTAGCCTCCTAAGTAGCTGGGATTACAGGTGTGCACCACCACCCCCAGCTAATTTTTTGTATTTTTAGTAGAGATGAGGTTTCTTCATGTTGCCCAGGACGGTCTTGAACTCCTGAGCTCAGGCAGTCAGCCTGCCTCGACCTCCCAAAATGCTAGGATTACAGGCTTGAGCCACCGCACCCAGCCTGATTAATCTCTTTAATGCTCAGTTTCCTTAAGTGGAAAATAGGATAATAGTAACTACATCATAGGGTTGTTGTAAGGATTTTTATTTTTTATTTTACTTTAATTCTGAGACAAGGTCTCTCACTCTGTTAGCCAGGCTGGAGTGCAACCTCAGCTCACTGCAACCTCCGCCTCCTGGACTCAAGGGATCCTTCCACCTCAGCCTCCCAAGTAGCTGGGACTACAGGTGCTCACCACCACACCTTGTATTGTATTTTTTGTAGAGATGGGGTTTTGCCACATTGCCCAGGCTGATCTCAAACTCTGGGGCTCAAGTGATCTGCCCACCTCACCCTCCCAAAGTGCTGGAATTACAGTTGTGAACCACCACGCCAGCCATTCTAAGGATTTAATAAGATGATGCATATAAAGAAACCTGCAAGGTACCTGCCATGTTATAAATGCTCCACAAATCTTAATGACAATAAGCACCAGCCACAACAACAATGCATGCCAGTCTGGGACTTGGGAGTGAGGTCTGCATTAGCATGAAAGCATTGTCAACACAAAAATGGGCACTGGCTGACCGCAGTGGCTCACGCCTGTAGTCCCAGCACTTTGGGAGGCCAAGGCAGGCAGATCACTTGAAGTGAGGAGTTTGAGACCAGCCTGGCCAACATGGTAAAACCCTGTCTCTACTAAAAATACAAAAATTAACTGGGTGTGGTGGTGCATGCCTGTAATCCCAGCTACTCGGGAGGCTGAGGCACGAGAACTGCTTGAAGTGGGGAGGGAGAAGTTGCTGCCAAGGCAGAGGTTGAGCGAAGATTGCGCCACTGCACTCCATCCTAGAAGACAGAGCAAGACTTTGTCTCAAAGAAAAAAAAGAAAGAAAAAGGAAAAACGGGCACTGAAACCACAGACACAGAGGTGCTCATTTGAGTTGCGAGGACAAGTGGGTAGGGGCTGAGAGCACAGCGCACCAAAGAAGCTGAGGAGGGGCCCAAGAGATGAGGGAGACAATAAGCTGGAGTTGAGGGCAGTAAAGCAAACTTGGGTTCTAATCCAGGCTCTATCACCTGCTGCCATGGGGCCTTACAAAAACCACTTGATTTCCTCGAGCCTTGGTTTCCTCACCTGACTCATTAACCCATCTTGCATCCAGGTGAGGACTATCTATAATGAATGTAAAGCCCTGACAGAGACTAGGTGCTTAATAAATGAGTTGTTTTAGGAGGAGGAATAAATGTCCCCAGAGAGAGCGGCTTCATGGAGGACATGGCAAGACAGTTTCAAAACAGGACCAACAGCCTTAAGGCTTCCAAGTAGTCAACACAGATCAGGACTATAAGGTATTCACTGGAAGTGACAAGGAGGTGAAAGTGACCTTGGTGAGCCAGCTTCAGGGATGATGAGAGCGGAAGGCGGGGGCAGTGATGGGAAGTGGGGAAGTGGAGCTGAGACAACAGGTGGCAGCTAGGCATGGACATTACGGAGTGAGAAGGTGGGCAGAGAAGCAACAGGTCTGCCTGTCACTGGAGGTAGCTGCTGTGTGAACACCCTGCCCCCCACCGCCAAGGACTGGCTCCAGCCTTGGGACCCTTTGTTCTCCACACAATCCCAGGCCCCTTCGTGTGTCCTGGGCCCCAACCTGGCTCATCCAGTGTTGAAGACAGGCACCTCCTCTCTTTGCCCTACTTTCCGATTTGGCTTGGGAAAAGTTGAAATGGTTCACACCTTTGGCCGGGGCCTTAGCTTCTGTCCCTGGCCCTGCCTGCCTGGATCTGCACAGCCCAGGCAAGATGGGAAGTACTAACAAAAATAACTATCATCAGTTATATCCTTTCATGTGATTCCTTCCCACCAGTATTTAAATATGCCATGTCAAAAACATGTAAGAAATTATTTAAAATAAAAAAATTTCCTCTGACTCCATGTCTTTCTGATCTATTCTCCTTCCTCCTAATTTTTACAGTCAGGCAATTCTCTTGAAAGAATTGTCGATGTAGGGCGGCGGGGGAGGGAGGATGGGTGGAGGGGTCCTGAGGCATTGGGGGTGGGAACAATCCGCCAGGCTACCTGACCCCCCTCGGGGGGGGGGGGGGGGGGGGGGGGAAGGGGCGTGGGTTTGAATCCTCCGGGTGGACTGCGAGGAGCCCACTCGTTTACCTCAACAGTTTCATGCCGTCTTGAACTCTCTTTTAGAAGCTTTTTTATAGGTTTATCTTTCTAGTTCTCTATTTTTTTTTTTTGTAATTTCTTGTTAATATTTGGCCAATTATTAGTGACAAAATTAAGTTTCAACATTTTCTGCCCAAGAGGATCCTCAAGACCTAGACCAGCATATTTTCCTGCATGTTTTCTTGGTGGGCTGCTTATTGTCCACCGGGGGTCTTGGGTGGGAAATTTTTGATCTGCTGTAGGTCCGTTTTGACTGGGGGAGTTGTTCACATTCCTAGGCTCCCATAGCAGCTCTACAGATTGTACCTCTTTCTTCCTCGAGAAGAGGGGAAAGAGAAGTTCTGAATATCTTTTTTCATTGCTCTAGCTCGCGTTTTTCCGACTTTTGGGGCAAGGCTCAATTTACAGGACTGGAAATATCTCGCCTTTTGGAGTGAGCCTCAGTTTCCCTGACTGGAAATATCTCACCTTTCAGAGTGACGCTCAAGTTCCCTGACTGGAAATATCTCGCCTTTCGGAGTGACGCTCAAGTTCCCTGACTGAAAATAATCTTGCCTTTCGGAGTGACGCTCAAGTTCCCTGACAGGAAATATCTCGCCTTTCGGAGTGACGCTCAAGTTCCCTGACTGAAAATAATCTCGCCTTTCGGAGTGACGCTCAAGTTCCCTGACTGGAAATATCTCGCCTTTCGGAGTGACGCTCAAGTTCCCTGACAGGAAATATCTCGCCTCTGGGAGTGACGCTCAAGTTCCCTGACTGGAAATAATCTCGCCTTTCGGAGTGACGCTCAAGTTCCCTGACTGGAAATAATCTCGCCTTTGGGAGTGACGCTCAAGTTCCCTGACTGGAAATAATCTCGCCTTTTGGAGTGACGCTCAAGTTCCCTGACTGGAAATACCTCGCCTTTGGGAGTGACGCTCAAGTTCCCTGACTGGAAATAATCTCGCCTTTCGGAGTGACGCTCAAGTTCCCTGACTGGAAATATCTCGCCTTTCGGAGTGACGCTCAAGTTCCCTGACTGGAAATATCTCGCCTTTCGGAGTGACGCTCAAGTTCCCTGACAGGAAATATCTCGCCTTTCAGAGTGACGCTCAAGTTCCCTGACTGGAAATATCTCGCCTTTGGGAGTGACGCTCAAGTTCCCTGACTGGAAATAATCTCGCCTTTCGGAGTGACGCTCAAGTTCCCTGACTGGAAATATCTCGCCTTTCAGAGTGACGCTCAAGTTCCCTGACAGGAAATATCTCGCCTTTTGGAGTGACGCTCAAGTTCCCTTAATGGAAACGTCTTGTCTTTTGGGCTTGCGTTTTTCCCACTTTTGGGGCAAGGCTCAATTTCCCTGACTGGAAATATCTCGCCTTTTGGAGTAAGCCTCAGTTTCCCTGACTGGAAATATCTCGCCTTTCGGAGTGAGGCTCAATTTCCCTTAATGGAAAGGTCTTGTCTTTTGGGCTCGCGTTTTTCCGACTTTTGGGGCAAGGCTCAGTTTCCCTGACTGGAAATATCCCGCCTTTCAGTGTGAGGCTCGGTTTCCCTGACTGGAAATGTCCCGACTTTCGGAGTGACGCTCAAGTTCCCTGACTGGAAATATCTTGCCTTTTGGAGTGAGGCTCAATTTCCCTTAATGGAAATATCTTGCCTTTTGGGGTGAGGCTCAATTCCCCTTGCTAGAAATTTCTTGCCTTTAGGGGTGAAGCTCACAGACAGAGCAATAGCGGCCGAAAGCTTGTACAAGCCTGGAGAGGTATTTATGCCTGGCAGGGAGGAGGGGGTGGGGTTGTTCCTACTGCTGTGTCATTCCCCTATTGGCTAGGGTTAGACTGCACAAGCTAGACAATTCCTGATTGGCTATTTTAAAGAGAGCAGAGATCCAAGCTGGAGTGGCAGGGTGGGTGTTTCATCGGGAAGGACGGTTATGGGTGGGTCACAGCAGATACTGGAGCAGGTGATTGGGATGAGTCAGGATGGAGCCTGGGGCCAGGGAAACAGGTGTGAGCCACTGATTAGAGCCAGTGGAGAAAGTTGTTTACTCAAATTACAAGGAAGTTAAGTTTTAAATGGAGAATTAAAGAGTAAGAGAGCTGAACAGACTGACATACTGATTCTTTGAAGAGAAACTTGGGGTTCAGTATAACATTTTGAATTTTGTTTGTCAACCAGAGAATCCTCCTATCCAGTGGAATATTTGAATCTAAGAAAAAATGTTCTTCATTCCAAATAACGAAAGAGAAACTTAGTACACTACTCATTTGTAAGGCTTGGCACCGTGGATATTGTTCAGGCACCCAGTTGCATAAAGTCCCCAGAGTTTAATGGTAACATGTGTTTAAAAGAGAGTTGTTCCGCTTTTTGTTCTTGTGGGGTTGTTTTGCTTCATAAACTTTTTTTTTTTTTAAAGTCCCATTCTTATTTTACCCTGTTTTCTTTTTCCAATAAGAGCTGGTTTCCTTCAAAGCAAGGTAAAACAAGATGAGCCAGTCACATCAGTATATATTTAACAATTCCATCATTCCCATAAATAGAATGATTTCAGCAAACATGAGCAAATTGAAAATATGGAAATATAATTTCACACGCTATACTTTTAAAAAATTTGGAAATAGGATGTATATGTTTGTTTTTTTTTCTCATAAAAAAATAAGTTGGCTTTTTAAAAAAATAAAAATAAAAAAAGAATTGTCTATGTAGTATCTATTTTTATTTTTTTTTAAGACAGTCTCGCACTGTCACCCAGGCTGGAGTTCAGTGGCGCAATCATGGCTCACTGCAGTTACCAGCTCCAAGGCTCAGGCAATCCTCCCTCATCAGCTTTCTGGGTAGCTAGGATTACAGATGTGCCTGTAATAACCATGCCTGGCTAATTTTTGCATTTTTTTTGTAGAGTCAGGCTCTTGCTATGTTACCCAGACTGTACTTAAACTCCTGGCCTCAAGTGATCCTCCAACCTCAGACTTCCAAAGTGCTGGGATTCACTTCTTACTCACTCTGGAAACCACTAAACTCTGGTTTTCACTATATATCCCAATTCCATTTCCTACTGCCCACCAGAACTACTACTTGTCAGGATAATCAACAGCCTCTTTATTCTTAAGTCCCACAGTTTTTTACAATAACTACTTCAGTCTTTGAAATTTTGGATTAATGACCCCTCCTTCTTTCTTGAACCTCTGTCCTTTCTTGGCTTCCCCCAAATTATGGTCTCCCCAGTTTTCCTTCTGCCTCTCTGACATATCCTTCCTTATCTACTTTGCAGATTTATCTTTCCCCCTGTATTCATAAAAGTTAGCATAGTGGACTCTTTTATGTTATGTCTGGAAGGCATCCCCTTCTGGTGGGAACCACTCTTTTGATTATCATGGAAGCCATGGTCTTATGACCTCCCCCAGCAGATCACTGGTGCAGGGAATGGCATCTGTCCAAAGCCAGGCTGTTGAGAGCAAGTCCTGAGGAATTATGGAACTGAAATGGAGAAGGACAAGATAGAGCTGGAACTGAAGAAGAGCCAACATCTTATTGGGTACCTGGGTTGTAAGCTGTAAAGTTTGATAATTGTCAGGAGCTGGCTTTAATATTATACAGACTAGAGAAGGATGTTGAAGGATGGAGGAAGGGAGGGAAGGAGGGAGAGATGAGGAGGGAGAGAGAGAAGGACAGAGAAAGAGAGAGAAGGAGTGAGAAGAAGCAAGCAGAAGGGCGCAAAGATGAGCAGTAGAGTCCTGACAACATTCAGATAGCCAAATCTAGTTGTTCCCAAGTACCAGCCCTATTCTTGCACTAGGATTCTGTGAAACACTATAGTTTTCTGAAAATAAATCCCCCTCTGACTAAACTAGTTCAAGTTAGGTTTCTTTGACTTGTAACAACACAGAAATCAGGTATCAGGACCAAAGTATTCTAAATTACAGAACTTAAAGTGAGGAACTAAGTTGAGATGTGTAGAGGAGCAGTAAGGATCTCCTCATCCCAGCCTGGGAACCTGGAAGTACTTTTTATGTTGTAGCAAAGCAATTAATTAAACTAGCACCTGTTGTCTCTAGTGTATTAGCTCATATGCCAAATGAAGCTGAAGCTCTTGAAAATACAGTAATAGGCTGGGTGTGGTGGCTCACGTCTGTAATCCCAGCACTTTGGGAGGCCAAGATGGGTGGATGACTTGAGGTCAGAAGTTCAAGACCAGTCTCTGGCCAACATGATGAAACCCCATCTCTACTAAAAATATAAAAATTATCGGGTGTGGTTGTGGGTACCTATGATCCCAGCTAACTAGGGAATCTGAGGCAGGAGAATTGCTTGAACCCAGAAGGCAGAGGTTGCAGTAAGCCGAGACTTCCCCACTGTACTCCAGCTTGGGTGACAAAGTGAGACAAGCAAGAGAGAGAGAGAGAAAATACAGCAATAGGGGCCGGGCGCAGTGGCTCAAGCCTGTAATCCCAGCACTGTGGGAGGCCGAGGCGGGTGGATCACGAGGTCAAGAGATCGAGACCATCCTGGTCAACATGGTGAAACCCCGTCTCTACTAAAAATACAAAACATTAGCTGGGCATGGTGGCACGTGCCTGTAGTCCCAGCGACTCAGGAGGCTGGGGCAGGAGAATTGCCTGAACCCGGGAGGCGGAGGTTGCGGTGAGCCGAGATCGCGCCATTGCACTCCAGCCTGGGTAACAAGAGCGAAACTCCGTCTCAAAAAAAAAAAAAAAAAAAAAAAGAAAATACAGCAATAAAAAGTCAAGACAACAAAAATGAGTTATCCAAAATGGGTGGTCTATGAGCAGTTAGGGAACAATGCAGTAAGCATTTTACTTGGATAAGGAAATTTGTTTCAACCTTAACCTCAGATTACTAGGAGTAAGATAATTATATGCCTTGCTGAATTTCAGGAGCTTGGTTATTTGCTGCTCTCTAATGTTAATACCCTGATTAGGAAACTGTGAGAGCCTAGCAATTGGGCTGGAGAAACGCTGGAAGATTCGGCATTGGAAAGCCCTTCTTGTCCCCACCTTGCCAGGCAAATGTGATGGTGCCTCCCATTGCAAAGTGCATTGACTGGAATGGGGCGAAGCAAGGGCATCATTCCAGGGCGGGTGGAAGAAGAAAGGATCCAAGCCCTTTTAGCCCAGCCTATGATTTCCTATGAAGCCGCAAGGCATAGTCAGAGGGACTGAAAAATACCAAGACATAGAGCTAAAAATGAGAAATCGCTACAAAAGTGTGCTCAGGCCCTGAATCATCTTGGTAAACCTAGAGATTCTAGAAGCATGATTTTGTAAAATTCTGGTATTGATTATGGTAGCAGAAATCTGTTGTATTCATGGATGTCCTTCACCTTTCATACAGTTTTTTTATATGGGAAAATTTTCATTTCAAAATCCAGCCTACTCAGTATAGAAGTCAGAACTAATATTCACAGCATGCCATTGTTTACAGGGATGACACTTCATCCACCTGAGACTTCCATTTGGAAGTGAACAATGTAAGTAAGGGAAACACTGAAGTTCACCAATATTTCTGGGTCCCCTCTCCTTTTGAGTACTAGGAAGACTGTACTTCCCCTGTCCCTTGATGTCTGGTATGGCTGTGAGATTTCTTTTGATCAATGCGATGTGAGCAAAAGCCAGTGTATGCTTGTCCTTACTTTTTTCTCTTGCCACGGCAAACCCTGAAAGCTCATGTCAAGAAGGTCAAGAAGGCAGCTTCATCATAGGATGGTGGAGCCTCAAACAGCCTGGATCCTTGAGTGGCCAGAGTGAGCAAGACTTCCCCACCCCACCTCCCACCCCCTGCATGCTGAAACTATGGCATAAGAAGAAATACCTTTTTCCTGTTTTAAGTCAGTTAGATTTGAAGGTTGTTTGTAATTACTGTGTTACCTAGCTAATTTTGATTGATATAGGTAGGAAGCAGGTTAGACACAGGGCTTCGATTTCTGCTGTTGCCGATAGTAACACAAGTGTCCAGCTTTTGGGGGTGGTAGCAGCAATAGCAGTGGTTTCCCAGTGGTTGCAATCTTGAGTTTCTATCACAGAAGGGCCATAGGGCTTGTAAAATTGGCAGTCAAATTGAACTCTTGGTACTTAGTATTCGGAGTGGCAATGGCTGTGGTTTCTCCATCAGGTGTGTGGTATGATTTGGGTATTGTTCCTAGGATCTTAGTATCAAGTCTATTTCCCCAGCCCTCCTAACAGTTTTGAGCTAAATAATCTCTTCTAACAAATCCTTTTTCTGCTTTACCCAGAATGGATTCTATTATTTGTGAAAAAGAACTCTGACTGATAAAATTGCTATATTTAATAATCTCAGATTCCATTGATTATAGGAGGCAAGTTATTTTCTAAATGACCACGAAAAAAGAGGGCTGGGCACTCGCACTGTAATCACAGCACTTTGGAGGCTGAGGCAGGCGGATCACAAGGTCAGGAGTTCGAAACCAGCCTGGCCAGCCTGGCCAGCATGGTGAAACCCCGTCTCTACTAAAAAATACAAAAATTAGCTGGGCATGGTGGTGTGTGCCCGTAGTACCAGCTACTAGGGAGACTGAAGCAGGAGAATCACTTAAACCCGGGAGGCAGAGGTTGTGGTGAGCTGAGATCGTGTCACTGCACTCCAGCCTGGGTGACAGAGTGAGACTCTTTCTCAAAAAAAAAAAAAATATATATATGCGCTAAAAAAAACTATTACATGCTGTTAATTGTAAGACACATTCTGATTACATAGTTGTTTAAGCTGGGAAAACAAGATGCACCTTAGAACCAATCAAACATATTATTAGCAAATGGAATTTCTCCAAACAAAATTGATAGGCAGCTGATTATAGTTCTAAAATAATTGCATAATCTGTTGTGGGGAAAAGCCCTTATCCAATTCTCCTAAATGTAGAGCTCTGGGATTGTTCAATCCCAGGATAATCTGTAAAACATCACCAGAAGGTGTAGTGCTAATCAGTACAGTGCCCCACAGAGAAATCCTCCATAATGGCCCTCTCAAAACACTGGATAAGGGATCTCTACCTTGTGGCCAAAAACTAAGGCAGCCAAATTGGCTGACCAAGGAACTCCACAGCCAAAGAAGCAAGTCAACAAACAGATGCCATGAGACTTCCTAGTCTCATCATTTCATTATAATTATTATTATTATTTTTTTTTTTTGAGACGGAGTTTCGCTCTTGTTACGCAGGCTGGCGTGCAATGGCGCGATCTCGGCTCACCGCAACCTCCGCCTCCTGGGTTCAGGCAATTCTCCTGCCCCAGCCTCCTGAGTCGCTGGGATTACAGGCACGCGCCACCATGCCCAGCTAATTTTTTGTAGTTTTAGTAGAGACGGGGTTTCACCATGTTGACCAGGATGGTCTCTATCTCTTGACCTCGTGATCCACCCGCCTCGGCCTCCCACAGTGCTGGGATTACAGGCTTGAGCCACTGCGCCCGGCCATTTCATTATTATTAATGGCCAAAAAAAATCTATAGTAGATGATGTTCTGGGTTAGTGACCAATCCACAGTGCTTCCTTTTCACCCCACTTTATTCTCTATTTCTTCTATCTCTACATATCAAGACTTTTTCTTAGGGGGAGTAGTTTAAAGATAGTTCAAAGGCAGTTAAAGGTACTGGGATTATTAGAAGCCAACTTCATACCTCATGGAGACTTCACTAGAGCATGAAGGGACATTATCCAGAGAACCTATATCTGAAGAATGGTGGTCCTATGCTATGATCTCCAGAAGCAGCAGCTGGATGTGTCACTGAGGTGTTCTCCATTGGAAAGAAGGCGAGTTTATTGGCATTTGTATCGTGGGATGGATTATGTAGGTGAGGGCCTTTTTGGAATTATGTAATAGGAAATGATATGTATGTGTTGGGCAAACAAAGGGTGGACTGTATAGACAGCTGCCATTTTGCTTCTTTATGGTGCTCCTTCCCCTGGAAATCACCACCTCCACCTCCCCACTGCCCATACGGTTATCATGTTAATCAATTTGCTCTTCATCCCTTGACCACGATTGATTAGTCCAAAGATAAGCATCTAAGCTGAATCAAAATATTTCCTGAAAATTTTGCAAACCAAAAGAAAAGGAGGAGGAGGAGCTGGCAGCAGCAGTCTCTTTGGTTGCCTACACAGTAAACTTTAAAACTTCAGAATTGTCTGAAGTCCCGCTTTTTACCATGTAAACTAGGAGAATATTGTAAGTCAGTCTGGGATGGGGAGGACAGGGGAAAGGGCCAGGGAAGGAAATGGAGACAGGTAGAAATTAACAGAGATGAGAGGTAGAGAGAGAACTCTTCTGGGTGGCTTTTGATCTCTCAGTTTCAATTGTTCCTGAGTCATCCTTGCCTTTAGGTTCCAGTATCTGATTATACATTTATCTTTTTGCTTAAACTAGTTCTCACTTTCCCTGGGTGAGCTCATCTATTTTTCTCATTTAACTATCACTCTTTTGCTGATAACTCACAAAATACTATCTTTAGCCTGGACCTCTCTCCTAAACCTGAGGCCTGTTCAGTAAATGGCATCACAGTATCCTTAGCCACTAACCTGGGAGTTACCCCAGACTTTTCCTTCCTTCTTACCTCCTCTATCCTCTAGACCTCTAAGTCCCACCAACAGTAGCTCCCAAATATCCTCAATGCTCTCCTTTTCTCTCCACTCCTTTTCCACTCCATCAGTTCAGTCCCTCATCATTAATCCTTGCCTTCACTCTCAAATGCCTTCAAGCCCCCATCCCACACCATAGCCCAAATCATCCTACTAATTTCTGGATATGATCACATTACTCTTCTGCTCAAAATTCTTCAGTGGCTCCCCACTGTTTTCAGGATAAAATCTGAACTCCTGCAGCTGGGTCACAAAATTCACTCACATTACACTCAGATGTGCAATGATTTAAGTCTCCTCCATTTCCTATAACTAGTCTGATGTTTCTCACAATGCCCTCACCCTGCTGGGCAGTGGGCAGTGGCTAGGGGGAGCTAAAAGTAATCCACGCTGGTAAACTCTACAGGATCCAATAATTTATTTTAGACAGTCTCTAAGTACTTTGGTAGCTTTGGATGACTCAGTCTTCTCTTTCTTCTTTTCAAGATAGCATCTGGATTTTTAGGGGTCTTATGTGAATTTCATGGCCTTGGGGGAATGGGGCTTCTTAGTCACATGGTCCTTGGGGCTGTGTCGGCTGGCATTTGCTGAGATGTGGTCGATTTGGTATAAATTAGTGAATAACAACCCTGAGAGGTAGCTATTATTACCACCATTTTACAGATGAGGAAGCTGAGGCTAAGAGATTAAATAACTTGCTCAAGATCACAAAGTTAGTAAGTGAACCAGGAATCAATACCGCCCCAATTCCAGTAGGCACTTAGTTATATGAGTCTAGGATTCCAGAGAGAAGTTAAGGCTAGACTTGGGAGCACTGGGAGTCTTCATGATAACTTCAAGGATGTGCTCTTCCAAGGAGAGCATGTAGAGCGGGATGAGAAGAGGGCCGGGATCAGAATAGGTGACAATCACTGGCCTGTAAGCGTCGGGGAGGAAGAGGTCTACCTCACTGCTCCTCTCCAAGCTATATTCTTCTTAGGGGAGCTTTTAGGATAGCAAAGTAGGACTTTCACCATGCCTGCACCTATTCCGGCCAGGGAGGAACCATTGCTCAGGACACTCCATTTCTGTCCCAGGCTCCCCAACAGCCTGGCAGCAAGCCTGAGACCAACACTGGGTGGGAACTCAGTAAATGTGTCCAAAGAGCCTGCGTTGCCAGAGACTTTCACACCTCGTAGGGCCAGGGAACATGCAGCCCTCTAAAGTGGGAATGCAGAGTCCACACCCAGATGGCAGAGGCAAGTGCGGGACTGCACCATAGGCGGTTCCCCAACTGAGGAGGTTCAGTCTCCTGCCAGGTGTGGGGACGCGGGGCCTTCTTCCGGAAGACAGGCTTAGAGACCTCTTCCAGATACAGAGGGGTGGTTTCCTCAGATGTGGAAATGCAGCGGCCTTGGCCTTTCTTGGATGCAGGGTGTAAAACCCTTCCAGGTGCAGAGGGTGCAAGAAATCCCTACGTAAGGGTAGGCCTCGCCCCCTCCCCACCCCATCCCATCCCCTCTCCCAGGAAAGACCCTGCGCCAGCTACTCCTTCAGCCCCACTCCCGCCCCGCGCGGGCACCAGAGGCGGGCCGGTCGCCACCTCAGCACACCACCAATGGTGCGGGAACCGGGGATCGGCCCGCCAATTGAGTGGCGGCAGCCGCGCGAGGATGGCTCCGCCCCCGGGCCGCAGGCTGCCGGCCTCCCAGGAGGCGGGGCTCTTCGCTGTTTTTGCTGGCGACCGAGCCCGGCCGAGCCCAGCCGAACGCAGCCGAGCCCAGCCGAACGCAGCCGAACCCAGCCTAACCCCGCGCAGCTCCCGCCGCCGCCGCCCGAGCGCTGCCGAGCGAGCGAACGAGCAGCCGCGGCCGCGGAGGAGGTGCGGCCCCAGGGGGAGGAGGTGCCAGCTCGCCGCAGACCGCTAGCGGCAGAGGCCGCCCCGGTCGCGCCGCGGCGGGAGCGGCCGGCGGAGGCTGCGCGGCAGAGGGGGAGGGCCAGGGGAGCGGACGTCGCCTCTGCTGGCCTCCCGCCTCCCGCCGCCCCCCGCCCGCAGGCTCCCGAGCCTTAGTCGGCGCCGAGCATCCCGCTGCCCCGGACCCTCCTGCGGGCGCGCACCAGGCTCAACTCAGGTAAGGAGGGCCTCCCGCCACGGGCACGGGGGCCAAGAACCTGCGACGCGAAGATGGAGATAGAGACAGAGACACACAGCTGCGGAGAGAGACGGACACAGAGACACAGGAACCCCTGAAAAGACCCCACGGAGAAGGGGAGAGGGACACGTCCATGAGAACACAGAGGGACATAGCCTGGAAGAGAGAGACAGAGAGACACAGAGACTGATGCAGAGATACACAGAGACACACTGGGAGAGAAACGAGACATACAGGAGACACAGTCAGAGATGGGGACACACGGAGAGACAGCCACACATACACAGAGGTAGGTGTGCAGAGGCACAGGCACACATCCAACGGAGGGACAGGGAGACGCCAGACACACACACCTGACTCAGAGAGGCAGCCCCTCATGGAGACATACAGCCCTGGATGCACAGAGCCTGCACATGCCTGCCAGGGCCTCACAAAGTTCCCTCTGTGCAAGCTGGCACCTCTGGAGGTCTCCTGGTCAGGCTGGCTGGAGTCCTGGGGAGAGGAGGTGCCCAGGCTACACCGGAGCGACTCACAGCCCCCATCCTCTTGTGCCAGGGGCTGCCTGGGTCCCACCTACCAACAGAGGGCTTTTGAGGGCGGCAAGCTTGGTGGGCAGGGCCAGGGCATGCCCACCAGGTCTAAGGAGAATGAGATGACGGCTGCCTACTCCGGCTTCCCCACGCTGGCTACACACTCATTCAGGTGCCCAGAACCAGGCCTTTGGGTGGGGGTGCTGGCTCTGTGGGGTATTTGAGCCTGTTGGGACCCAATGTCTTTACCAGTGAGGCCAGAAATGCGGGAGGAAGGCTCTCTTCCCTACTCCTCTCCTCCTAGGCCTCACCCCACCCTTCCTCCTCATCACACTCTCCTTTTCTCTGTACCCCCAACAGGCTCAGGACTGCAGGTAGACATCTCCACTGCCCAGGAATCACGCAGACAGCACAGCCTCCTCGGAAGGCCAGCCATACCAGAGTCCTGCCTCGGCATGGGCATCGCCATCCAGGCAGCTCCACTGTCTGTGCTTGTCTGAGGGTGCCCGTCATGGGGGCAGCCATCTCCCAGGGGGCCCTCATCGCCATTGTCTGCAACGGGCTTGTAGGCCTCTTGCTGCTGCTGCTCTGGGTCATCCTCTGCTGGGCCTGCCATTCTCGCGCTGCCGACGTTGACTCTCTCTCTGAATCCAGTCCCAACTCCAGCCCTGGCCCCTGTCCTGAGAAGGCACCACCACCCCAGAAGCCCAGCCATGAAGGCAGCTACCTGCTGCAGCCCTGAAGGCCCCTGGCCTAATCTGGAGCCCCGGACCTAAGTCCACCTCACCCAGAGCCTGGAATTAGGATCCCAGAGTTCAGCCGGCTGGGGGTCCAGAACTCAGAGTCTGCCTGCTTGGAGCTGGACCCAGCAGTCTAGAGTCTAGCCAGCCTGGCCCCAAGAGGAGCTCAGTGGACCTAAGGAGATGGACCTGGGGTGGGAGCTTATGAGTTGGTGCTAGGACCAGGGCCATCTGGACTATGCTCCATCCCAAGGGCCAAGGGCCAGAAGCCGGGTTCACTCTTTCCCTAGGCTAAGCACCTCTAGGCCCTCTAGGGTGGGGAAGCAAACTGGAACCCATGGCAATAATAGGAGGGTGTCCAGGCAGGGCCCCTCCCCTGGTCCTCCCACTGTTTGCTGGATAATAAATGGAACTATGGCTCTACCCTGAGATTTTCTTCTGTTCCCAAGGGCCCTGTGGTAGCAAAATTAAAGGTGTGGGGTGGGTTTCCAGACAGGTTTATTTGTGCAAAGTTAGAGGGGTAATGGTTGAAGGCCAAGTCCTGGGGTGAGGTGCTAGGACCTTAAGGAGCAGAATAAGAAGGGCAGATGCTGGGACCTGATCAGGGGTGGGGTCACATGCTGGGTGCTAAGGCTGGGCTGGGTACCAGGGTCAAGCACTATGAGTACTGGATTCAAGCAATGAGACTGAGGCTGGGCCCTCAGGTCTTGGTTTTCACTTCCCTCACCAGGTTCAGCAGTTTGTCCAGTTTCGCAATCTCCACAGCTGGACCCTTCTGCACCTCCTGCCCCTTCTTTTCCTGGGGAGAGGGAAAGCGTACATGGGGGAGGAATGGTGACAGGTGGGCTACCTCTCTCTGGGTCCCTGTACTACCTCCTCTGCCCAGCCTGTCCAGCTGTGCCCTACCCCTCCCCTGCCCAGTAAATTCTGGATCCCTGCCTACCCTCTCCCCAACTGGAGTTAGGTGGCAAAGGGGCTCAGCTGACAGCTTGCAAAAAGAGTCCAGCTCTGGCTTGAACCTCAGATGGACATGGGGTCTTGACACTGGCAGGAGCAGGAGAAGGCATCCTTCCCCTGACCCTCAGAGCAACAGGCCAGGGAGATCCAGCTCTTTGAAGGTAAGGGGCTGACTGCTGGCACCATCCTTACCATGGCAAGGTCCCTGGCTGAGTCCTATCCAGGAGCTAATGGGTATGTGTTTGGGAAGGGAAGGGCGGTGGGCAGAGCCTCAGGGGCCCCCACCTAGTCCTCTCACATGATGCCTTCAGGTCAGGTTGGCAGTGGGTGCCATTTGGGGCCAGGCCTGCTGTGTCAGACATACCCAGGGTTGGGGAGGGTGTCAAGAGACTCATAAGGGCAGAGGGAGTAGTCAATATGACTCCAGGTGTCCTTGGCTGAGGTTGTCCCTCAGAAGACCAGATCCTGAGTTTATGACCCCTCACTCCACCTGCAAAGCATTCTAATCCTTCCATTTTAAGCTGGACATGAGTGTGTGTCACCCACAGGTCTAGTGAACTCTTTGGCAAACCAGCACCAGTTCCACCCTCCCTACTGTCCAGGCAGTGGGCTGAGGGCTATGCTGCAGCAGGCTGGGCAGCTGTCATTTCCCCATTTCCTGCCTTCTCTCTGCTCCTTGGCCCCCATCCTCATAGCCACCTGTGCCCACTGCTCACTGACACCTACTCCAGCCTTGCCTTGGTCTGGCCAGGGTTGTAAAGGGGATGTGGGGGTGAGTGCAGGGCCAGTAGGCCCCTCCCTAGCTCCTTTCTGGCTGCTGACACCATGTGGAGCTCAGATTTCCCCCTGGTGTGACTCCGTACCTGCTCCCAAATCTCCCCATCCCCTTGCAGCCCAGTGCCTTTTTGCCACTACCCAGCTCACCTCTACACTCTCCAGGCAGAGGACAAAAAGCTCTTTTTCTCTCTCTCCCCACTCTCCTTCCTGAATTAAGCTTGGGTTCTCTTCTTGGCTTCACCCCATCCCCTGGGAGTTAGGGGACCTGGTTTTAGTTCCAGCTTTGTCATTAACTCTCTATATGACTTTGAGCAAGTTCTTTGCCTTTCCGAGCTTCCATTTCCCATCTATCCTATAGTTAGGGAAAGACAGTCTTTGGCCTTTGACACGTTGGGCTGACACCCATCATGGGAGCTCCCTGGGCAGGGTAGTCCAGGCCTCAGTGGGGAAGCCCTTTGGAAACGGCAGGGAGCTTGCAGCTCACACAGGAAGGGCAGTAGGGATGCCCAGAGGATTGCATTTTGCATGAATCACTTGGCTGATTGGGTCAGATAGAAATTTCACAGGAACCTTTAATCCATTCAAGCACCCAACAGCCCCCAGCTGTCCCTGCTCAGGTCCTCAGAGATGTAGGTCCCCAAAGATGCAGAGCTTGGGTCTCCCAGCCATGACTGACCCTTCTCTGAGGGGAACTGAAACTGTGGGAGATCCTTACCTCCCTGGATCAGAGTGGGCAGGGCAGGCTCTCACCCATGTCTACCACCCTCATGGTGTCATGGCCATAACCCTCCCCCAAAGAATGACCACCATCCCTCCTAGAGGGTTGTCCAACTCTGCCAACTTCAACCTGGGTCTCTCTCCTCAGAAAATTAGGAACAGATTTTATCTGTTCCACAAATTGTGCTGCCTCCTTCCTGCTCCTTGAGGCCAACTAGCTGGGCTCAGCAAAGAGATTCAGACCATGCCAGACTCCCTCCTCCCTTCAAGCCCACCGCAGCCTCTGGGCCACAGCTGCAGGCGCTTAGCAGCCTTTTGAGTATTTATAGCCAAGTCCACCCCCTCCCCCAGCTGGCTACAATTACAGGCCCGGCCACACTCCCAGGCCTTGCCTCGCTGGCCTTGGTGGGGAATAGACCAAGCCAGCACCAGAGGGATGGTGCAGCAGTCCCTTCCTTGGTAGGAGCACAGTTCTGGGAAGTCAGTAGTTGAAAGACACAGGCCCCTGCCACTGCCTCAAACTGCAGTAAATGCCTCAAATTGTCAGGAGGGACGGTCATCAGGGCAAGCTGGCCCAGTCCTGATCCTGGCCCAGAACCTGGCAGAAAGCAAAGAGCCATCTCTACTCTTAGCACACAAATGGGCAGGACTGGGCTCTGGGTTGTTGGGCTCAGGATTCTAAGGCCTGGGCTGCAAAGCCTGGGTTTATAAGTCTGAATGTGGACTCAGGTCTAGACTTTAAGATCATTGTTCTGGGCTCCAGACCTGTATTTGGGGGCCCTGGGCTCTGGGCAGGATCTCTCCTGATCATTGGAGATCCTAGAAACAGGAACCAGAGCTGAGAAGGAGGACTGCATAGCTGCTGCCCTAGTTACCCTCCTCATGGCTCATTTCCTTCCTCTCTATGTAGACCCACAGCTCCCAGCTCAGGGACCATTGGAGCTGAAGCCCTCTGAAAGCCCAGCCAATGAGGCAGTGGCTCAGCCCCAAGCCCCCTGCCTGGGTGACCCACAGCATTTCTACTGGGAAGAAATCAATGATAGCCCCACATTTGCCTCCGCAGGCTTCATCCTGCTCACTGGATGTCTCCACCTGGGAGAGTCCCCTGGGGCCCCACAGGTAACTCAAATGCAGCATGTCAAACTGCTATTTTCTCACAAACCTGCTTCTTCTCCCGTGAGCCTCATTCAGGCAATGACACCATCCTTACCCTGGCTCTCCCAAGCCAGAAACTGGGGGGTCACCCTGGCTCCTCCCTTCTGTCATCCCCACCCTCCTGGAGACTTTAGCTCTTGCAGCAGCCCAAAGTCCTGGAGCCTGTACCTTTGGCATCTTGCGCAAATTGGGCGAGAGCTTGAGGCAGATGATGTGCCCACGGTCATCGCCCACAATGATGATGGGGTGGATGGGATTGAAGTGCACGTGAGTGATCTTGTTCTTCTTTTTGGCCGCCACAGGCTGGTTGCAGATGGCCTCGTACTTGTTGATGGCCAAGTCAAACACGTGGGCCTGTGGAGAGGTTGGTGTCGGCACACTCAGGAGTAATGGGGCCTGTCTTCCACCTCAGAGGAATCAGCCCCTGAACTTTCTGGGGAAAGACTACAGAAGGCTAATGGCTTGCATATTGGAGCAGGAGGTGGAGGGAGGGGGAAGTTTATGTCTCTGTTTGTTTTTCCTATGGTTGAAAGAGTAAGTATAAAAAAGTTTAGGATAACTTTTAAATCTATACAGAATTAACAATAATAGCAGCTACAGGCTGGGCATGGTGGCTCACATCTGTAATCCCAGCACTTTGGGAGGCTAAGGTGGGTGGATCACTTGAGGTCAGGAGCTCAAGACCAGGCTGGCCAACATGGTGAAACCCTGTCTCTACCAAAAATACAAAAAATTAGCTGGGCATGATGGCACACGCCTGTATTCCCAGCTACTAGGGAGGCTGAGGTGGAAGAATCACTTGAATCTGGGAGACGGAGGTTATAGTGAGCCAAGATGGAGCCACTGTACCCCAGCCTGGGTGACAGAGTGAGATCCTGTCTCAAAAAAAAAAAAAAAACCAAAGAAAATAGCAGTTACTGTTTGTTGAGCACTTACTAGGTACTAGACTCTGAGCAAGTGCACCACATGATTGCATCGCCTCATTATGCTCTTCACAACCACTCTGTAAGGTGGTTCTGCTATCTTCATTTTAAAACCGAGGAGTTAGAGGCTCTTAGAGGCTAACTTGCTAGCAAGTGGCAGAGCCAGGGTTTACACCAGTTAATATATATAAAGTGCAAAGACAGTGCTTGACATATGAGTGGTCAATCAATGTTGGGTGTTACCTTCACCACACCCTAAGACCAAACCGCTATCAACTCTGGACAACTGTGCCAACCTCTTAACCAGTCTCCCCACTTCCACTCTTGCCTTGCTACAATCCACCCTCTAGACAGCAGCAGGCTTACCTTTAAAACACTTAAAATCCTCGCACAGACTCCCTTGGCGCTATAAATAAAATCCAGATCCCTCACTCTAGCCCACCTCCCCACTCTCACCTCATGTTCTTGCCCCTTGCTTACTAGACTCCAGCCACACTTGCCTTCCTGTTCCTTAAACCCAAGGCTTGTTCCCACCTCAGGGCGTCTGCCTCAGCTGCTCCCTCAAGGTGGCCTGCTCCCCTTCCCCATCTCTACATGCCTCCTTGCCAGTCAGCTCTCAGCATGAGTGTCACCTCTTCAAAGAAGGCTTTCCTGACCACTGCATCCAAGAGACCACCCAGTCCTTTTCTTTTTTCCCTGTTTTTCTTTTTTTCTTTTTCATTGCCTGGTCTCTCTGAACCTCTTTCTCTTTTTAATAAAACAGCTTTATTGAGATATAATTCACATACTATAAAATTCACTCATTTAAAGTATAAAATTCTTGGTTTTAGTATATTCACAGCTATGCAACCTTTGCTACAATAGATTTTACATTTTCGCTGCCCTAGGCCACACAAACTGACTTTCCATCTCTACACATTTGCTTGTTTTGGATGTATTCTGTAAATGGAATTATACAGTATGTGGCCTTTTGTGACTGGCTTTTTACACTACGAATGTTGTCAAGGTTCCTCCATGTGGTAGCAGGGATCAGTACTTCATTCCTTGTCCTTGCTGACTAATAATCCCCAAGGAGACACTATATTTCACTTACCCATTCAGCAGTTGATGGACACTGGGTTGTTGCCACTCTGACTGTTATGGGTAATGCTGCCATGAACATTTATGTTTACATATCACAATCTTTTATTAATAATTCTCTGCCATAGGCCGGGCGCGGTGGCTCAAGCCTGTAATCCCAGCACTTTGGGAGGCCGAGGCGGGTGGATCACGAGGTCAAGAGATCGAGACCATCCTGGTCAACATGGTGAAACCCCGTCTCTACTAAAAATACAAAAAATTAGCTGGGCATGGTGGCGTGTGCCTGTAATCCCAGCTACTCAGGAGGCTGAGGCAGGAGAATTGCCTGAACCCGGGAGGCGGAGGTTGCAGTGAGCCGAGATCGCGCCATTGCACTCCAGCCTGGGTAACAAGAGTGAAACTCTGTCTCAAAAAAAAAAAAAAAAAAAAAATAATAATAATAATAATAATAATTCTCTGCCTAGCACTTTATACTGGGAGTTTTGTTGTTGCTTTTTGCATCTTTCCCTTCACTAGAACATAAGCTCCACAAGAGCAGGTATCTAAGTCACCAAGATCCAGCCTGGAGCTGGGCACCATCGCTGGCCCTGAGTAGCCATCTGTTCCCGGAATAGACAACTGACAGACTTTAGGATGATGCCCTCTTCACCGCATTCTTTCCTTGGGGTAGCCAGTGCTTCTCAGTTTATATCAAAGTCCACAGGGAAAAGGCGTTTGCATCCAACAATGTGCTCACAAGATGTTTATTTCTGAGCTCTCACCAATTCTCAGTGTTGACTAGCCCCCTCCCACTCCACCCCTCAGAATCAGCTTGCACACTTCCAGGGGTGGAGACTTCACTACCTTATAGATACTATTGAGTCACTGATCAACTCTGGCTCATACAATTCTCCTTACATGGAGCTGAGCCCTGCCCACCCCTAGCTCCCCACCAAGAGCAGAGGAAATAACTGCTTTATGGCATCTCATTACCCAGAGCACTTTCTCCTCCAAGGTGAACAGCCCCATTCTCTCCTTGAGGCCTCATGGGATGAATGAGTCCTCCTTTGGCTGGGCCCTGGATGGCTAGCCCCTTTAAAATACACAGTCCTTATGTCCCACCTTCTCCTTCCTGACCTCATCATGGAATGGGCTCTCCATCAGGGAGGCCCTGAGATACTGCACCTGATCTCTAGTAGGGACTCAGTGAGGAGGTCAGGACAATGCCACTCACCTTCCCATCTGTGGTGACAGCTGCGAACACAGTAGAAGAGTATGGTGCCCAGGCCACATCGCCCACGGCTGAGTTCAGGTCATAGATGAACATCGGGGTCCTGCAGTGGTGGAGGGTGGAAAGCCCATGGCACAGAGATCTCATAGTACCACAGCCTGGGGGAGGGCCCAGGGCAGAGCCAGGAACGGGCCCCTCACTTGATGGTATGGTCCCAGATCTTCACTGTCCAGTCGGAGCTGCAGGACATGAAGACCTTGGTGTGGTATGGGTTCCAGGATACAGCGTCCACTGCCATGTTGTGGGCATCATAGGTATCGAGGAATTGGCTGGAGTAGGATTTAGAGCACTGGTAGGGGAGGGGACAGGAGTCAGAAGTGATAGAAAGGTCAGCAGCCACCACTCTTCTGGGGGCCTGGAGGATCTGAGCCTTAGCTTCCACTCCTATCCTTACCCCACGTTGCATCCCAGCTGAACTGGGACCAACCTCCTGGCTGCTCCTCCCACCCTCAGCACACCTGGGGGAAAGGAAGGGTTTGAGGGTCTGAGGATTCAGGACAGGCAGGGGAACCTTCCTGTAGGATGAAGGAAAGGGCTGTAGTCTGCCCAGTGCTCCAGATGTGGAGGCCTAGCCAAGCCATGTCCTGGAGAGCTGGGGTGGGGCTGGGTACCCAGAGTTTTCCATTCTCTAGCTCCCTCCAGACTGCCCATGCTGGGACCACCTGGCGAGGATTCCAAGCCAGGCAGAAAAGGCCTTCTCTCCTTAACAGAGGGCAAAGCATGTATCAGGCCCGGGGGGAGGTATGGTCTGGCCATCTTCTAGGCCAGGGCCTATGGACAGACAGACAGAGCCCTGGGTCCACCTGCAGCCCAGACATCATCCTTGCAACAGTGATAAACATCCCACCTTGTCCAGGCAAGAGCAGGTGCAGAGCCAGAGCCAACTTGGATCTCCAGATTTCCTATTCTGTTTCTTGCCCTGACCAGCGTGCCCCTCTCTCCCCACCTCCAGGAGACAGTGTGACTGAGTAGTCTCTCATTACTCCTGCCTCTCTTGGGCTGCCAGTGGGAGGGGTGAATAGGGGGTGGGGACTTCTTTTGCATTCAGACCAGCTCCGGCTGGGCCTCAGGGGCTCCCGAGAGGCTGCCTGTAATTAACATTCTAAGTCTCTGAGCCTAAGAAAAGCTTGCAGCAGAGCTATTTCTGGATGGATGGAGGTTCAGAAGGATGTTCACCTACTACCACTGAGACCTTGTAGAAACTGACCATCAGGTTCCATCCTGTTGGCTGGGATGTAGCCAGTATTCAGAGATAATTCTGGCCTTCAAAGCTCAACTCAAGTACAAATCTCCTCCAGGAAGTTTTCCCAAAATGTTTTAACTCCCCCAACTAGAGTTCCCACTTCTACCTCAACTCCCAGGAAGGGAGGGAGGACCTGGAGGAAAAGATGCGGGGCTGGGCTAAAGCCACCCTCTAGATTCTCCATCCCCTTTCCTGCATTAGCCCTTATTCCTGCCACCCAAGCAAGTCAAGAAATACATTCTCTTCCCTCAAGAGGCCTTCTAGAACTGATGGGAACTAAAATCCATCAAAATAGGATCTGTTGAGAACTCTTAAGTTCTCAGCTGCTCAGGTCTAAGTGGCCCTCTAAGGAGCTGGCACAGGGCGGCCTCACCTTGTAGATTTTTCCCTCCTCTGTGCCCACTAGGAACAGGTAGTCAATTTCTTTGTGGAAGTCAAAGGCAGTGCCACAACCTTGGGAGAAGAGGGAGGAGCAGGCTTAGCCCAGTTCTGAAAGGGAGGCTCCCAGCACCTCCCCTCCTCAGCAGAGGAGCTCAGCCCAGGCACTCTCAGTGCAGGACTCAGCGCAGGACAGACTGAACATGGGCCCCTGTAAGAGCTGGGACCAGGCCAGGCAAACAGAAACCAGCCCTCTGGCCTGCTTGTCCCAGGCAGTTAGGATTCTGCAAATGGCCAGGGGTTCTGCAGACAGGAATGGGGGCCTGGGTTAACAAGGAAGGCATTGAGTTAAACAGGGTCAGGGTCAGGGTCAGGGTAAACAGGGACAGGGTCTGCAAACAGGGACATGGTCTGTGCCAATAGGGATATAGTCTGCATAAACAGGGTAGGAATTGAGTAAACAGGGACAGTATCTGGATAAACAGGGGCCTGATCTGCATAAACAGGGCTGGATCTGCATAACAGCACCTGATCTGCATAAACAGGAACAGGGTCTGCAAACACAGGGATGGGAGCTGTATAAACAGGGAGGGTATGCACACAGTCAAGGGCTCAGCAGACAGGGCCAGGCCTTCCTGTTACGTCCTGGTGGGCTCTGGCACAGGTTGCGGACAGAACACTCAGTCAGGGGAAGGACCACTGTCACTGACCCTCACTGGGCCTGAATGACCTGGCCAGGCCTGGAGGTAAGGGGGCTGGGGCTCCTACCCACTGTGTGCAGCTGCAACCCCTCAGGAACTTCCGTGGTGCTGCCTTCCACCTTCAGCTTGATGACATCTATGTGGACCAGCTCGCTCTGTAGTCACAGAGGGATGTAGGGGGAGGGCACATGGGTTGGGCTGGGTCAGCAGGGCTGGGGGCTGCCCTTTGCCATTTAGCTCCCGCCTCCCCACTCACCCCCGTATGACCCTCTCTGGGAAACAGGCACCTTCACAAGAGTCCAAGATACAATCCTGCCATCAGATGACACAGAGAAGAAGTTAAGGTTTTGGTCCATGTCATCCTTCTGCCACTTGACCTGAAACATCCCAAAACATGAGGTCTGGGACCCTGCTAGGGTGTTGAGTTAGGTCTGTGGGCAGAGCAGGGATCCCCAAGCACCCATCTGAGGCTCAGAAGCAAGTTCTGGGAGCCCATTTCCCAGAATCCCATGATTGGTCCTCTCTCCCTTCTTCCATCCATCTCTGTCTCTCATTCCTTTCTCCTTGACCATCCTGGGGGAATAGTGCCAGTCAAAGCATTGCCTTAATTTACTGGGTTGGCAGTGGAGGTACCCAATCCTTCCCTGGGTTGGGTTCCAGGAGCCCCATTGCCGGGAGAAGGAAGTGGCTATGGGTTCAGCCACCTTACATAAATAAACATGACCTGGAAAGAACCAGGCCCATCAACCAGTTTCCTGTTTATAAAACAGGAGTCATAATAGCATAGGTTTGCCATGAGAAATAAATATGTGAAGCCCTTATGTCAGAACATTGCACATATTATATGTTCAATACATGATAACTAATGTCCTCATTAATACGATTATCCTAGGAATCTAGGTGCCAAGGTTCTGCAGGGGCCTTTCCCTGCTTGCTTGTGGGAGCTGGAGAGGAGCAGGCCCTAAGTCTCCTGCCCACCTCTTCCAGGGTTGGCCTTTCTCTAGGAAGTGTCTCCTCTGTTCCCACCTTTCCTTTGCTACTAACTCCTGCTCTCAAAACTTTGCTCCCAGTCCCAGATTTGAGCTGTGTTTCTTCATCTGCAAATTGGGGTTAATTATCCTGCCCCACCCATCTTCTCAGGGCTGGAAGCAAACATATGGGAAAGTGTTTTGGAGACAGAGCTGTTGTCTTATGAAGATGACACGCTCGAGACTCAAGTTTCTGTTGCCAGATGTGGAGGCCTGGCCAAGCCATGTCCCGGAGAGCTGGGGTGGGGCTGGGTGCCCAGAGTTTTCCATTCTCTGGCTCCCTCCAGACCGCCCATGCTGGGACCACTGTCTTGTCCCCCCCCCCGTCACAAGCAGAGGACCAGTGAGGGAGGCCAAGAACAGTGCCTTTGCCTGCTGCCTATAACTGCAGCTGTCACCAGGGTTGTTGGGGACTGAAGTGGAGAATGGGTTGTTTCTCCCCAGCCAGCCGGAGGCCTGATGGATTGGAGTTACAGGAGGGGGGCTGAGTCCTGCCTTGGCCTGTCCAAGCAGCTGGCTGTTTTGCACTTTCACTGGACTAGAGAGCATCACAGAGCCTGTGAGGTATAAGTCAGAGCCAGCCCTAATATTGAGACCACTTCCCCTTCTGTGTAAAAGTGGGCCTTTTAAAGGGGGGAGGGGACAGGGGGTGTCAAAGGCCAGGCTGTAAGAGGCGCTAGGGAGCTGCAAAGGGAAGTGTTTAATGAGCAGACGCCAGCACTGCATGGAAATTGTATTTCACACCCCACTTAGCAGCCTGATGCCCAGTGGGGGGTGGTGTGTGTGTATTTGCAAGTGACTGTGTATGTATGTGTGTGCAAGTCACACACCTGCTCCTGGGGTGGAGGTCGGCCAGTAGGAATAAAGCAAAAGAGGGAGGGTGGTAAGTGAGGTTAAGAGAAAGAATGAATTCCCAGGGACCAGGTGGTAGGGAGGAGCTGGAGCCTGCGTAACTGATTTATTCTCTTCTGCCTTATTTGATTAGGGCAGACCTACTTGATCCTAGTCTCTTGCTCATACATCCTTCCTGCCTCCTTCCCCAGAACTGCACCAGCATGTGCATCCCCATGCGCACGCGCACGTGCGCACGTGCACGTGCGCGCACACACACACACACACACACACACACACACACACACACAGAGTGTTGCTGGTTGAAGCTTCACTGTAGGGCTTGCACAGAGCTGGCTATTCAGGCAGGCTCCCTGGAGAAGAAGCCTGTGCTGTGGGACAGAAGCCCAATCTTCTTAGAACAGACAGTCCTCTCCTTGGCTCCAAAACCTTCCGTGGCTCACCACTGCCAACAGAACAAACTCCTTCTGCCTCAGCCTAGCATTTGAGATCTAACACAACCTCTCTGGCCTCCCCCAAATATCTCTGACACAGTCCTGTTATGTGGGACTTAGACTCTGATGTCTCTGACATCTCATTCAGCAGCCTGGCTCTTCTTCAAGCTCCAGGCTCATATAGCTGACTGGCTGGAGGACGCCTCCCTCTGGGTGTCCCTTGGGTTTCTTGTATTAATTTCTGGCCAAACCTGTTTTTCTTCTGCCATTTCTCACTTCTATGGATGGCCTACTAAGCACCTCAAACCCAGGCAGCATCAATTCTTCCCTTTCCCCATATCTAATCAATTATTTCCTTCTATTGATTTTACTACCCCACCAGCTGTCAACCCTGTCTTCTCATTTCTGTCTCCACTGCCCCTGCCCTAGCTCAGGCTTCAAAAATGCTCATGCTGTAGTCATAGGATCTATCCAAGAGACAAATATGGCCATGTTACTCCTCTGCCCCAAACTCTCTGATGGTTGGACAGCAATTTCCAAACTATGGTCAGGAGGTAGAGGGAATGATAATAGGGGACCCTCAAGCAACCTGGTCCTACCAGAGCACCACTCTCATCTTTTTAATATATTGGGTTTCTGCATAAACACTTCGCTTGAAACCACTGACCCAATGTCCGAGCATCTTAACTTAATAGATAAGCACAGGGTATTTCAAATGACGTGTCACTTCCCAACAGGCTACTCTGCTTGATGCTCCATGTCATTGCATATGTGGCCCCCTTTGTACCCTTCTTCATCTCACTAACTCTCCTCCCTCACAATCTAGCTCAGGTGTTGCTTCCTCTAGAAAGACCTGCCCAGCCCTCCAGCCCCTGGTCCCCGTCCAGGACAATGTGGGTGCCCCTCCTTGCACACTTTTACTTTAGCACTTAGCATGCTGCTCTGCCCTGGGCAGCCTGTGGCTGTGGTTATCTTCACAGTGGGAACTCCAGAGATCAACCAGAGGAGCACACAGGGAGGAGTTACTGAATGGATGAATGAGTAAGTGAATGAATGAGGAGGGAGGAAGGAATGAGAAGAAAGGAAGGGAACAGGAAGTGAGTAAACAGGTGAGAGACAGGTGGCTTCTGCCTATGTCACATGCCATGATTCTATATAAGAACCTGAGTCTCCCATTTTGCAAAGGCAGCAGCCCTGTTTTCCTGGCAGGATAGGACGGCAGAAGGCTGCCCTGTCCAGCTGAGTTCCTGTCTTCCTGGGACCTGCTCAGTGAAAGCAATAATGCTTCTTCTCAATGCCCTGCAACCTGCTATTTCCTGCAACCTGCCATTTTCCCTGCAACCTGCTATTTGATTTAGAGAACATAGCAGAGTAGGGGTAGGGTAGTTGGCCTGGGCCTCTGCCCTTCTGTTTGGCTTGAGGAAGGAGGGTGGTCAAGCCAACCACAGATGCTCTGCGCTTGGCCCTAGGCTACCTGAGTTGGGAAAGCAGGGGAGGGCTGGGCCGGGTATGATCACGGTAAGTCTTTTCTCCTCTCCTTGAGCTTTAAAGTTTCTACAGACATCCTCCCTCTGCCTGGAGACCTTCACGTGCCTGGAAGGCCTGCTGATGAATTGGTAGGTGGACTTTTTGGTGGAGAAAACTCCTGAGGCTACAACCTCTGGTCTCTGCTTTGTTGGAGAGTAGCTGGGGAGGGTATATGGCAGGAGGGTCTGCCTCCCTCCCACCCTCTGCCCCAGGCTCTGGGTAAAGGATAAAGCTGAGAGGGTACCATGGCCCCTGTGCCTGGGCAGTCCTCCCTCTGCTCAGGCCTATCAGTGCCAGGCAGGTGTCCACATGTCTCAGGAAGCTCAGGGCTGTAAGAGGCAGGAGTACAGAGCTTGCCTGCAGACTGTCAGGGCAGGGCAAGAGGGAAGTGAAAGAAGAGAAGACAGAGTTCCCAGTGCTACCCGATGCGCCCAGAGACCTTGAGCAACGTGAGGCAGAAATTCATCCTTAGATCCTCCCAGATCTGCCCATAAGAAAAGAGTACACAGCCTTTGAAGGAAGGGGATCTTTGGGACACGATAAGGAAGGGCCTACCAAGCCACAGCTAAGA
The DNA here is from genome assembly GCF_009761245.1 of Sapajus apella. NCBI lineage: Eukaryota > Metazoa > Chordata > Mammalia > Primates > Cebidae > Sapajus > Sapajus apella. The sequence goes on from NW_022436982.1 coordinate 240,267, forward strand.
GACCCTCTGAGAGTGGAACTGAAATCTGTGCCCAGTGGAATATGATGGGAAACACAGAGTCAGGGTGAAATCCAGCCCCACTGTCCAGGTAATGGTTCCAGGCTGGTGCCAAACTTCTGCAGAGGCCTCACCATCACTCTAAGCCTGTCTGAAGAAGAGGGGGTGCTACAGAGAGGCTCAGTGGCAGACCTGGCCTACCAGGCCTTACATTCCCACCCAAGGGCAGGCAATTAGCAGCACCTACCCCTGTCTGGGAGTTTCCCCAGATCTAGCCCAGATGGCAGATGAAAAGCCGTGTGGGGAGTTGAGGAAGCTTGTGGACAAGGACCTGGTCTTTAACATACACTTGACCCTTGACCAACAACTTTGAACTGCATGGGTCCAAAGGTTTTCTTCTGCCCTTCCACCCCTGAGATTGCAAGTCCAACCCCTCCTCTTCCTCCTCCTCCTCAGTCTCCTTAATGTGAGGATGAAGACCTTTGGGATGATCCACTTACATTTAATGAACAGTAAATATATTTTCTTCCTTATGATTTTCCTAATAACGTATTTACTTGCTTAATTATAAGGATAGAGTATATAAAACATACGTAACACACAATATATGTGTTATTTGTTTATGTTGTCAGTAAGGCTTCTGGTCAAAAGTAAGCTATTAGTTATGTTTTTGAGGACTCCAAAGTTATACACAGATTTTTGACTGTGTGTGGGGATCAGTGTCCCTCATCCCCACATTGTCCAAGGGTCCACTGTACTCAGCTGGAGCCTGTCAGACCCTGAAAGCTTCCAGCTATGACTTCTGAGTTACTGACTGCCACATCTAAGAGATCCTTGGCAAACAGATGGGGCCCTCCTGAGGGGTGGTCTGGAGCAGCAGACCCCAGCTCTCACTGGAGACCCTCTTGCTTCCTGATTTTCACCTTCTGCTCTTTTCTGCCTTTTCTCACACCCAGATCCTGGCCTGCTGGTACCTGCCATCCTCATCCCCCTGCCTGTGGTCCTCTCCTCCCCAAGGTCCCTCCCTCCTCCAGTGTCTCCAGGCCCACACGCTGGTCCCATCCCCACCCCTCCTACCCTGATTTGAGGCTGACCTGCCACACAGGGTCCGTGTGCTTGCCAGACTTGGCTGAGCTGCGGAAGGAGGGCTGGGAGTGGGGCTTCTTGAGGTTATAAATGGCCACATTGCCATCATAGTGGCCCACTGCCACAAGGTAGGGGTGGTCCACGTGGATGTCGAGACACATGATGCCGCTGTCGCTGCTGAACATGTACTCAGGGAAACTGGGGTTCTTCATGCTGTAGAGCAGCAGCATGCCCCGGCTCTGCTTCATGAAGTCATCTACCCAGGGAAGATAGGCAGCTGAGGTTGGAGGATCCAACTGCCCTGCCCGGGAAGCCCCTCACTCCTACCCCACTAGATGGGCAAGCCCTGCTCTGCTTTATGTCTGTCAGAGAGTGTGAGATTCCTCTCTGGACTTTATCTTTTCCATCTGTGAAGTGAATTTATGAGATCTGACTGCTTCTAAGTGAAGAAGATGTGTGAGCTTGGGAAGGAGCAGTACCCTCAGTGGGGGTTTGGATGCCCAGCCCAGGGGCAGGCAGCTTTCCATAGATGCACGGATAATGCCCATGTACCCCTCCCCCCAGCCAAGTACAGGTTAAGCTTGAACATGGAATTGTCTACAGTGGGTCCCAAACTAGCCACGTATGAGCATATCCCCACAGTCCCAGGTGCAGCCTGAGCCCTAGATCTAGGCACGCTTCCCAAATCCAGAAGTCCCAGGCCAGCCAATCAGGCTTCCACAGGCCCACCTGGCCTGGGCACAGTTTTTGGTGATCAACAATGGACCACTCAGCAGAGGCCCTTGTTCCCATCAGCCCCATGTCAAGGGAGTGCCTCCCACTCTTTCTTACATTTTCTGTATACTTGGCACCCATCCCGAAATGTAGTCATGAACATAGTTCCAGCCCTCCTGCCACCAGCTCAGTCCTCCCAGCCTCCTCACCAAGCTCAGGGGAGCCGGAGCTGGAGAGGTGGAAGGCTGGTGTAGACTCCACCTGGGGGCACTCTGCCAAAGCAGAGGGCATGTAGGGGTATCAGACCAGGTCAGGAGGAAGTAGATGCCAAGCTACAGAGACAAGGATACCAGTCCAGCCACTGACTGACAGCAGGCTTCCTCTCTTCCTGTGCTGTCCTAAATGAGTCTAGCCCAGGACTAGCTCCAAGACAGCAGCTGTTTAACAACTCCCTTATTAAGTCATGCAAAAGGCACTTGGAGGGGGTGTGTGGTAAGCAGAATAGGGTCCCCCTGCAGAGATGTCCAGATCCTAATCCCCTGAACCCGTAAACATGTCACTTTTCATGGCAAAAGGGATTCTGCAGATGTGATTAAGTTAAAGACCTTGAGATGGGGAGATTATCCTGGATTATCTGGGTAGACTCTATGTAATCACAAGGGTTCCTATAAGGGAAAGAGGGAGGCAAGAGTCAGGGAAGGAGATGCAACCATAGAAGCAGATGTCAGAATGATTCGATTGCTTGCTGGAAGGGGGCCACAAGCCACGGAATGTGGGCAGCCTGTAGAAACTGGAAAGGACAGGGAAACGGCTGCTCTCCTGGAGCCTCCAGAGGGAATGCAGCCCTCTTACCACCTGGTTTTGGTTCCATGAAACCTATTTTGGACTTCTGACCTATGATAATTTTGTGTTATTTTAAGCCATTAAATTTGTGGTAGTTTGTTACAGAAGCAGTGGGAAACTAATATAGCAGACATTTAGGGAAAAATGACCAAAACCTACTTTTAGGAATTAGAGAGAGGCTCTCATAGATGGTACTTTTTTTTTTCTGGGATGGTTTGGAAGCCATCCCTCTAGAAGTCAGCTGGATGGATGTAATGCTCCTTGGCTTTTCTGATGACAATAATGAAACCCTCTCTCCATTTCCTATACCTCAGCCTTGCCACCTTGGACTCCAGGAACAGAAATGCCCCTTGTGTTAGGACCTTCGTAGTTTCCAAAGGCAGGGGACCAGCCCAAGGCTGCTCTAAAAAAGGGCATCAATTGCTAGAGGGTTCAAAACCTCAAGCATGGCCCAGAGGCCATGGTGCCAGGCTGGGCTCAGTCTCTTGAGCAGATGGGCTTTTCCAGGCACTCTCATTCAATTCAAAGTCATATTGAAACAGTGAGGAAATAAGAGCAAGGCCTTAGAGACAGAATACATCAAGCGGGACATTTAATTTGATTTAGGGAAAATGAGGCAAACATTTGAGAACCTAAATAACTAACCAGTAATTAAACTAACAACGGGAATGCCCTTGCACTACAACCCAGCAAGCACAGTGGCCTTTATGGACTGTATTTACAAAGAGACCTGACAACATAATTAGTCCTGTAAATTTTACGCAGCCTGCAGCCGAGGAGTGATAGATTTTGTGTGTGGAGGATGAATGAGGAGAAATGAGGTGGATGAATTTCCATTTTCAGTAAATGAAATTAACACTGCTTAATTAGTGAAGCTGACAAATAAATGATCAGGAAAGATTTAAATCCCTACACATGTATCTCTGGCCTGGGCAGGCTCAGGGACAGGCCAGGATGAGTGGTGGGAAAAAGTGCAAATAGATTTAGTGCTGGAACTCAGAGCCTGACATTGGCCCCTTTTGAGGGTGCTGTCCCCAGAGAGAGGCTGGGCTGGGGAACAGCTGGCTCCTCTGCTCTTCCAATACATGGCTCTCTGGAAAGCTTCCTGCCCCATCTCCTGTGTGACAGCCTCAGGATCACACAGAGCATCCTGATCTGTTCCACTATCCGTGCCTGGCAGACCATGAGGAGTCCCTGTGTCCCTGCTATGAACTGGCTAATGGGCTGGAAAGGACCCCTTCAGTACAGCCGGCTGACATAATTGCATCCCAGCAGTCCCAAGGCCATATCTTCCTGGGCTAGTTCCTTTGCCTTCCAACTTTCCTCCACCTGCTTTGTACATACTGACAGCCTCTTCTCCACTCTGCTGGCAACATGGAACCTATCCCTAGGGGGCATCCCAATCTTTGCCCTTTAAGCAGCCTAATGTGCCCACTACCTGGTACCCAGAAGCTATAGAGGGGAAGCATGAGGGGATATTCCTGTGCTGTTGCAGGCAATTGCCCAGATTTTCTTTTCTCTACCTGCTTCTTCCTGGCTGGCTCCAACAAAACTGGCCTATCCCAGAAATGAGGGATTGGCTCCAGTCCTTCCTAGGGTACATACCTACCCCTGCCAAAGTTATATTTGGCTGAGTCACAGAATAAATATCTGGGAATAAAAAAAGGAGGTTTATGACGTCTAAACTAAGCACACCAGAGTCAAACCCAACAAGAAATCCAAATTCTAACTCCAGTGTTTGTCCTCATGAGGCAAAATCTGATTCTCGGAGGGTGGTATCTGGAGCTTCCAAAGACAGTGTGCTGGATGCTGGTGAGACCAGCTGCTCCTCACAATGACCCACAGCCAGCAGCTAGGGTGTCTTCTGCCTGCCCCAGCTTTACCCTCTTTCTCCAATGGAGGCACTCAAGAGCATGGGATTCCCGGAGCCAAGCTCAGGATGGATGCAGGGGCCTTCCTGAGTCCCAGCCCAGCCTGGCTCTGTTCAGGCCTCTGCAGGTGGTTCTGAGATATGCAAGGCTCTGGAGAATAGATGCTCATCTGAAAGCCAGGCAACAACCCCTGAACCAGTGACAACAAAAGCCAATACCACTGCTACTGCCACTGGGCCCTGCTCCCTAAGAGACTCCCCTCTGTCCCCACAGCCCCCTTCTCTGCTTAGGCCCCCTGAGGGTACTGCAGGAAAGCTAGGGAAAAGAATGACAGAGAAATCAGCAGTGATTGTCCTTTATGTGTAGGTGGTTCCTCCGCTTGCAGCATGTTTACTTCTCTCTCAAGCGTACCTCACAATAGCCCTGGAATGGAGGCCTGGCAGGTTGTCAGCCTTTCTGTGTCACCAATGAAGAAACCAAGGCTCAGAGAGGCCTCTGGTCCCAGGTATGTCACTCAGAAGTTACACCTCCACCCCTAGGACTGTAGCTGATGATGGGTACCACTCAGGCACGTGGATGTAGCTAACAGGATCAAGGAAGGACAAAGAGACCTTTCCCAGGTAAGCCCCTACCCAAAGGACGTTGCGGGCTTGTCAGGCTGAAGTCGTCTGCTGGTGGGAGATGAGTGACTCTACTGCTCCTGCCCAAGGTTGCCCAGCCCCCCAGTCCCCACGATAGCCTCCACATGACCCCAACCAGCTAAGCCTGCTTCTGAACCTGGGTGGGAGGCGGATGGGGCTAAAACTAAAGCAGTTTATCCTCCCTCCTTCTGGGGAGCAACCCCTACACCCCTGCCTCAATCCTGGGCAGAGAACCTGGGCTGAGAGCAGCCTCACAGAGGGGTCCACACCCACTCCTGGAAGGGACTTCCCAACTCCCAGGCCCCAATCCAGGCCCAGTAGCTGCAGCAGAGGGGGAGGAATGTGCTAGTTCCCTGCCAGAGGGGGAGGGCACTTCCCACTTGGCAGCAGCCCACCCTCAGGAGTGGGGACATAAAGCAGTCATTTAGGGCATCCTCAAAGGCGGCCCAGACCACAAGACTGGGAGCAGCTCCAAGATCTCCTCCCTGAGAGGAATGACAAACACCCCCTCCCCCTCCCCCCCTCCCCCTCCCCCTCCCCACCCTGGTCAAAGAATGGGCGGACAGGCAGTCTGAGGGGCAGTGACTGGGAGTTTGTATGCCTGCCAGCCAGCAGCAGCTTGGAGAACGGAAAGGTTTTTGTGTTTGCAGAAGCTGATCCTCCCAGCCAGAGAAGCTGTTAGCACTGGGGAGCTGAGACTACTGCGACGTGTAGGGCCCTCTCCCGTTGGGAAGGAGGAATGTTCAGGCCAGCACAGCAGTAGGGGCTTCTTCTGGGACCAAGTCACATGAAGGGAAAGCAAATCGCCTGGACAGTTTCCACTGTGCTGCCTTCTGGCCTCGGGTGGGTAACTGGCAGGGGTGGGCACACTCTGGACAGCAGTGGGCTACCAAAGCTCAGGGGCTCCCATCCCCCAAGCCCCCACCCACCCGAATCAGGAAGGCCTGAGGAGGACGCAGGAAGGGGGCCTCCTCCCCCAATCCGTGTGGTAAGGTCCTGTCCTCTCTCCTTGGGATGCCTGCACCAGTCTCCTAACTGGTTTCCTGGCCTCCAGTCTCACACCTGCAATGCCTGCAATTCCTCCAAGCACTGGTCATGTCCCTGTCCTTCTTGAATTCCTTCAGTGGTTTCCCCTCAGGAGAAGGTCTAAGCTTTTTGGAATGGCTTACCAGACCCTTTGAGGGCTGACCCTGGCCCTGCCAGCAGCTTCATATTCTGCCATATTCGTCATGCCTCCAAGCCTTTGCATCTGTGGGTCCCTCTGCCGGAAGTGTTCTCCCCTCTTTCTTGTCAGAATAACTCCTTCTAGGCTCCATTGGCGCATTCAGCTTAGAATATTCCTTCATCCAGCACTAATTGCCAGTAGGATTCTGGGTCTTCCCCATTAGACTGTGAGCCCCCTGTGGGCAGTAACTATGTCCAGGCCATCTTTGTATTTCTTACAACTGGCAAAAAACCCTACACAGAGTAGGTACTTAGTGTTTGCTGTTTACAGGAACAAATAAATGAATAGCCAGATCACTTACAGGAGCCATATCCCACTGCAAACAGATCCCTGTACTTTGGATTCCTGCAAAAGAAATATGAATCCATTGGCATAGGAAATGAACATGGCCCTCCTGTGGACAAGGGCCTTCCCATGGGGACTGCCTAACTATACCACAGACGTCTATTCTCCAGCTTAGACCCTCACCAACTGGGAGTCCTGGGAATGGTCCTGTGATCTCATTAGAATCCAAGTTTCATATTTTTTCATATTGCCACATGTCATACTCAAGGTGGTTAAGTGCAGAAGGGGCTACTGGGGGTCTGGCATGCAGAGGGCACTCAGGGGCTCTGGGTTTGCTGCAATTCCTATACCTACCAGCAGAGGGCGGTGACAGACAGGTGCTTGGCTTTGTCATTTTGGAACTTCCAGAGCGGCAGCAGGGTACCCTCCTGGTCCCGGTATTCATCAGCAGCATCCTCGTAGTACTTAAAATCTTACACATACACAGGCAGAGTCAGCCCTGGAACTGCCACTTTATGGCAAACCAAGGTCTACCACTTACTGTCTATACCTCCTTGGGCAAAACAATGAACCTCTGTTTTAGAGTGGAAATAATAATGCTACCTATCTCAGAGCTCTGTTGTGAGGATATAGTAATAGAGTTAATGTACACAAAGAGCTTAGAAACATGCCTGGCACATGGTAATCTCTATGTGTTAGCTACTGTTACTGTCACTGTTGTTGTTGGAGGTACATTACAATAAAGCAGCCATGTCTACCCGGATAAAATCCCAGGTTTTGCAGCCCTTGTTCCCATGTTTCCCTAGCACTTCAGGAGGCTCCATTTGGAGCAGCCAAATTTCAAGGGTTCAGCTGCCAGGGGCTGATTAATAGTTCTATTAATGCTGCCTCCAAAATCCCTAAAATGCAGCCCATTTTCATATCCACAGCCAAGCCTCACTATTGTGAAGCTGCCTGGGTCCCCCATGGGTTCTCTGAACTCAACTTCATCTCCTGCCCACAAACTGTCTCTGCCCCCCATTTTCTTTAAGTTAGATAGATGCCCCATTCTTCCACTTGTCTAAACCAGAAACTGAGTAATCCTTGACTGATCTCTTTCCATCATTTCTCATATTTTCCTTCTGACTATCTTTTTAATTCATTCACTTCTCTTCAAACCCATGGCCCCTGCCCAGGTTCAGGCCCCAACATCCATCACCTGTATTATGACAACATCCTTCTAACTGGTGTCCTACCCCCAGTAACTCTTCCTCCAACCCTTGTTTCACAGAACAACCAGAGTGAGAACAAACAAATCACCTCACCACACCCATTTCCTCACTCCACTGAAAGCCCCTCAATGGCTCTCCTTGCAGAGGAGATCAAACCAAGGCTCCTGGCCGGCACTTCCACATTTTTTCTAGTCAGCTGTTCATGTCCCCTCCATATCAAATCATGCCAGTGAGTCTAGTTGTCTCCTGTTCTGTGTGTTTCTACATGGTTTTCCATGTCTAAGATGTCCCGTTCTTCCTGGCAAACTCCTACTCACTCTAGATCTAGATTAAACTCCTCCTCTCCTGCAAGGCCTTCATTTTCTTTTGAGTAGTAATTTCTTCCTCTGTTCCAGCCCTGCCTCTCCTCTACTGAAACATCTGTCACACTAGGTCGCCTCTATCCTTTTGCCTGTCTCCCCCACCCGACAGAACCTAAAGAGCAGGAAGTATATGTATTCATCTCCGGATCTCCAGTGCCTAGCACAGGGCCAGCCACAAAACAGACAACCAAAAACTGTTTAAAGAATGTAGTGAAATTAATCAACAGAAGTAAAGTAGTTCTTGGTCTTATGTCAACAAAGGGTGACCAATTAGCAAATGAATCCTGTCATTCAATGAAGCCAAGGACATGCCTAGACATCGCCCTGACATCTCCTATAGTGCTCACACCTTGAGGTTGTGGGGCTTCATTCAAATCTCAAAAATGTCTCAGAACAAAAAAGATTCTAGTGGCCTGAGAGGCGTGAGCCTTGATCACATCAGAGATTCCCCAGCTTGGGTTATCTTTGAAAAGACTTCAATTCAGAGCAGAGATTAATTGGTGACACTTCTCTATTTTCATGTCTCCTTCATGATTACACTTTCCCAAAGGGGAAAGAGTATGCAATTTAAAAAATCAAAGTTCAATGCATTTTTATGTGACTGTGTTCTTATAAATGAAAGTGGTTCACCAAGGCCAATTTCTCCATGGATATTAATCAGGTTTGCAGCCCTTTGGTGGGCCACTTGCAGAGGCTGGTTTCAGGAAGCCAAGCTGTGTGAATGACAAACTCATTCACAGCTGCTGTGTTCTTTGACAGTTTTGAAAAGCACTCAAGGTCGTTTTCCAGCCTGAATGATAACGAGGGGGCTTGTTTAGGCTGCTGGTTTTGGCAGCCCTGGTTTCTGTGTCCCATGGGTGAGCAATGAGCATCAAGTCACCAAGAAGAGTCCTAGGCTGTCAGCAAAGGAGACCAGCCAGTGTCGAGGAGCTGCCAACTCTGGGAAGGCAGCTGCTCCAAATAAATGCACAACCTCTTAGGGAAATACAAGCCACTTGGGAATTTGCTGTTCATGCCATGGGAAGGATTCTGTTTCCCTGACACTGTCAAAGACACCAGAATTTCCCAGGCCCCCAGGATTTAAGCATTTCTGAATCAATCTCTTTCTTCACCTCATCACTAATTAATCACCAGGATAGATCTATTGAGTGTGTTTATTTGAAATGTCTCTTCCAGCTCAGTGGCTTTGCAGCCTAGTGCTGAAGTGCTTAGGCTATGGATCCAAGGGGCCTGTTTCGAGTTCTGATTCCACCACTCACACCTTATGTTAGCTGTGACTTTGAAAAAGTGGCAACATCCCAGCCTGAGTTCCTTGTCTATAAAGTGGAGATGATAATGGTGTTCACCTCACAGTGTGGCTATCAGGAACAAACAAAATAACAACATATAAATTGCACAGCACAATGCCTGATATACAGGCCACTCCCAGTGAATGCTGGAGCTTGTTTCTCACTATTATAGCTGTTCCCCTTTCTCCATCCCTTAAGACACAGGCTGGGTCAGGGGTGATAAGGCCCATTCCACCCCACATTTGAACCTCACCTTCACCTCTGCCCTGTATGGTACCCAATCACATCCTCCTCCAGCCTTGCTCTCATCGAGCTGTGTCCCTGCCTAGAAAGCTTCAGTTCTTTGAACTGTCTGCAGAGATAGCTCATATTACTTGAATGATACTCAAAGTCTTTCATAAATGGGCTCCAACCACTTCTCCTGCCTGAACTCTCACCTCTTTTCAACAAAGCCCTGGAGCCTGCTGCCTTTTGTCCCCAGAGTCCATTCCTATTCAGTTTCACTGCCAAGATACTGCTCATGCCATCCCTGCCCAGAACATCCTCCCTGTAGCTATCTTCTCTCTCACACTCCACTTCTCCCTTGGCATCTAGCTCAGCCCTCTCCAAAGACTTCTTGATTACTCCCACTCATCCCTCACTTTCCTTCTTTCCTACGTGAGGATCCCCAGAGTGGTTTCTGTCTACCCCATACATTCCAGTACATATAGCATTCCCAAGGTGCACTGAGTGGAGTACACGGAATAGAATGAGGAAGCTCAAGACCTCTATTTGGGTCCTCTCTGCCACTCACTAGTCAGGTGGCCTTAGCCTTAGCTTCCTCATGTGTAGAGTAATGGCAAGTCTCTGCTCTGCCTGCCTCCCAGGGTTATCAGGAAGATGAGACTGGATCACCAATGTGCAGGTATTCTTTGCTGCACCATTGTCAGATCTCATCAGTATACCCATTGTTTCTTATGCCATCAGTCATGATTAATCTGCATAAGTCTTGTCTACCCAGTGACATCCAGAGGATGGAAGGATTATTTTTTTCTTCACTTGAAACTATAGGACCTAGCATGAGATAACCAAATAACGCAAGCTTTTATGAGAAATTTTTAATACAGGAAATAATAGTGGTTGCCAGCACTTCAACTCTTACCTTGAGCAACATCATCATATGTATTCTGGTTGACCATCCGCTCCACGATCTTAGCAGCTTGGGACACTTTGGTGATATCATCAGTCTGTGGGGATACAGAAACCTCAGGTCCTCATAAACCAGCACCTGGCAAGGTTATATGTCCAGAGCCATGTCACACTTGCAATTGCTTCAGCAGTGCCTCTCTGACACCACTTACCCCAGACAGCTCTGTAAAGGTTTCTCTGCATGTCTCAAGGCCCAGCTCATGCCACTACTCTCTTCCAGGAACTCCTACCTCACAAGTGGCACAAAGGGTCTGAGCTGATATATTTGGCCCCTGGGTAGAACCTGCTTCATGCTTTTCATCTGGACTTGTTTTAGAGAAGACATATCTCTGAGCACAAAACAGGGCATTGAAAAGAGCCTGGGAAGGGTCTGGAGGGGAGAGCAGTGTCCTCTGGCCACAAGGAACTGGGTGATTGGTGATAGTTCCTTTGAGGTAGGAGGACAGAGCCGCATGCTCTCAAGTCAGCATTCCCTCGGGTGACTTCCCAGCTCCATCAGTCATGACATGGCATATCAATAACAATAGTTAATATTTATTGATCAGTAGCACAAAAGTGCTATGTTAGGGGCTGCACTTGTATTGTCTTAGGTTCCATGACAATCTTGCAAATCGTTAGGTATCAATCTAGGTATCGTTAGGGTGTCTTTACAGATGAAGAAACTGAGGTTCCACAAAAACTGAGCTAAAAAACGGCAAAGCCAAGATATAAACCCAGGTATGTAGGCTCCAGGGCCTATGCTCTGAGACCCACATGGCCGGCCAGTACCTCCTCAGCCTGACCACTCCTCTCCTGTCCCTGGGAGACGCAGGTTTCCAGTTGTGTTCTGAGGAGAGTGTTGTGGGCTGTCACTTCCTTATCCCGGATACTATGCTACTGGAGCAGACACATATCTTTATTAGTTCTAACTAAACTTGCGGCCTGTGAGCCTTTTCCTCCTTTCCTGCCTAATAATTCTGATCAGACAAACTTGCATTGATTTCTGTGAATTCACCCAAATCACTGACGAGACAGAGACCTGAGGTCCACCAGGGAGGCCCTTCCTATAGGGTATCATGAAGTTTTTCTCTTTTCTCCCCTCTAGCACATTTGAGTTTTCTACCCACATAATCAGACCCTGTTCTTTGAGGAAGGGGTATCACTCTGCTCAAGCACTGAGTCTGGGCAATTGGGAAGGTGACTGTCTCTCCCACTGTGTTGCACAGACAGCCTGGCCCAGTACTTAGGATTTCTAGTTATTGCCTTTGGGAGAGGTTGCACACCAAGGCAATTGCTGGGTGGGGCTGGGGGTGGGTGTCCTGCCTCCAGTGTGGACTCTTGGTCCAGAGGGTGGAATCTGCTTGTATCATAGTCTTTTTTCCCAAGTCAGGTAAGCTTGAAGAGTCCGGTGTCATGGAGAGGAGTCATCCCTCATCCCTGAGGATGTCAGCCACCAACTCTGGCAAGGCTTAGAACACAAATCAGATTCTAGGCTCAGCCACAGGGACTTCTCTTCTGGTTTCTGGGTCCTAGCAATTACAGTTGAGGTTTCTCCAACCATGGGTCTCAGCACAGAGCTCATAACCCCTAATGGATCTTCATGTGAACCCTGACCTAGGCCAGTGGCGCCTGTGAAGCCTCTAACGTCTAAAGAATGGATCAGGGGAAGCCAAGGGTCTGCACAGAGTAACTCTCAGGGCAGGAGTTCCATCTTTCACCTCAGACTGCCAGTACCCAGCATGGCTATGATCACTAGGTACTTAGTGATTGAATAAAACAGCATTCAGACAGTTCCTGTAAAGCCAAGGCAGGGGACCCTTAAACTTCCCCTAAAATGTGACATTATCAGGATAATGAAACAGAATTGAGTGGAAGTGGACACACCTCAGGCATAGGAAGCAGCACCTCCTTTATCTGGTCTAGCTTCGATTCTGGAGTGGAGCAGAACCACCATTCCAGAGCAGCCATGGGAACTCTCCGAGGTGCTGAAATCAGCCCTCAGATTCCTGTGGACATTGTCGCTCCCATGCCATTGCAAGTCAAACCCATCCTGATCCACACTGGCTCCTGATCCTGATTTCTCTCTGTTAAAGGGACAATGTGGCCCTCCAGCGTCTCCCTGTGTTGATCTTCCCTTCAGTGACTCCCATGATGATCCCAAACCTATGCTGGCTAAACCCACAGTGAGCCTCCCAACCATGACCTTTATAATGACTTCTATGTGGCTCTTCATGGCAAATATAGCCCAGGGTGGTCAAACCCATTGCCTAGCATTGATGGTATCTGTGATCATCTCTGATCTGGCTCCTGGCCCTGAAGATTCACTTACAGTATAGGGCACAAGTAAACCCATGCACCGAAAATGAAAAGGCATCTCACTTTCCCAAATCCTATAAGCCCTTACCCAGGGAAGTGGTACCTTATCCTCACATCCCACCCCCACCCTAAGCAGACTCCCCAGCTCTTCCAGAAGGCATATAGTTCTTTCAAAAAGAAACATGTCTTCTGTTACCCTCTAGCTATATAATTCTAAAATTCTGCTAGCCTCCAGATCTATCAAACTGGGGGGAGGTATGGAATGCTAGAGGCATTTGTAGCTCTCCTCACATCTTCTCCTAAGGAAAAAACTATTTATACCTCAACATTAGCCCCTGATATAAGCATCTGTGAAACCCTCCCAGACAGCCAGGCTTCTGTCTACCCAGAGGCCAAGGCCTCATTCAGAATTCTGTGGTAGAGTTATAGGAACTAACACCAAACCTGAGACTCCAGAGATGTCAGCTTCCTCATGGCCATCTTTCCTGTTTTTTTAGCCACTGGGGTCTTTGCCTTCTCCTTCTCTTTGGTCTTTTCCTGCTTCTCAAGTTCCTCTACATAGGCATCATAGATCTCCCACTAAGCAAGGGTGAGATAAGAAGGATCATTGTAAGGTAATCTTTACCCAGACAGCCCTTTTCAGCCTTCAAGACTTAAGGAGTTGGTCATATTAACCCTGGCCACAAGCATCCTCTACCTGACCCATTGGAATTATGTATCCAATACCTGTCTTCCCTGCAAATCACCAGCTCTAGAACAAGAATAAAAGAGTTCTAAGGACATCTCTGGGCTGGGTTTATCTACTCTGAAACTCAGGGGCTGAGTCTTTAGCTGGAGATCAACACTGTTCTAGCATGCAGCCCCCAGCAGGCAGAACAAATGGGCAAACATCAGGCCAGTTCCCATGTTTTTGTTCATGATTTATAAGACCCTGAATTAGAATATTTAAAAAATAGGCTGGCACAGTGGCTTATACCTGTAATGCCAGCACTTTGGGAGCCTGAGGCAGGTGGATTGCTTGAGCCTAGGTGTTTGAGACCAGCCTGGGCAACATGGCAAAACCCCATCTCTACCAAAAATACAAAAATTAAACAGGTGTGGTGGCATGCATCTGTGGTCCCAGCTACTCAGGAGGCTGAGGTGGGAGGATTGCTTGAGCCCAGGAGGCAGAAGTTGCAGTGAGCTGTGACTGTGCCACTGAACTCCAGCCTAGAAGTCACAGCAAGACCCTGTCTCAAAAAAATAAAATATATATATATATTTATATATCTTATATATATAAATATATATTATAGTGCTTTCAATAAGGAACGTGTCTTATTTCTTATATATTTTATATATATACATAATATATATACATATATATTATATATATAAATCTATCTATCTATCTATCTTCATCTTCCCACCTCCACCCAGGACATGGTATAAACATACTGGCTTGGGTTGGCTGTCTATGGCACTGACAACACCTCATCATTAAAGGTAAGGGAACCTCTGCTAAGAGGATCTGACAGGAAGAAAAGCCCCAGGATAGTAGCAGAGGAAGCAGCAAGGATCTGGGGCTGGGTAAATGCCCCATCACACCGTGTGCTCCCTAGAGCTGGGCAGTCACTGCCACCTGGAGGTCAGATAGGCACACCCTACATTTAACAATTCCCCCACAATCTCATATTCCACATTGCAAAGTACTCCAACCTTTGTTATCTCATTCAGACCCTCCAACAACTCTGTAAGGCAGCTTGTCATCCTCTCTTTACAGAGAAAAAAACTGAGGCATTAAAAGTGACATGGTTTGCTCAGGATCTTACAGTATGAACAGAAAATGTGAGGTCTGAGATCAGATCCCCTGGCACCATAGCCTCTTCAAATAAGTGTGGCATCCAGGAGGACTTGAAGGGGAAAGGGGGCTGCAGGAACACTGCAGGCTGCTGAAGGGCATGGTCGGAGTACTAACACTTCTTGGGCTGCTTAGGAGTCAGTCACAGGGTGCCACAGGTTCCAGAGAGTCCATGGAAGCAAATGTTTTCCCCTGGCCCCGGAGGAAGCTTCATCCAGAAGCCATGCCTGTTTCCAGCCCGGACAGCTTTGCCCTCGGGTCATGTGGCTGGTCCACAGCTCACTGGATAGGGATCTACTGTCTCATGTGCCTGGTGTTCAGAGCCTGGATGCTCAGGACAGTGAGCAGGGAGGCGGGTAGATGAGGAGAATGTCAGAGGAAGCCTTGACCCAGTGTTGCCTTTGCTGCTCAATGAGGAAAGGATACATAGAGGTGGGTGGTAAGGGTTTTCAGGCTGGCCCAGGGTCTTACCTGATTGGCTGTGGCTGAAAAGTTTGTCCTGGGAGGAGGCTCCATCTGACATTCTCTATCCTGGAAAACAAGACAACAGGAGACCCACAGAAAGCCCTCAACCCTTCTCACTTAATACATCTCAAAGATGTACTGTTTGGATCAAGTGAGAAGGAGTTGGTTGGAGCTGATGGGTGCGGGACCCAGAGCTGGGGAAGTAAAGAGGGGCTTGGGTAAAGGACTGAATGATGCATTCAAAGCCCATATTATGTCCATTCTGGCCTCCCTCAGAAGAATTATAAGCTAGAAAGCAGGGGCAGGGAATCCTGTTTGTGCCCATTTTAACCAAGACACATTCCAAGTAGGGGATGAACAGATTTGCAGAAAGCCAGGCCAGGGCATAGAGGTCAGCCTCTGGCAGGTCATCAGACTAACACCCCTCGCCCTGAGAAGGCTTCTCTCTAATATGAGGATCTCTGGCTCTACCAGGGGAATGTGCCCCCTTCCCATTGTGTATCACCCAGATTACCAAATGTCAGCATAGAGACCACACAGGGTAACAAGGCACTGTCAAAAGCTCACCCTGTAGACCCTGCCCTCCATCTTCAGGTTAATTTCTGTATAACCCTGCCCTTATGTGTGAGTTTCTCACCTGAAACCCTGAGAGGCTCCCTCCGCCTGGTTCTCAAGAGCCTCTCTTATGAGTCAGAGAACTTTCTGACCTTTGCCAGCTGGTCCATCACAGAGATCATTAACTTCAGTTGAACTGACTCCTAGGCTTCCTGTTCCCCAAACACATTGTGGCCTCCCCTCTCCTCCCAAGTCCTAATTTCTACCCCTCTACAAAGCCCAGATCCAGTTTAAGCCTCCCAGTGGAGTTTTGGGGGCTCTAGCCTCCATGTTATTCCCTCTAAACCCCTGCCCGGATGGCTTACAGAGTCCTGAACACATGCTCTCAGCTCTCCTTGGGGAGATAAACTGTGGCATCTGTTGTCCTGTCACCCCTACAAGGCTGAGGTCTGCTGAGGCCAGGGTCAGGACTGCTTCTTCCCTGCCAGGCACAGTGAAGAGCTATAAAGGGGCTAGGATGGGGGCTGCTCTACCCGGAGAGGGTTGTTGAAGGTCTGTGAAGCCCTCTCACTGAAGTTGAACTGGTTAGTGAGCTTTTGCTCCTTGGGCTGCTTAGGAGTCATCAATTCTTCTTCAGTCACTTTTTCAGCTGCCTGAAAATAAAGACCCAGAGGATCAGGACTCAGCTGTGAGAAGAAGGTGGTAGAAAATTGGGAGATGGGGCAAGTCCTTTCCTGGGATAGGACAGAGGTAGGAGAGAGTGATGCTGCCAGACACATTGGTACCTGCAGCCTCTATTCTCACCTTCAGTCTCCCTCCTCCCTTCCCAAGTTACCCATGAAGCTGCCAGCCACAGCTTGAGCAGAAAGAAGAGGGATGTAGAGTGATATTATACTGTACCCCAGCTGCAGGCACATCTGTTTGACTCCCAGGCTCAGTTTCTAACTCCTTGGGCTCTTCATCTTCTTCAAGGTTTTCTGTTTCTGAAATCACCACCTTGGCAGACTCCTGAGAATCTTGGTAGGATACTTCCAATCAGTTCAAAGTCTAGGCCTGCTCTCCCAATCCCTGGCAGGGAGGGCCTTCTTGGTCTACTTTTCAGACACTACCTCTCCCTGGGATTGTCCTTGGCCTGAGTGTGATGGGTTAGCTCCCTGACCTATTCAGTACAGCCAGCGATTGGACTTTATGTTAGCAGAGGCTCTGCAAAGTTCTGGCTTAGAGATATACTCCCTGGAGTGAACAGAGTAATGGGAACAGGCTCAGGGATATAGCCTCAGGATGGCCCAGAGTCCTACCTGCCACTAACTCATCGCGGTAATGCTGCCGCCGTCCTTCATCTGAGTCTTTGGGGATAAGGTTCCCAACCTGGGTGTAGTGAACTGCCAGTTGGTTCACAAAGCCAATAAGCTTGTATGTGCCTTCCTAAGGAGAGAGGGGCTGAGTCAGACCAGGGGTCCCTAAAAGAGCTAGTCAAAATGTAGTCTGCTTTCATTCTGTGAGATCCAAGATAGTCCATCTTTGTTAAAGGAAATGTAACTCACCAAATCCTCAGTTAATCTGAAATTTTCACGGCATTTCAGTTTAAAGAAAAAAAGGAAGAGAAGGCAAATGAAATAAAGTATTTTTTTAAGTTGTCATCAAGGATTTATTTTAAAATACCTTGCCTTTCCAACTTCAAGTGGCTCCAGATTTGCCTATCACCAGCTTATACGTCTTGTCTCCTACATCCATGCCGAGTTTCTAGTTTACTTTCCACACCATATACCACATTTCCTGGGCAGATACAGTCCTCAGACACAACTGGCATGACCCTCTGTCCACTGTACTTAGTGGATTCTAAGGCTGGATAGATCCTCAGAGACAACCCCAATCCCCTAATTTCATACAAAACGACCATGGAATTCCAGAAAAGATTTATTTGGGTTGGCATTTGTCCGAGTCACACAGCAAATGAGAAGCAGGATTAGGCTTACAACCCAGGTCATTTTGTTCATCCATTCTTGAATTAATTTTTGAACAGCCTCAATGTGCCAAGTATTTTCCAGGTGCCTAGGATATAAAGCTGAGAAAAAAGCAGACTACAATCCCTTATTTACAAGCTTATAGTCTGGTTTCTGTAAAATCCTTTCAAGTCATATAGAAAATATGTTTGTAGGCACACTAGGGTAAACTCACAGTACAGGAAACCAGTTCATGGGCTCCAGCTGCACAGATCTCCCTGCCCCTGGAGGGCTGGAAGGATTGCCATCACACAGGTTGGGAAGTTCTAGATTTAAAAGTCAACACAGAGCCCTTTCACTTTCAGTAACTCAGATGTATGGGAAGATGGAACAGTACAGCAGTTAAGAGCATGGTCTTTGGAGGCAGGCAGAATTGGGTTCGAATCTTTATTCTGCTTATTATCTTCATGACTTTGGGCTTAAACACCCCAACCCCTAAGTTCTTCATCTATAAAAGAAGGCTGATAATACCCAATTTGCATAATAGTTATAGTATTAAAATAATAAAAACAAGGCCGGGCGCGGTGGCTCACGCCTGTAATCCCAGCACTTTGGGAGGCCGAGGCGGGTGGATCACGAGGTCAAGAGATCGAGACCATCCTGGTCAACATAGTGAAACCCCGTCTCTACTAAAAATATAAAAAATCAGCTGGGCATGGTGGCGCATGCCTGTAATCCCAGCTACTCAGGAGGTTGAGGCAGGAGAATTGCCTGAACCCAGGAGGCGGAGGTTGC
>NW_022436982.1:258971-261192 GCF_009761245.1 Sapajus apella
AAAAAAAAAAAAAAAAATAATAATAATAAAAACAACCTATTAACACAGTGTCTGACACATAGTAAGTTCAACAAAATAGTAACTATTTCCATGATGAAGGTTCCCAAGGGAATAAATTATCCTTAGAGTTTTATTTGATATTTCACCTTTATCCTATTCCCAGTAGTTGACTGGGATCTTCCTCTTCAGTTTAGGAATGAAATTCAGACTCCATGGCTTCTATGAGTGGAGGGAAGGCATGCCTAGATCAGAACAATCTGCCTCCCTACTCCAGCACATCAAAGGAAAGTAGCAGCTTTGGGGATCTAAAGCTCTTGGATCTTTCAGGACCAATGAGATGGAAACCATCTCTGTGGGGAGATGCTACCAGTCATGGGAGGCTTTTGGAAGGTTCAGTAAGGTGAGCTTTCCCAGGAGACTTGGGCTCCCAAAGGAGGGGCAAGAAGAGTGTGTTGAAACTGACAAGGCAATGCCAATCTTGTCTGTAGTGTGCTTCCCATGGCTGGCACACTGAGTCCTACAGAGGTCCTCTTTTATATGTCAGAAGGACAGGACCCCATAGAGTGTGCCATGCACGCAGTACAACATCAGGGAGGATAAGGCAGCTTCTCTCTGACCTTTTGGGTCTGCCCAAAGGAAGCCATTCACAAAACTCATGAGTAGCACCTTTCAAGAAACATATCTGGATTTGTTTCAGCATCTTTGTGTAGGGGTTGACTACACAATCTTAAATAAGAAGCAGTGTGCTCAAGAAATCTTTCACAAACACTCTTACACAAATGTTCATAGCAGCATTAGTCATAATAACCAAAAAGCAGACACAATCCAAATGAACATCAACTGATGAATGGATAAGTAAAACGTGGTGTATTCATACAATGGAATATTATTTGGCTAAACAGAAATGAAGTAGTGACACATGCTATGACATGAATTGAAAACATCATGCTGAGTGAAACAAGCTAGTCACAAAAGACCACATACTGTATAATTCCACTTATATGAAGTATCCAGAATAGGCAAATCCATAGAAACAGAAAATAGTTTAGTGGTTGCTGAGGTCTGAAAGGGATGGAAGATTGAGGAAGAACAGCTAAGAGGTTTGGGGTTTCTTTGGGGGGAGTGAAAATGTTCTAAAATTGTGGTGGTCATTGTACAACCTGTAAATATACTAAAAGCCACTGAATTGTACACTTTAAGTGGGCAAATTGTATAGCATGTAAATTAAATCTCAATAAAATTAAAAAAAAAAAAAAAAACAAAAGAAGAAACTATTCTTGTCTTCCTGGAAGAGGACAGGGGAGAGAGGGAGGTTCCATTTTCACTGTTTTTTAAATCTTTTGAAATTTGTACCATAGGTGTCTATTATATGTTCAAAATATTATATATATATATATTTAAATTTTCTTTTCTTTTTTCTTTCTTTCTTTCTCTTTTTTTTTTTTTTTTTACTAAAAGTGAGACAGTATTTTTCTTTTGTTGCCCAGGCTGGAATGCAGTGGCGTGATCTCCGCTCACTGCAAACTCCACCTCTTGGGTTCAAGCAATTCTCCTGCCTCAGCCTCCTGAGTAGCTGGGATTACAGGCATGCACCACCACACCCGGCTAATTTTGTATTTTTAGTAGAGACAGGGTTTCTCCATGTTGGTCAGGCTGGTCTTAAACTCCTGACCTCAGGTGATCCACTTGCCTCAGCCTCCCAAAGTGCTGGGATTACAGGCGTAGGCCACCGCACCTGGCCATATATTTTTAATTTTTTAAAGAAGCAGTGTAATGTTGCTTTGGAGTCAGATAAACTAGTTGAAATCTTGCTTTGAATTCTGGTTAGGTGACTTTTGTAATTTGTTTTTATCTAACTAATCTAAGTTTTCATAAAATTAATATATTAATAGTCCCCATACCAAAGAAATGGGAGGATTATATGCAACAGTCTACATAAAAAACCTAATCTACTGCCGGGCGCGGTGGTTCAAGCCTGTAATCCCTGCACTTTGGGAGGCCGAGGCGGGTGGATCACGAGGTCAAGAGATCGAGACCATCCTGGTCAACATGGTGAAACCCCATCTCTACTAAAAATACAAAACATTAGCTGGGCATGGTGGCATGTGCCTGTAATCCCAGCTACTCAGGAGGTTGAGGCAGGAGAACTGCCTGAACCCAGGAGGCGGAGGTTGCGGTGAGCCGAGATTGCGCCATTGCACTCCAGCCTGGGTAACAAGAG
>NW_022436982.1:261292-314540 GCF_009761245.1 Sapajus apella
AAAAAAAAAAAAAAAAAAAAAAAAAAAAAAAAAAAAAAAACCTAATCTAGGACCTGACACTGGCATACAGTAAGCATGGAACAAATGGGTCTCAGAATAATGAAATAGGAAACATATGCATCCCTTCCACTGCAGCTCAAATGTACTCAGAAATTCTCTTCAGTCCATACCCACAGGAGCTGACTTTGCTATGAATAAAAACAGTATTGTCCCCTATAAAGGTATACCAGTATGTGTCTACCAAGACAGAACTCACCCACCCATGCCATGTATACTAAAGGAGAGCCCTGATGAGGTCACCAGTCTGTCTGGCTGTGATGTCAAGAAATGCTGAGACTGCAGCCTGCTAGAGATTCTCCAGTGGGGCTGGGGTTCAGGAGGGAAGAAGGCCAACTCCTTTTGTCCAGAGGGAAATTGTACTCCATCCAGGTGGCTGGGTAGAGGAAAACTCAGCTTCTGAAGACCCAATAGTTTATGTTAGTCAAAAACATGTTACATATCTCAGAAAAGCATTTTTCTAACCAAATGATTCATTTCAAGATTCTTGAGAAGAGTGGCTCTGTAGGACACTTAAGACTACAATTAATAAGACTGCAAGGGAGATTCATAAAGAAATTTCAAAAATCTCTAGAAAACTCCATGTGAAATCTCAGGATTCCAGCCAAGGACCTCAGTTTAAAAGTGCTCTCCTCTAGAATTACTGAGAGGCTTTTGCAACGTAGCAAGTCAATATCACTCCAAGGAGATGGGTATAGATGTCCCTGCCCAGGAGGGGATGACTTACTTTGAAGCTGTACCTGACAATGTTCTGGGGTGCATGTGGGTTGTTGGCTGTCAAAATCCGAGTGAATTCCTCCTTTAACTCCTGAGGGAAAGAAATACCAAGAGGGTCATAGGTGAAGGCCACCCAACCCCATCTGAGGCTTACAGGATCCCCCAGAGTATCAGCAGACATTTCACATCCAAGTTCTGGGCAAGCTCCTAATCGTGTACTATGGAAGAACACATCTCTGAACCTGAAAGAGGTACAAGGAGCAAGGATAAGAGGCTACTCACTCACCGCATCGGTCAACTCCAGCTGGTCAGGGGGTCTAACTGTGGCTTTGGACTGGGCCCATTCATCTGTACCTTCTCCCACTTCAGTCCCTGAATCTTCATCCTAGACAAAAACCTCACATGAGGCTGGGAGTGTCTTATCTAATTAGACAAGCAAGCAGGAGGCCTGTTTATTCACAAACAATCCCAGAAGCCAAGCTCTGTCCCTTGTATGAAGAATACAAAATGTACAACATATCACTCATGAAAGAGTCCAAAAGAACTGCTCAGGCCAGAGTTCTCATTGTCTGGAAGATCCTGGCCACCTCTGCCTTGGGGGTCAGGGTAGCTGGAACTTGGAATGTTGTTGGTAGGCCTTTGGCCCCAGTAGTGGGACCAGAAGAACTGGTTCCTCCCTACTGCCTTCTGTAAAGCCCAGAAGCTAATGTCTAGGACCAACAGCCAAAGGCAGGGCTTTATGCAAAGTGGTTTAGACATCAAGAAAGGATGATAAGTCGTTATTCAACTTTAATTTATATTTTATCTTCCCATCTGCTACCTTAAGGTTACCCAAGACTCTCTGTACTTAGTTACTTTAAGTCCCACAGTCCCATTAGATCCTTGGAGCAAAAAAATCAAGAACTAGAAGGTTTGCCTTTCCCTGGTAGATACTTAAACATCTTGCCAAAGTGGCCCATGACATATTTTTTTAAATGTTCACCCTTACTAACAAAATTATACAAAATAAAACAATATTTTTTTTTTAACTATAAAACTGGCAAACTAGAAAACAACCAAAGCTAATATCCAGCATTCATGAGGCTGTGGGAAAATGAGCACTCACAAATTAGTACCTTTCTAAAACTCAATTTGAAAATATTTATCAAAGCCTAATAACTGTTTATACTCTCTGACCCAAATTTGTACATGTAGGAATTTATATTAAGGAATATGCCCAAAGATTTAGGTGCATTGATGTTTGTTAGATAATTGCTAATAACAGTGAAAAAAGAAACATTTATTTATTTATTTATTTGAGATAGAGTCTTGCTTTGTCACACCCAAGCTGCAGTGCAGTGGCACGATCTCAACTCACTACAACCTCCACCTCCTGGGTTCAAGCAATTCCCTTACCTCAGCCTCCCAAGCAGCTGGGACCACAGACATGCACCACCATGCCCGGCTAATTTTTGTATTTTAGTAGAGATGGGGTTTCACTATGTTGGCCAGGCTGGTTTTGAACTCCTGACCTCAAGTGATCTGCCTGCTTCAACTTCTCAAAGTGCTGGGATTACAGGCATGAGCCACCGCATTCAGCCAAAAAAGGAAACGTCTAAATGTCCAACAATGAGGCATGGTTGAACAAATTATGGTACAGTCTTAAGGAACATATGGTAAAATATTATGCAGTAATTTCAAATGACGCTATAAAAGTATATTTATTAGCAATGGAAGGTACTCTAAATATTTTATGTGAAAAACATGTTATAAAATAACATATACAGTTCTGTTCCATTTAAAAATAAGTATATTTCTCCCCCTTATTCCTCCAAAAGAAAAATAATAAATAAATACATGTAATTTTATATATGCACAAAAATATCTAAGAGGATGTAACATCACATGTTAACTAAAGTTATTATAGGATGGTAGGTTTAGGGTGATTTTAATATTCTTTTAGTTCATTTGCATTTTCTAAAAACATACAGATAATATTTTCAACAGAAAAAAAAACATTATTAGCATCTTGCTGAAAGATGATGATAGTCTCAGCACTTACTTTCTTCCTGGTTCCTCTGCCTATGCTGATGCTCTAAATGAAGAACAGAAAACAGAAGATAGGTCACAAGCAAATTGACATGGAAATATCATAAACAGTATTGCAGGGAGGCTCCTGCCCAGGAATCTCACAGTCAAAGGACGCTGAGCCTTCCCAAGTTTCAGAAACAGTCTCAGTGACAATTTTAGCCCAGCCAGAGAGGTCCTATATCTGAGGCAAGCCGGTTTCAGCATCAGTGGGAATGACCCATGAAGAGCACGACCAAGTAACTTAGCACTGGAATTTCTTATTTGCAACTAATTCAACAAATATTTTTAAAGCATATTCTAAGTGTTCATCTCTGTACCAGGCAATAAAGGGATTTCAAAAACAGTTTATATTCATAAACACTTTTGGGGATGAATATACGCTCTTCATGAGCAGACACTTTGTTTTTTACACTGCTGCACAAAGACCCAGCATCTAGAACAATGCTCTGAACATAGTAGGTGTTCAAAATACTTACTGAATAGATACATGAATGCCATCAAAACCCATTAGTCATTATAACCCTGGAAAAAGTGTTTTTCTCTATAATCTTCAGATTCCTCATCTGTAAAATGCATAGGATTGGATATGATAACCTTCCTGTTCTAACATGCTTAAATTTTATGTTCTCAAGAGAAACATGCTCAAATCAATTTGATGAACATTAGTGGAGTGCCTAATTGTGTGTTAGGCACTGACCTAAGCAGTGGGAGGAAGAAAGATGAGGTCCCTGCCCCAATTTGCTCAAGGTCCGTGGAGGACGGATGAGTGTGATCAATGCTCATCACTCACTCACTCACTCAGCATATGTTCCTTTGAAAGTCAGTTCTGTGCCAGCAACAGAGATACGTGTGCACAGGGTATGGTGGAAGTACGTGGGTCACCTACCCAGCCTGGGGTACACAGAAAAGGCTTACAGAGGTGACCATTTCTTCTTCTTTCTTCTTTTCTTCTTCTTCTTCTTCTTCTTCTCCTCCTCCTCCTCCTCCTCCTCCTCCTTCTTCTTCCTTCTTCTTCTTCTTCTCCTTCTCCTTCTTCTCCTTCTCTTCTTTCCCCCTCCCCCTCCCCCTCCTCCTCTTCTTCTTCTTCCTTCTTCCTTTTTTTTTCTTGAGACAGAGTTTCCCTTTTGCCACCCAGGCTGGAGTGCAATGGTGCAGGCTTGGCTCACTGCAACCTCTGCCTCCCAGGTTCAAAGATTCTCCTGCTTCGGCCTCCCAAGTAGCTGGGATTACAGGCATGCACCACCACATGCAGCTATTTTTTAAATATTTTTTATTGTATTATTATTATTTGAGATGGAGTTTTCGCTCTTTTCCCCAGGCTGGAGTGCAGTAGTGCAATCTTGGGTCACTGCAAACTCCGCCTTTCTGTTTCAAGTGATTCTCCCGCCTGAGCCTCCTGAGAAGCTGGGATTACAGGCATCTGCTACCATACCTGGCTAATTTTTGTATTTTTAGTAGAGATGGGGTTTCACCATGTTGGCCAGGCTGGTCTTGAACTCCTGACCTCGTGATCCATCCACCTCGGCCTCCCAGTGTTTGGATTACAGTCATGAGCCACCACACCCACCCTATTTTTTTATATTTTTAGTAGAGACAGGGTTTCAGCATGTTGGCCAGGCTGGTCTCAAACTCCTGACATTAGGTGATCCACCCACCTTGGCCTCCCAACATGTTGGGATTACAGGCATCAGCCACTGCACCCAGCCAGAGATGACAATTCCTTAACTGGGTGTCAAAGGACAAGTATGCATTGTCTAGGTGGAGAAAACGTTTTTCAGAAGGAGAAAATATCATGTACAAAGTTGGCTGAGTGCGGTGGCTCATGCTTGTAATCCCAGCACTTTGGGAGGCCAAGGTGGGCAGCTCATCTGAGGTCAGGAGTTCGAGACCAGCCTGACCAACATGGTGAAACCCTGTCTCTACTAAAAATACAAAAATTAATCGAGTGTGGTAGCACGCACCTGTAATCCCAGCTACTCGGGAGCCTGAGGCAGGAGAATTGCTTGAATCCAGGAGGGAGAGGTTGCAGTGAGCTGAGATCATTCCAGTGCACTCCAGCCTGGGCAACAGAGTGAGACTCCATCAGAAAGGAAGGAAGGAAGGGAGGGATGGTAGGAGGGAGGGAGAGAAAGCTAGAGAGAAAGAAAGAAAGAAAGTTAGTTAGTTCTACCAAAGAAACCAACAAAAATATTCCACAGTACATATATAGAATAAATAGGTGTTTCAGATGATCAAGTATGAGGGAGATCAGGGGACTGGAGACATGAGGGAGGGGCTCTTGGAAGGAGCAGGCCTAGCTCACAGAAGGAGGGGTCTCTGCAGCAGAGGAGCCAAAGGGGACACATTGGTGGCAGCATGGCACATTGGAAAGGAACCTCTGGTTCCAGCTCTGTCACTGACCACCTGTGTGATCTTGGAGGACCCTCTGGGTCTTGGTTTCCCAAATGCAAAGAGAGGGAGTTAGACTAGATGGGGTCTTACACCTCTTGCATGATAGGGTCTTTGGGAGAGGGTTGGAGGGTGGAAGCGAAGAAAGGGATTCTAGGGAAAGAGAAAAGCATGCCTCAGCTTGGGCTGGGATTATTGCTGGTAGAGCAGGCAGCAGGATTCAGAGTTCTGCCAGGTTGCCAGGGTTTCCAACGATAGGCACGTTCTCGGAGCCTAAGCCATATGAGCCAAAGAGCTACTTTCCTTTGAAGAGCTTTTGATCCATAAGGTCATGGGATAGAAGCGTCACAATGTGTAACAACATTCAGGCTCACAATATAGCAGAGAAAGGCCAATCCCAACCCAAACCACAAGCCTTAAATAGAAAATGAGATCCAGTTACCGCTGCCCCCTGTAAATATGTCTGTAAAACATTTATCTGGCAATAAAAGAACTGACAAGGCAATTTGAGTGTAATTGTTTTTGGCAGTTGGAAATATTTCAATTAACACACTATAAAAGCCACACTATAATAAATGCAAAACAGGCCAGTGAAATCAGCTACAGCCCTGACTTCCCAACCATGGCAAAGGAGATTGAATGTCAGGCTGCCACTTTGGCCCCTTGGTCTTGCAGAATGAGAAGCCTGAGACAGACAACCCTGAATTCCTGAAAGGCTTTTGATGGTTCCTCCTAGAAGCTATCAAGCCACAGAAGAAAATTCAAACTCTTCCCCAAGCCCTCAAAACTCTATCATCTGGCCCCAAGCCTCCATTCCAGCCTGTTCTCCTACCACCGTGTGCTGGGACTCCCAGGTGCAGTCAGAGAGTCCCTGAGCCTGGCCTGTGTTTTCCCACTTCTCCACCTTTGCTGTTATCATTCCTCCGCCAGGAATGTCATCTTCCCCTTCCCTCTCCCTGCCCCCACTACCTCTGTCTAACAAAATTCTACCCAACTAGCCTCTGCTAGTTCTTCATCTAACTTTTCCTTTTCCACCTTTCTCCTACCTCCCTCTACTCTTCCTTTCCTCACTTTAAGCAAGGCTACCCTCCATGTTCCATCACAAGTACTGAATGATCAAATGTATCTTCAAATAGACACTCTGTTACAGTCTCTGGGTCGTGTCTGAAAAGAAGCATAACACTGCAGTATACATAGGAGGCAGCTTGACATTCTTATGCTATTGACTAAAGAAAGTCCTCTTCTCTTGGCTAGGTCATTCCATTTGGCCAAGGGAAGATGTCTATGAAAGAGCGAGGCGGGAAGAGGAAATCCTCCCAGCCCACCGTGGCAGACAATGTAGTCCTGGTGATCAACGGGATAACAGATATCCCAGCCTGAACTCCTTCACAGCAGAGCATTTTTCTATCCTTATTGCTGTGGATTTCAGTGTGAGCACTGTGAGAGCAGGAACTGAGTCTTATTTTGGATCACTAGCACAGAGGCTAGCACTTGGATGGAAGTCACTGCCCTTATAAAAGTCACCAGTCACAACTCAGCTGCCTAGTGGTCACTTCTCAGTTCTCTTATAGGACCTGACATTGCTGAGGGCTCCCTCCCTCCTCCTTGAAACTTCTCCACCACCTTCTTTTCCATGTTACTGATCTCTCCAATGGCTCCTCAATATCCTTGACCTCTCCAGGGATATAGGCTTGACCCTCTGGTCTTTCTATTCTACACCCTCCCCTTGGCTACTCTTATCCCCCACGCATAGCTTCATCTTCCATCTTCCACCTTATGATGAAGCTCAAATCTATTTATTATTATTCTTTCTTTTCCCTGAGACAGGATCTTGTGACCAGGCATGGTGGCTCATGTCTGCAATCCCAGCACTTGGGGAAGCTGAGAAAGGTGGATTACTTCAGGCAAGAAGTTGGAGACCAAACTGGCCAACATGGTGAAACCCCATCTCCACTAAAAATACAAAAATTAGTCGAGCATGGTGGTGTGTGCTACTCAGGAGGCTGAAGCAGGAGAATCACTTGAACCCAGGAGGCAGAGGTCACAGTGAGCTGAGACTTAAAAAAAGAGAGAGAGAGAGAGAGAGAGAGAGACAGAGACAGTATCTTGGTCTCCCCAAATCTATTTTTGTAACTTAGACTTCCCAGAACCTCATATTCAAATTAATGACAAAGTACTCAAACTCAATATCTATAAAACTGACCTGATTTCTTCACCCTAAACTGTCACTTCCTCCAGGATTCCCTTTCTCTCAAGTGCATTACCATTCATTTAGTCACCCAGGTTGGAAACTGGGAACCATTAAAGATGTTTGTCCATTCTTCACCCTCTCACTAGGATTATGTTTCAAAGCCTAACAATTCTAATTCTTTAATATCTTTCTTAACTATCTTTAATTCAGGCCCTTACTATTTTTTGCCTAACTACATTTGATCTCCCTAACTCCAGTTTCTCTCTACTCTAATAATTATATCATTATAATTATTTTCAGCTACTGAGCACTTACTCTGGCCCAGTCATTTACTAAGCTATTTATGTAAATTATTTCATTGAATCTTCACAACCACCCTGTGGAGTATGAGCTGTCATTATTTCTACCTTACGAGAAAACTGAGGTATAGAGACACCAAGCAACTGACCCAAAGTTGACCAGGATTTGAACCCAAACTCTTAATCACTAACTACAAATGATCTTCCTAAAACATAAATATGATTGTGTCATTCTCTTGATTGAAAGCCTCCAAGGGTTCAAGACCAGCCTGGGCAATAAAGCAACACCCTGTCTCTACAAAAAAAGAAAAAAAAATTAATTAGTTGGATGTGGTGGTGTGCGCCTGTACAGCTACTTGGAAGGCTGAGGTAAGATGATTGCTTGAGCTCAGAAGTTCAGGGCTGCAGTGAGCTATGATTGTGCCACTGTGCTCCAATCTGGGCAACACAGTGAGACCTTGTCTCAAAATAAATAATAAAATAAAATGAAGTCTCCAAGAGCCCATCCTCCACCATGAGATGAAGCCCAAATCCCCAAATATGACATCTACCTCATCTCCTACTTTTCCCCTCCTACAGCCACACTCAGTCACTTACAATTCTCCCTAAGCTTATGTAGGAAAGATCCATGTATGCAGAGGGACTGAGCCTATGTCTCCAGTGGTTAGATAAGCCCCGAGCCTTACACGGATGATAGTACCTGACCTAGAAGGGGACTGTCCACATAAAATGTCTCCTCTTTCCTTAGGTTCACAGGATTTCTTTCATAAACTATCTGACTTCTCTGCTCTGTGCCAAGCATCTTTCTCCCTTCCCTCAATACTACCAATCACGATGTCTGGTCACCCTTCTGTCAGGCCAGCCTCTACATGGGTCCCTTTACCTCATTCAAGATTCCACCTCTCTGGGCCTCTAACCCCCTTATTCTAGAACAACTCTGGATCACCTCCTTGGCTCAGTACACTTTTGGATGATCTTTAAGTTAACACCCCTCCTAACTTGGCCCAGCCCTAAGGACTGTCTTTTTCCATAAGCAGCCTCCAGTGCAGCCCCACTCGGTCTGTCCTGGGACATGAGGAAGCCAAAGGGCACACAGTAAATCCCAAAGAAGTCTGGAAAGCTGTGGAGAAGAGCTGAGAGAGAATGAGATGTCTGGAAAGAGACATTCTCATGTAGAGCAGTGACATACCAAGGGCAGATGCTTGAAGTCTGTCTGCAGCGGGGTTAGGGGAGGGGAGAGAGGCAGAGACAGTTGATTACCATCACCATCCCTAACCGCAATCTAGTGAGCACTCTAGCTAGGCACCTTGTTGGGTATTATACGGTCATTGTTCCCGATCTTCACAGCCTCCCCGAAAAGTAGATGAAACTGTTCCCATTTTAAAGACAAGGACACTGAGAATTGTTCAGATCAAATGACATAGTCAATGGAAGGATACACTGAAAACAAAAATTCTAGTCAATGTAAGAGTTAATTACTATCACCACCTATTGGTCATTTACTTGCATTTAGACCTGTTTTGGTTCACGACCCCACTGAACAATGCAAGCCATCTATTTGTCCCTCAGCATATTTTAGGGATAAATAAGGAGATAAAAAATTCTTAAGCTGTTCTCTATCATAAATATATAATATTTTAAAAATGAATATGTGATCAGATGGAGCCATGGAACCCAAGTGTGTGGGCTTTGAAGTCAACCATAGCTGCGTTTGAGTCCCCACTCTGCTACTTGCTAATAGTTTTATGACCCCAGGCAAGTTAATTGTCTTCTTTGAACCTCAGTATCCTCATTTTTTAAATGGGCATTATAATGACACCCTCAGACAATCATAGGCTTGTTGTAAGGATTAAATGAGTCAACACACATAAGGTGCATAGTGTGGGGCACTTTATGTGCAACTGGCCAGAGTGTGTGCCCAACAAATGATGGCTGACAGAATTACATTCTCATTTATAGACCCTGCTCTGCCCTCAGCCACACGGGATCTGTGTAGCCCTTTGCCTACTAGGAAGCACCTGCCTTAGGGATGACTACATTTCAGCAGCTCACATCTCTGCTCAAGAGTTCAATGCTGAAACGATTGTTCCTGGAAAGACGGGCTCTTCGAAGCATGCAAACCCACAGATGCTGCATCCTCCTTCCTGGGGCTCAGGAGACTTCGTTTACCATCTCAGTTGTCTTGGTCCTTATTTTAAAATTCACTAACAGGTTTCCATTAAGCTAAATTGAAACTAAATACCTCACCAGATTGCAGTTTCGGTTTCTAAAAGGGTAAAAGCTCTTAGTCCCAAAGGAACTGCAGCAATTCACAAACAAATCTTCCTCCAGCTACACTGAGTACATTTTAAATCTCTGAGCCTAGTGTAGTGTCAAAAGCACACAAAAGGCACTCAATAAGTGTTTGTAGTTGAAAAAAAATATTAAAACTTTGAACAGTGGTACGCAGGGTGCACTATCATACATTGATGCAAACTTTTTGTACCAAAGTTTGCAATGTGTACCGAAGTTTAAAATGCATATATCCCTCAGCTCAATGGCTCCACTTTCTTGAATTTTCTCATAGAAATATTCACACCTCAGGCTGGGTACAGTGGCTCCATGCCTGTACTCCCAGCATTTTGGGAGGCCAAGGCAGGAGGAACACTTGAGCCCAGGGGTTCAAGGCTAGGCTGGGGAACATAGTGAGACTTCATCTCTACAAATAAATAAATAAATAAATAAACAAAATTAGCCAGGTGTGGCAGTGCATGCCTGTAGTCCCAGCTCGGGAGGATCACTTGAGCCCAGGATGTAGAGGCTGCAGTAAGCTGAGATTGTGCCACTGCATTCCAGACAGGGTGACACAGCAAGACCCTGTGTCAAAAAAAGAAAAAAGAAAGAAAAAAGAAACAGACACACCTGCATAAGAAGAACATACAAACTTGCTTGCTGCAGTTTTATTTGTAATTTTTTAAAATTGAAAAACACAAACAAACATTCACCAATAGGAGCCTAGGTAAATAAATTAAGTAATATAAAATAAGTATAGCACTTCAATGGGATGTTATGCATATTTTAAAAATAATAACTATTGTGCAACATAGTGACCATAGTAAATAGCAATGTATTGGATCAGGTGTGGTGGTTTATCCCTGTAATCCCAGTACTTTGGGAAACCTAGGCAGGAGGAATGCTTGAGGTCAGGAGTTCAAGACCAACCTGGGTGATATAGCAAGATACTCCATCCCTACAAAAATTTTTAAAAATTAGCCAGGTGTAGTGTGGTGTACCAATAGTCTCAGCTTCTTGGGAGGCCGAGGTGGGAGGATCACTTGAGTCCAGAAGGTCAAGGCTGCAGTGAGCTGTGATCATGCACTGCACTCCAGCCTGGGCACCAGAGCTAAACCCTGTCTCAAATCAACAAACAACCTACCCACCCACCCACCCACCCACCCACCAATGTATTTTATTATTGAAAACTGCTAAGAGAATAGGTTTTAAGTGTTCTAACCTCAAAAAATTATAAATACGCTAGATAATGCTTATGTTAATTAGCTTGATTGGCTGGGTGTGGTGGCTCACACCTGTAATCCCAGCACTTTGGGAGGCCAAGGTGGGCAATCAACTGAGGTCAGGATTTCGAGATCAGCCTGGTCAACAGGGCGAAACCCCATCTCTACTAAAAATATAAAAATTAGCGAGGTGATGGCAGGTAATCCCAGCTACTCAGGAGGCTGAGGCAGGAGAATCGCTTGAACCTGGGAGATGGAGGTTGCAGTGAGCTGAGATTGCACCACTGCACTCCAGCCTGGGTAACAGGTGAGACTCTGTCTCAAGATAATAATAATAATAATTAGCTTGATTTAGCCATTCCACAATGTATACATATTTCAAAATACGTTTTATGTGATAAATTGCAATTTTATTTGTCAATTAAAAACAGTATATTATTGAAAAATAAAGTGAAAAGAATGAAGTAAACTTTTATGTATTGCTATGGAAAGCTCTCCAAGGCATATTGTCAAATAAAAAAGCAAGTTACAGGAATAGATCACCCATCTGTTTACTTTAAGAATATGTGTATATGTATATTTGCATATACATACAAAATTTCTGGAAGAATATATAGAATCTGTTGACAGTGGTTTTTGTCCAGGCAGTGTGACTACAGAATTGTGGGAAAGAGGACTAATACTGTTATGTATACATTGTCATAATTCAAATTTTTTTTTTTTGAGTCAGGGTCTTACTCCATCATCCAGGCTAGAGTGCAGCAGCACAATCACAGCTCACTTCAGCTATGACCTCCTGGACTCAAGGGATCCTCCTGACTCACCCTCCCAAGTAGCTAGGACTACAGGCACGTACCACCAGGCCTGGTTAATATTTAAATCTTTTGTAGAGACACTGTCTCACTATGTTGCCCAGGCTGGTCACAAACTTCTGGCCTCACATGATCCTTCTGCCTCAGCCTCCCAAAATGCTGGGATTAGAGGCGTGAGCCACTGCACCCAGCCTAATATATTAAATGTGAATATGCATTACTTTTATAATTTCAAATGCTAATTAAGAATGTAAAAATCAAAATATAGTTACATACATTTTTCTTTCCTATGAATGCAGTGTTAGCACAGTGCTCAGAATGCTGGAAAAGAGAATACAAGACCAGCCCCATTCCTCTCTGGAAGCACAGGAGGGCAGAAGCCAACTCTATAGGACTCTTTCTAGATAAGGCTGCAGAAGGCCAAAAGTATACGGTTTAAAAGCTGGAGCTCTAGAGTAAATCTTTGCTGGATTCCTGGCTCTGCTATGAATTATATGTAAGATGTTGAGCAAAGCATTTAGTCTCTAAACTTCGTCTCCACATTTGTAAGGGGGAGAAAAATATTAGTGCCCTCCTCATAGAATTGCTATGAGGATAAAATAAAACAATGTATGAAGAGCACTAACACAGAACCCAGCACAAAGTAAGCCCTCAAGTACCAATGGCAATGTAAACATTTTGGTTGTCATTATTTTTATTATTCCATGTAGACTGCCATGCAAGGCAACTAAGTTCCATTCTGAGGGCTTAGAATAATTGAAAAGTATGTTTTCTAGGTCCCAAGAAATCTTATTAGAAAGGAGCCTCGACATCTCAGGGTGTCATAGCAGAAGGATGACAATAAAAATACTCTCCATTTATATAGCATCTTTCAGTTTACTAAACATTTTGGAGTACATTATCTTATTTGATCATTATAACAATCTTTTGTGGATGGATGTTTAATCTTGTCATTGTTTTTGTTTCTGAATCTATTGAGATGTTATCATCCTACGATTTTTCTTCTTTATCCTATTAATGTGAAAAAGCTTTAATTTTTTCATAAGTTAACTTTGTATTCTTGGGATAAACCTCACTTGATCTGATCTATTATTCTTTTTATATATTGCTGGAACAGATTTGATATTATCTTGTTAAGGATTTTTTGCATTTATGTTAATGAGGAATATCAGCCTATAATTTTCTATTTGTACAATGCTTTGATTTTGATATCAGGGTTACACTGATGTCATAAAATGAATTGGAACTTATTCCCTTTATCCTTTATTTTCTGAAAGACTTTGTATAAGATTGGTGTTATTCATTCCTTATATACTTAATACCATTCATCAGTGAAACGATTTGCGTCTGGAGTTTCTTTGTGGGATGGTTCTTAATTATGAATTCAATTTATTAATAGGTATGAAGTATTTTCCATTTCTTCTTGTGTCAGTTAAGATAAAATGTGTTTTTCAAAAATTTCATCCATTCCATCTAAGTTGATGAATTTATTAGCATAAGGTTGTTCCTACTATCCTCCTATTATTCCTTTTAACATCTGTAGGGTCTGTCCTGATATCTCATTTTTTATTCATGATACTGGCTATTATGCTTTCTTTGTAACTTATAAGCCTTCCTAGATTTTATCAACTTTACTATTAATCTTTTCAAATAATCAACTTCTGGCTTTGCTATTATTTTTCTTACTGTTTCTCTGAAACAGTAAAGTAAGTGGAATTGATGAAATAAATCTTGTTTCTACTTCTTTGGATTTAATTTACTCAACTTTTTCTATATTCATAAGATGGAAACTTAGAACACTGATTTTAGGCGGGGCACCGTGGATCATGCCTCTAATACCAGCACTTTGGGAGGCCGAGGCAGGCGGATCGCTTGATTCAGGAGTTTGAGACCAGCCAACATGGTGAAACTTCATTTTTACTAAAAAATACAAGAATTAGCCAGCTGAGGCAGAAGAATCACCTGCTCCCCAGGGGTCAGAGGTTGCAGTAAGCAGAGATCAGACTACTACACTCCAGCCTGGGTGCAGAGCAATACCGTCTCAAACAAAACAAAACAAAACAAAACACTGATCTTAAACTGTGTGTGTGTGTGTGTGTGTGTGTGTGTGTGTGTGTGTGTGTGTGTGTGTGTGTGTGTGTGTTGGTGAGGGGGTGGGCAGGAGAGACAGGTCTCATTCTGTTGCCCAGGCTGGAGTGCAGTGGCACAATCATGGCTCTCTGCAGCCTTTACTTCATGGGCTTAAGCAATCTTCCCACCTCGGCTTCTCAAGTAGCTGGGACTACAGGCAAATGCCACCATGCCCAGTTTTTTTTTTTTTTTTTCTGTTTTATTTATTTATTTATTTTTGTAGAGATGGGGTGTCACTATGTTGCCTAGGCTGGTCTCGAACTCCTGGGCTCAAGTAATCCACCCACCTCAGCCACCCAATATACTGGGATTACAGACGTGAGCCACCACACTGAGCCTTTCTTTTCTAATATAGCATTTATAACTATACCTTTCTTTTAAGCACAATTCTAGCAGCGCCTCACAATTTTTGATGTTTTATTTTCATTAAAATTCAACTAAAAATATTTTCTAATTTCCCTTATGATTTTCTTGACCTATAGGTTTAGAAGTATTCTTTAATTTCTAAATACCCAGAGATTTAAAAGATATTATTTACTTCTATTTTGTTCAAATTACTGTTAATATGCTGAGATCCTTTTTTGGCAAGGATGGATGTTAAATTTGAACTAGGTTAAACTGTAAGATTTTAATCTTTTGAAATGCATTTGGACTTATTTTATGTCACAGTGTATGGCTGATCCGTGTGAAAATTCTGCAGTTCTTGGGTGCAGTTTTCATTTTACTGTTCTTAAGTAAGCGTAGTGTTCTATAAATGTTAATTAGGTCAAGTTGGTTCACAGCATTGTTCAGATCTACCGAGAGAATAATGTTAAAATATCTAATTATCATTATGAATCTTTCTACTTCTCCCTTTAGTTCTGTCATTTTTTGATGCTTACATATTGAAGTTCTTTTGATTCTTATATCTTGAG
This sequence comes from Sapajus apella, assembly GCF_009761245.1. NCBI lineage: Eukaryota > Metazoa > Chordata > Mammalia > Primates > Cebidae > Sapajus > Sapajus apella. The sequence continues at coordinate 276,365 of NW_022436982.1, forward strand.
GCATACACTTTGTGATTTCATGTCTCCCTCTTGAATTGACCCTTCATCATTTTTAAATGTCTCTATTTATCTCTGGGAATACTTCTTATCTTGATGGCTGCTTTGTCTGATAATGATACTCATACAGATTTCTATGCTTCCTATTGCATGGTGTATTTTTCCATTCTTTTATTTTCAAATATTCTGTGTTTTTAACATTTAAAATACATTTCTTGTAAAAGGCAATGTATATTTGGTTTTTACTTTTCCCTAGCCTGATAAACTCTGCCTGTTAATTGGGGGCCTTTACCATATTGTCTTTGTTTTCTAGTTTTTCTCATCTGCTTTTGTTTCTCTGTTCATCATCTGCCTTCTTTTGTGTTAACTAAATATTTTTAGTACTCCATTTTGCTCTCTCGATTGGCTTTTCATGTGTGCCTTTTTGTATTTTGCGCATGTATGGTTGCTCTAAGGGTTATAATATGCATCCTGAAATTATCATAGTCTACTAAAAATAAATATTGTACCACTTTACACTTCACAATGTAATAATCTCATAACATGATAATTCGATTTACCACCACTACTTCATCCTTTGCCCTACTGTTGTCACATATTTTATTTCTGTATACATTATAAGCCCTGCTTGACGATCATAGTTTTGCTTTTTTTGTTGTAAACAGTCATTTGTCTTGTAAGAAAATTAACAGAAGGGCTGGGTGCAGTGGCTCATGCCTATAATCCTAGCACTTTGGGGGGCCAAGGCAGGAGGATCACTTGAGGCCAGGAGTTTGAGATCAACCTGGCCAACATGGTAAAACCCTGTCTCTATTGAAAATACAAAAAAATTAGCCAGGCATAGTGGTGAGCATCTGTAATCCCAGCTACTCAGGAGGCTGAGGCAGGAGAATTGCTTGAACCCTGGAGACAGAGGTTGCAGTGAGCCAAGATCACATCATTCAGCTCCAACAAAAAAGCCATTCCATTGTCTCGGGCCTACATTGTTTAGGATGAGAAGTCAACCACAATTCATATAATTGAGGGGTATTTTTTCTGGATATAGAATTCTGAGTTGACAGTAATTTTCTTTCAGTGCTTTAAATGTCTTTCCAAGTCAGGCACAGTGGCTCACACCTGTAATACCAGCACTTTGGGAGGCTGAGATAGGAGGATTACTTGATCCCAGGAGTTCAAGACCAGCCTGGGCAACATAGTGAGACCGTGTCTCTACAATAAATAAAAAAATTAGTTGGGCTTGGTGGTACATGCCTGTGGTCCCAGCTACTTGGGAGGCTGAGGCAGGAGGATCACGAGGATCACTTGAGCCCAGGAGGTCAAGGCTGCAGTGAGCTGTTAAGCATGCCATTGCACTCCAGCCTGGGTGACAGAGTGGGACTCTGTCTCAAAAAACAACAACAACAACAAAGCCATTCCATTGTCTTCTGGCCTACATTGTTTATGATGAGAAGTCAACCACAATTCATATAATTGTTCTCCTGTATGCAATGTGTCATTTTTCTTTGGCTACTTCCAAGGTTTTAGTTTTATCTTTGGTTTTCAGTAGTTTGACTCTGATAGACATAACTGTGGTTTTATTTGTATTTATCCTGCTTGGGCTCACTGAGTTTCTGATAGTCATATGTTTTCCACCAAGTTCAGAAAACTTTTGACCATTATTACTTTATTTTTCCTCCTCTTTTTCTTTCTCATATTCCAACTATACACATGTTCCAAATACATATATAATATATTTCATGGGTCACTAAGGCCCTCTCTTTTACGTTTATTTTTTTTTTCATGGAGACTCAGTAACAAGGTGCCTGTTTTTTCTTTTTCTTTTCTCTTTTTTTCTGAGACATGGTCTCACTCTGTCACCCAGACTGCAATGCAGTGGCACAGTCACAGCTCACAGAATCCTTGATCTCCTGGGTTCAAGCGATCCTTCCACTTCAGCCTCCTGTGTAGTGGGACCACAGGCACATAACCACCACACCCGGCTAATTTTTTAATTTTTTGTAGAAATGAGGTTTCCTTATGTTGCCCAGGTTAGTCTCAAACTTCTGGGCTCAAGTGATCCTCCCATCTTGGCCTCTTGAAGTGCTGGGATTATAGTCATGAGCTACCACGCCCAGCCAGACTCTCTTTTTACAAGAAAAACATAGCAAAACAAAACAAAACAAACTTGTTTCTCTCTGTTCTTCAGACTGAATAATTTCTATGGATCCATATTCACATTCAGCTGTTAGGCCTATCCAACGAATTTTTAATTTCTGATACTGGATTTTTCTACTGTTTCCATTTTTCTGCTTAGATTCTCCATCTATGCATCTATTAAAATGATATTTCCTTTAGGTCCATAAATATATTTATAACAGCTACTTTAAAGACATTGCCTGCTAATTTCAACATCTGGGTTATCTCCCTGGTACTATCATGATCTCCTTTGGATCTACCTCTCTGGGCTATGATCAAGAAATTGTCCCTAGGCAGAGAGCAAGGGTAAATGTGTGATTCACACTGAGTGTTTTACTTCCCTGAGGAATCACTGTCCTATGCTGTCCATTGACTAATACCTCAAAACATTAGTGTCATATATTATGTTCAAGCTTATAGCTGTTTACAGTGGGAATGAAAGTCCAGTGTAGATTCCTGCATCATGGTCAGAATATAAATCCCCTAAATCAAGGTCTTTAAGAGTTATATATAAAGTATGCTGCATTTTATTTATTTATTTTATAGACAGGTTCTCACTCTGTTGCCCAGGCTGGAATGTAGTGGTAAAAATCCTAGCTTACTGTAGTCTTGAACCCCTGGGCTTAAGGGATCTTCCAGCTGCAGCCTCCCAAGTAGCTGGGACTACAGGTGCATGCCACCATGCCTGGCTAATTTTTGTTGTTGTTGTTGTTTTATAGCGATGGGGTCTTGCTATGTTGTCCAGGCTGGTCTCAAACTCCTAGGCTCAAGCGATCCTCCTGCCTCAGCCTCCCAACCCAAAATGCTAGGATTACAGCCATGAGCCATCATGCCTGGCCTGTGTGCTATATTTTAAAATTCATTGCAGAGATGTGCTATTTTTAAAACCCTATAGTAAAGGCTTTTGTAAAGGACAGGACCTTTTGTAATGTAAATATCAGCCCCCAATGAAAGCATTGGACTAGAAGAAGTCTGAGGCCCCTTCCTATACAATTCATGAGAAAAAGATTTACCAGAAACAACATAGAAGTTACTTTAGAGTAAAGCAAGTTATATCTTGCATTGGAGGAGCTGAGGAAAGAGAATACCTCCTTCTAGCTTTGGTTGCTTAAAGAGCCATAGGATCTTGTTCCCTGCTGACACTACCAAGCACGAGTAGATGAGCTGGGTTCAATCAGATTCCCTCCTTAAGAATTTGAATGACGACTACAGGGAAAATCAGTAGTTGGACGGAGATATTGATGGAAATGTTTGTGAGAGATGTCAGAACAGCCATGATGAGCTGGAAACATACTAAAATTATAAGGGAGCAGGGACCATGGAAAATCCGGCCAGTTGGGGAATAAGAATAAGACTGAAACATAGTTAAGAGTAATAGAGAGGCCATGAGTGATGTGGAAAAAGGAGTTGGTCCCTATACCTGTTTCATAATCAATTGCTTTCCAATTTCAATTATAGGTTATCTATGCATTTATAATAGCCATCTGTAACTCACCACATACATACCTTCCCCCTTCTCTCATCCTCCTTATCTGAGGTAACTTGAATGAGCCTCTGTTCCTTGCAACTTAAAGACCTTAACTTAAAGCAATGTGCCTTAGAGTTTGCCAGGTCTGTAAAGAGCAGGAACAGTAGAGAAGACTTGGGCATTTCATATAGAGGAAACAAAATAATTAACAAAGACACAGAGGCACGGAAGCAGATGCCTCTCCAAAGATCAGCAGATTATTTTGTTTACATATACACCAATTTGTTCCCAAACAAGACTTGAGTCTCAATACCTGACACATTGACACAATAAGTAAATGAGCAAATGGATGTGATATAAGAATAAACATAGAAAAATAAGCTTAATATTAGGGGTACAGTCATACATAATTAATAGGATTAGGCTGTTTTGACTAGGATGAAGGAGACATGAATTGCTTCTTCTGCAGGCTAAGAAAGAAAAGTTAGTGTTCAGAGTATCGCAGTACATACCTTCCATCACTCATTTATTCACTCATCAGCTAATTCATTCAGTCATTATTTATTCATCCAGCATTTATTAAACATCTACTATGTGTCAAGTCCTCGGATGACAGCTAAAGAAGAACCAAGATTGAGTTGGTTCTCACACCCAGGGTTCTCAATCTAGGAGGTGAGATAAATGGAGGACATAAATTCACCAGGCAAACCAGAATCTAGTGACTCAGTGAGTAGGGCAAAGTGTTATGAGACTCAAACCAGTGAAGCTAAAGTTACAACAGCTGTGTCCTTTGTTTGCTTCTTGCATACAACTCTGTCAGTGCTCAGTGACTGCAAAGATTGAACACTTCATACAAATTCCTAACTGGCAGAAAACAATTTCATGTGGCTTGCTCACAGCTGGAGCCAGAGAGTCAACATTACTCTTTAGCATTAACTTGCAGGCTGCAAAGCCCAGCAATGAACACAAGAGCCCTCTGCCATTATTATTTAGTACCTGGCATGTACCAAGTACTAACAATGTGCTAGGCCCCCTAGTACACAGGGGAGGAAAACAAGTTCTGGCCTCAAATGCTCACAGCTGTTTTATAATCTGATAATTGTGCATGACAAACCTCAGACCATAACTCTGAAAATAGCATGACTATAATCATAACAAAATGGAACTGCCATTGGCAAAATTTGTTTTCTAGTTATCACTTCCAGAAGGAATTCCATAACACTACTAGGGGAAAAGAAGAAAAAACTCTCTCAGCTTCCTGCTGCTAAACCTCAAAATGATCATCAACTGCATCCATCCTTTCTCCTCTCCTGTTACAAAGTGTGCTTCCTCCTGTCCACAGCATCATCTTCTCAGAGACTTAGCTCCGGTCATTATTTAACCTTTCTCCTTTATCTTCAACTTCTCTCTCCATTCAGGATCCTTCCCTTCAGCATTTAATATATTCAAGTCTTTCATCTTTGCCTACATAGTCCTTACTGCCTTCTGAGCTCAATTTAGTTTAGCTTTTCCCTCTGAAATTGTCCTTTCCAAGGTCCTCAATAACTTCTAAGTTATTAAATCTAACGGATATATCTTAGTGCTTCTCTTCATTGACACCTTAGCAACATGCAACTTGGCTTACCATACAGTTTCACTAGAAACACATTCTTCCTTTGGCTTCTGGGATATTATTTTTCCTTGTTGTCTTCTTACTTCTCTGATTACTCCTTCTTTTTCTCCATTTTGGACTCTTCTTCCTCTATCCAGACCTTAAATACTGGTGGTCCCCTGCAGAAGTCTTCCCTAATTCCCCCAGAATCAGAATGAAAATCCCCTACTACATGCTTCCATAGACCCCTGTGCTACTTCCCCAACCAGAGTTGATCACTCATTCAACATTCATCAAGAGCTTCTGACATCATGGCCACTGTTTTAGGAGCTGAGAATACAGATATAAGCCAAAACGTCCACAGGCCCTGCTCTCAAGGAGCTCACAGTCTAATGGGAGAGACATATAATAATCAAATAATTACACAAATTAAGTGAATAATTACAAACTGTGATGCATGCTATGGAAGAAAGGAACACAGAGAAATGAGACTATATAACAGAGGACACTTACCCTATCTTCCGTAACAGGGCAGGTTGTGGGGATTGATTTGGGGGCTGAAATCTTAAGAGAAGGTACATGTGTAGCCGGGCATGGTGGCTCACGCCTGTAATCCCAGCACTTTGAGAAGCCGAGGCAGGCAGCTCACGAGGTCAAGAGATTGAGACCATCCAGGCCAACATGATAAAACCCCGTCTCTACTAAAAAATACAAAACATTAGCTGGGTGTGGTGGCGCGCACCTCTAGTCCCAGCTACTCAAGAGGCTGAGGCAGGAGAATTGCTTGAACCCGGGAGGCAGAGGTTGCAGTGAGCTGAGATCGCGCCACTGCACTCCAGCCTGGTGCCTGGTGACACAGTGAGACTCTGTCTCCAAAAAAAAAAAAAAAAAAAAAGAGTAGGTACATGTGTGTGAGGAAGGGTGTGAAGAACATTCCAGAAAGAGGGAGGCAGCACATAGAACTAAGGTACAGCAATAATGGGAGAAGAGTGGTGGTACAAATTAAGGTATAGAGACCCAGGTAGGCCTCAGGCCCATTCAGGTCTTTGGAGGGATTATATAAAAATCTGGTCCCTATCCTAAAAGCAATGGGAAGTCACTAAGTGTTCTAAGTGGGGGATGACATAACCAGATTGACAGTTTGAAAAGAAAAAAGATCACTTTTGATGCAGTGTAGAGAATGGATTGAAAAGGGACTGAGTGAATGTGGGGAAGACTAGTTACAAGGCTTTTACAGCACTCTTGGTGAGATGATTGTAGGCTGGGCTAGGGAGGTGGCAGTGTATATGAAAAAAAGTAGTTTAATTTGAGAGATATTTAATAGGTAAGGGGGTAAAAGATCATATCTAGGGCTTGAGGAATATATGTATAAGAATGACACTGAGGTCACAGGAATGAAGCCATCTTACTTTGGACATACAGAAACACATCATCCTGTCTTTACATCTATGGATACCAGGCCCCATCACCAGGCTCAAAATCTCTGAATCATACAAGACTCTTGGACTTATACCCAACCCTGCCCACTCACTCCTACCCTAGTCACTCCTAATCTAGATCAATATTTCTAAAAGTATGACACAATAGGAGTCTCTTGAGAGACCACAAAATGATCCAAAATAGAAGTAGTTTATTTGGCTTTTACAGGAAAATGATGTAAAATTCCAGACTTTGATTTTTTTTTTTTTATGGTAACCAACTGAGTTATAAAGGGGTACTAAAATTTGTTAGTCATAAACTAAAATTAGCTTTTAACTGGAGTTCACAGAAAACTCTAATTCGGTTTTCTACTAAGAAGTCTGGCTGCCAGGCAATGTTTGGCAATGCTGCAAAGCTCCTCCTGCACATGTATACATGCAGCCAGTTGGCATTCTCACAATTTTCAGGAAGGACGTTTTGCTATTTGGGCATTACCAGTGATGTTTTGAGCTGGTCATGGTTTATGGTGCCTGACATTCATGCATTTTAATTACAAATTATGATTCATGAAGCTCCATAATGACCAATTTAATATGCCATGGGTTATTTGATTATCTCTATGGGGTAACGGAATGTACCTCTCTGACCTTATCTCCTGCCACTTTTCCTACTCCTTTCCTTGCTGACCCAGAACATGTGTAGCAGGCGCCCATCTCAGGGACTTTATACTTGCTATGCCATCTGTCTGGAATGTTTTCCCCATCCCCGCCCCTTCACCCCACCCTCCACCCCCAGATATTGCATAGTTAACTCTTTCATTTCCTTCAGGTCTTTGCTCATATGTCACCTCTGTGACACTTTCCCTGACCATCCTATTTAAATGATAATCTTCTGATTCCCTGAACTTCTTAGTCTACTTCTTCTATTTAGTTTTATTCTTGGCATCTATCACCATCTGATATACCATATATTTTACATATTTATTTATTGATCCTTTACCTCCAACTAAAAAATAAGCTCCATGAGAGCAGGGATTTTTGTTTGTTTTGTTTCTTGGTATATCACCAATACCCAGAACAGTACCTAACACAGAGTGGGTATGATAAATAATTACTGCATGAATATTTACACATCAATATTTTTTATCTCTTAGTCTCCAATACCCAGCTCTTAAGGCAAGGATACGTGTGGTTCAAATTTGAATCATTCATAGCCCTACTGCAGATACAATCATGCACCTGGAAAAACATGCTTACACAGTTACATCTCCTTGTTATAAACCTCCACTAGTCTCCCCATCCCAGGTTCACCCCTTCCTATCCTTCTAACACATTCAGATAAAAATTTCCAAAGAGCAACTTGGGATATTCAGAATTCATATTGAACTCATTTTCTCTGAATTTAATATAGTCCAGGTATGGTGCTAGGTAGAGGGGAATCAACAATGAACAAGACAGACATGATCCTTACCATAACAGAGTTTATAGTCTAGTGGGGATAGCACCCTACCTCGCCTCCAGAAAGAGGACTTAATCATTTGTAAAAGAATATGAAGGCCAAGCTTAGACCTGAAGTATGAATAGGATATGAAGGAAAGATTTGGGGCAGAGTGGGGTAGAGCAGGTACTAGCAGACGGAAAAGATTTCAAAAGCTTAGAGGAGAAAAAGAGTGTGAATATCACTTTCCAGGAAATGAGGGCAGTTCAGTTTGCTGGGATTGTGGAATTTTCACAAAGAAACGGTGAGGTTTGAAGTAGGATGGGTAGAAAAGGCAAGACCATGCAGGGTGGCAAAGGCCATACCAAGCAAACTGGACTTTTGGGACTTTACCCTGAGAGTAACAGGGAACTGCTAAAAGGCGTGATTAGTGGAGTGACATGAACAAATGGAATTTAATCTCGCCCCATCCTCTAACAAACCCAATCCTGATCTTCCCTCACCCATGGCATCCCAGTCCTACCTACCTCCTCCCTAAAGCCTTTCTGCTGCTCTAACCTGCAGGCCTCTCTCCCCTTCATCCCCAAGTATCTCATCCTCCCTTATCTTTGTATGCCTGTGTTCTGTCTCCCCCACCGAACTGATTCCCAGAAGACAGGGACAATTTCTCAAACATCTCTAGGACATCCCACACCTGATTAGCACTGATTCAAATTGGTCTTCACTGAGGCAAGAAAATGGGTGAATACAACCTAGCAAAACCCAACCTTTCCTCACACCCCACATACCAATATTTACTCTGAAGTAAAACAACACTTCTCTCCAGGGGGCAGTGCCAGTTGATCCAGGTTTTTCTGGCTTTATGTCTACTCTTACCTCTCTGTGCTGTCAATGTAACTAGTCTCTAATGCCTCCCTAACAGGCTAGAGAAACCCATCCCAAGCTTCTTCACACTGCAAGTTGCTAGAAAAGACAAATCAAATCTGCAATGACAGAAAGCAGATCTGTGGTTACCTAGGCAGGCCAGGGGTGGGGAATAGGAGGTGGGATGAGGCACAGGAAACTTCTTGGGATAAAGTATCCTATATCTTGAGTGTGGTGGTGGTTCACACCTGTGTAAATTTGTTAAAACTTGTCAACACGTACAACTAAAATGGTACATTCTATTATATATAAACAAGACCTCAATACTGTTTATATTAAAAGCAAACTGCTGGGGCGCAGTGGCTCATGCCTGTAATTCCAGCACTTTGGGAGGCCTAGTGGGGTTCGACCACCTGAGGTCAGGAGTTCAAGACCAGTCTGACCAATATGGTGAAACTCCATCTCTACTAAAAACACAAAAATTAGCCAGGCATGGTGGTACATGCCTGTAATCCTAGCTACTTAGAAGGCTGGGGCAGGAGAATCACTTGAATCCGGGAGGTAGAGGTTGCAGTGAGCTGAGATCGCACCATTGCACTCCAGCCTGGATGACAAGAGCGAAACTCCAACTCAAAAATAAAAAACACAAAAAAATAAATAAATAAAAGTAAACTGCCTGTAAATATAGGGTCAGGAGGCTCAAATACAGTACATACACTTCAACGTAAAGCCCAATCCAACATAAAATTAGGGCATGGTCATACAGGAATAGCAGCTTCCCCAAGGCTGCAGAGACCTAAGAAAGTCAGGTCCATCTGCTACAGAAGACCAGGTGAAAGAAGCAGAGGAGCAAAGGCTAATATGGAGGCTAGACCAAAATATGCAAAGTCATAAGTAGTGTGGCCAGAGATTGACTCTCTACACCTCAATATTCCTAGGCTTGAATGAGGTAAATCTGAAATAAATAAATAGAAGTCTTGCTTTCCAGAGCTAGAAACTGTACATTAGCCGAGTGGTAATTCATAAAGGGTTTGGAAAAAGTTGTTCCTGAAGGACTGAGTGGCTTTACCACAGAAGGCTCTTTGGGAAACTGGGACTAGCTTGCCTTCCGTGGTGATGCTAAGGAAGAAGGCAGAACTCTGTGCTCAGTGGGTTAAGGGGGGTATGACTCGGGTTTCCTGTGAGAAGGGATGACATCTGTCCAGGTGGTAATCAGAGCATAATGTTCACATAGCTGAATGAATCACAGGAGTGGACCAGGGGATCTCAGGGAAGAGAGACTTATGAGGCTCTAGAAATAGTTGGGGGTGAGTTTTGGGTTGTGCAGTGTGGGGGTGGGGACAGTGATGAGAAAGGGCCTCTCTCCTCTTCCTTTTTGCCTGTCCTCTCTCTCCTAACTCTCTCAGCACAGAAAACAAAGTCAGACTCCTGCATATAACCTGTCCTGTGTCCTGTTTAGTTCTCTTGCACACCCTCTGTGGGCTCCCAAACGGCAAGGCCTGTGTTCCCACCTAGCCTAGAGCTAGGCACTCAGTAAAGGGTTGGATAAAGAATGCCTTTGAGGCTGGGCACAGTGGATCATGCCTGTTATCCCAGCACTTTGGGAGGTCAAGGGAGGAGGATCACTTGAGTTCAGGAGTTCGAGATGGGCCTGGGCAATATGGGGAAATCCTGTCTTTACCAAAAATACAAAATTTAGCTGGGCGTGGTGCCCTATGCCTGTGGTCCCAGCTACTTGGGAGGCTGAAGTGGGAGAATCGCTTGAACCTGGGAGGCAGAGGTTACAGGGAGCTGAGATGGCGCCACTGCACTCCAGCCTGGGCTACAAGGCAAGACTCTGTCTTAAAAAAAAAGAAAAGAAAAGAAAAAAATTCCTTTGGGACAAGAAGGTGAGGACAAGGAGGAAGGAACTCGTGGTAATGGGGATGGGGGAGTTAAGGCGGATAGGCTGGTCAGAATGAGCCCATGGGGTAAAGTGGAGTGAAGGGATGGGAATGGTTAAGAAAAGAAAAGTAGGAGAGAGTTAAGAAACGGTGGGTTTTGTGACTACTTATACAGTTACACAGTATGAGAGAGAAGACCAGGATTAGTAGGAAAGAGCAGGACAGAGTCAGAGGTCAGTGGGAGCACATGCCAGAGGTCACGGGGGGGGGGGGGTTAGAAGGCAAGGGGTCAACAGACAAAAGATCAAGGATCAGTAGGAGAGGTATGATTAGTGGTCACTAGCAACGGCGAAGGTCAGAGGTCATCAGGGGAGGCAAAGTGTGCTGCGTTACCTGCTTACGAGGCTGTTTATGGGGAGTCTTAGTAGAAGCGGGAAACATCTCAATCCCTGGAGAGCCTACAAAACGCTCCCTCGCCTGAAGACAAAAAGTTTGTCCGTCTCCTTGACCACACACAAGAAATCTGGACTCTCTTCCACTTCAACAACCAGTCGCAAGGGTTCTTTAGGACAGCAGTCGTTGCGGGTCTCCTCGCCCTTGCAGGATAGAATGCGACTCCCTGACGCGGTTACCCAGCAACCATCCGGCAGCCAAGGCGCAGGCGCCTCTGACGACCCCAGCCGGCCCAGAGAGGAGGCGGGGTTGGGCGCGCGGCGAGCCACTCTGCATTAAGCCCCGCCCCTCAGGAATCGCGCGCCTTCGGAACTCCCGCATGTGGGCGGGGTGGAGTCCCCAGACACCGCCTCCTTATGAATAATGCAAGATCCGGGCGGTGTCCCGGACCCGGAAGTGGAGTTGCCGAGTCACCGCAGTGGCTGAGCTGCTGACAGGAGGCGGCGGCGGAGTAGGAGGCGAGGCAAGACCTGAGGCTCGGCCCGGCCACAGCTGCGGTAGTGCTAGGCAAGCCTACGGAGTCACGCCGGCCTCGGCCAGCCTGCGAACCTCTCGCCCCCGCCCACCCCTGCATCCGCCCGGCCCCTGCCCTCCCGACTGGTCCAGGGCGGCCTAGTCTGCACCACCCGCCGGGCTCCTGGGGCCGCCGCCCCGCGCGGTCCCGTCGGCGTCCCCGGCCGCGCCCGGCCCCTGGTCTGCTCGCCCCGCCGGCACCATGATGGAGGAGATCGACCGGTTCCAGGTGCCCACCGCGCACTCGGAGATGCAGCCGCTGGTGAGGGGGCGGGCGGCGGGCAGGCCAGGGCCGGGAGGGGGCGTCGCTTGAGGGGGAGGGAGGGAATCAGGCCGCGGGGATTGTGCTTAGGGGTGCCTTCGGTTGGGGCAAAGAGGTCCCTGAAAATGTATTACCGGGGGAGGGGAACTTGCAGGACGAGAAAACCGTGGGAGAATATGCTGGGTGAGAGCAAAAGGACTTGTAAGGGCGGAGGGCACTGTCGGTGGAGGCAGAGCACCGTCGGATGGAACGGAGGGGGCACAATGGTGCACACTGCTGGTGGAGGCCCATAGCGGGGGCTGGCGAGGGAGCTGTTGTGGGCCACCGCCGGCGGCAGGCCCAGGGGGCTGGGATGGGCGGTGGGGAGGCGTTTAGTTCTACAGGCCTGTGATGCTGAGGGCGGGGGAGCCGTCAGGCTGAGAGATTGGGAATCAGCTTTTAGAAGAGGAGGGGCCTGCCCGCCTGTCCGCTGGTTATATGGATAAGAATCCTGGGCCGGGGTGAGGGATCAGTGGGGGAAGGTGGTTGGTGCAGAACCTGGGAATTCCGTTCTTCTCCGTTGGGGAGCTCAGGCAGTCCAGGCTGGGGGCATCTAAACGGGGAAGGAGAGTACGCGCGACGAGATGGGGAATCGGGGTGCAGATGTGAGAGCTCGGGAACCAACGGGAGAGGAAGTGGGGCCGCGCTGGAGCTGTCTGTGCCCACTGGTTGGGAAGAGCCCCCATTATCTTAGGCCTACGTGCCTGAAGTCCTTGTTGGGCGCGGATCCTGCCGCCTGTCCGCGGTCCCGGAGTCAGGGAGGAATGATGTCATCGCTGCCGGCGCGGAGGGAATGGAAGGGGGAGGGCAACTCGGGTGCACGGAGGCTAGGCCTAAGGGAGACCATGCTTGCTGGTTTCCTGGGGGCTACCTGACCTCTCTTGTCTGCCTGGCAACCGGGTGGGAGACGTGGAGGCCTAGTCAGCCCGTATAGTGAGTAGGGTAGAGAGGGAATGTCTAGGCTGTGTTTGCTTTATCCCCTTGGAGCCTGAGATGGAATTGGAAGGAGGCAAGGTGGGGTAGGAACCCAAAAGTGTGGGTGACCTATTTCTCTGAGTTGTGCTGGCTGGAGCAGAGCTGAGCTCGCCAAGTTCTAAAGCTCTAGGCTCCCTAAGTCTTCTGCTTCTGTGTTAGGGAGAGTTGCCAGAAACAGGTCTACCGTTGGGCCTACAACCCGCTGGCTGACAGATGTGCTTTGTAGCTTCCTGGTCGAGTAACCTACCCATTATGGCAGCCAAGATGGGCCTTGGCAGGGACCCATCACCACCTCTATGTCACACCTTTTGGAGGATGGTAGAGAGAATCATTAGTGGCCACTTAGCAGGAGACAAATGGTTTTTTCCCCCTTTCGTGACTGCTTATACAGTTCTAAAAGCCAAAACAAAGAAGTTTTACAGAAGCATACAATATTAAACTGGAGAGAGGAGTTGCAGGACTTTTTCCTAGCCTAATGCCATCACTGGATTATTTGGGAGCCAGAAATTCCTGGAGAGAAGTCCATCCCCTGAACTTAAAGAATGACTTTGGGCTGGCCGAAGAGAATTTTCCTTTCTGAGTTCTCTTTCTAGGTAACTTGGCTTGTCATACTAGATTGCCCTTCCAGTTCTAAGCATCTAATCAAGAATCAAAAGAAAGGGTGGATGAAGGAAGAGGTGGTTCAAGTGTATCAGGAGAAGGAAGCAATGAGTTGGTTCTTATTTCCCATCTGGGGTTCCCAAGAAGGGAGGAAATAGCTGTTCAAGGAAAGGGGAGAAGAAATAGAGCCACCAGGCTCTCTGAGTTGTCCTTGGTGCTTCTGTTACTGCCTAAAATTCTGAATAGTGGTTTGGCTGAGTAGAGGACTCTTGAGCTGCTTCCAGTCTGTGTGGCCCTGGAGTTGAAGTATGTATGGCAAGGAGGCACTTAGAAAAGCTCTGACTGCCTTCAGATCCTTTTAAGTGCTAAAGTGACCCTTGTCTGCAGGATACTACTTTTTTTTTTTGAAATGAGGGTCTCTCTCTGTCACCCAGGCCAGACAGTGGCACAATGTTGGCTCACTGCAACCTCCACCTCCCAGATTCAAGCGATTCTCCTACCTCAGCCTCCCAAGTAGCTGGGATTACAGGCACCTGCCACCATGCATGGCTAATTTTTGTATTTTTATTAGAGATGGGGTTTCACTATGTTGGCCAGGCTAGTCTTGAATGCCTGACCGCAAGTGGTCCGCTGACCTCAGCCTCCCAAAATGCTGGTATTACAGGGGTGAGTCACCACACCCAGCCTGAGTATACTTTATTAAGGTTGAGTGAGAGCCTTATGGAAATAGCAATATAATCATCCCTCACTTGAGGGTCATAGACATTGCCCTGCTTCCTAACCCCTTCTAAAGACTATCACAGAGACCTGACATTATTGATTCAGCAATAGATTTATCAAATAATTATTGAGTATCTGCTCTGTCCCAAATATTAAACTAGATATTAGGGATAGAGTTAGCAACACAGACACAGATGTGGCCCTGCCCTTGAGCCCACAGTTTATCAAAGTTTGTTTCTTTTGCTTACTTTCTTAGTGTGATCCCCCCTGAAGGCAGAGTAGGGGCTGCCTCCTTAAGCCCCAAGGGAGCCAGGCAATGCTGGTGTCAGCATCATTGCCCCTTTCTGGACCAAGCTGTACGGATAGAGGCTTGTCACATGGGTGCCATCATCAAATAACTCTCCCCAGCCCATAGTGATGGGAAGAATCCAGAGGCCATTCCCTACTTGAAAAGATAAACTGTAGGGGAAGCACATCTTTATTTTTTAAATTATTTACTTAAAAGAGAAACTCAAGCTTGAAAAGAAGTCCTGGAGGAGTGGCAGAGCTGGTAGAGAAGGCAGCTAGCAGATCTCGGTGTTTCCAAGGTGCTAATTTAAGCATTAGATCTCAGCTAGTGGGAGGAAGAGGAGGAGATCCCTGCCCTGTTATTGCTGCTGCTGTTGTCACAGCTGCATGGAGCCTCTTGTCTCTAGTGGGAGTTTGCCTGAAAGGAGTGGCTTCCCTCCTTTCCCCATCACACCAATTATTTAATTGGCCTTGCTGCAACTCAGCAGCTGAACCAGGCCTGAATCTATCCCTGAGAAGTCCCCAGGGTCTCTTCCTGTCTCCTTGTGAAAGGAGTGAGAGCTCCTCTTAGAGACCTACCCATTGGACTCCATTCCTTCTATATCTATCTCTTAGACAATCCTGAGTGTTCCTGAGCATAGATTCTCCCAAAGAAACTGTGAGGGATAGGCACAGTTTGTGTGTCAGCTCGGTGTTTGAGCCATACACGTCACTGATCTAGAGAAGCTCCTAGCAGCCCAAGGCTCTCTGTTGATCAGTTGGGTTGAGTTTGGTATATTGTTTGTATGAGCAACAGGGATAGGTCTCTGGACCTATTGTCTGTCTGCTCAGCTTGTTGGTGCAGCCACACAGTCTATGTCTTCTCTTCAGCTGCAATTGGAGAGGACGAGATTTGTTGTAAGAAGAACAAATGGAGCTTTTAAGCACTTAATTGTGTCAGACAATACCCTGCCTCCTGTGTTCTGAGGGACCAAAGAGACTTAAAGAATGGGAAATGGCACCAGACAGGGTCTCTGAACAGTTGAAAGACATGTTACTCTAGCCTCACTGAAACTAGGTTATCTGTTAATTCATTTGTGTAGTTCACGAGCATCTACTCAGATCAAGTACTTTAAGGATACAGAGACAGTAAGATCTTTCCCGTGGGTGGCCAAGAGAAGGATGGGCTCAGATGGCTACAGGAAGGTTTTTAGATGTATGTCAAAAAGAGTAGAGATCAATGGAGTGTCATGAGAAAGAGTGACAGCCTCCTTTGGGAGAGGGTGAGGAATGCTGAGGTTCTAACCTCTTGACTACATGAGCTTGGGAAGGAGTTTCAGACTCCTACTGCTTCCTGACACTCAGGGCTGGATGGGGATGGTTGGGATGGGACAATGGGTCGGCCATAGAGGCTCCTGAAAGTGGCAGAGAGAACATTATAAAGATAGTAAGTAGCCACTGTGGAAAATTCTATGTTCTGGACACCTTAAGTTGCCTCCTGTAGTCAGATGACTTTTCAACTTAAGGGTGGATTCTCCTAGTGGGTCCATGTGGCTTATGACCCAGCAGTATTTCTCAGGCTCCTGGGGAGAGGCACCCTTCTTTCCTGTCCTATATTACAACTAAGGATCAGGTTTGTTCAAGCCTGAAGCTTCTTACTACTCATCTCCTCATCAAACATACAACAAGTAAGAACATAGTCTCTGCTAGATGTTGTTATGGGCCCAATAACAGAATTTTGCTCCAGGGAGATGCACAGTCTAGAGCTCAGATTGAGGCACTACAGAATATTGAGTACTGCAAGAGAAGAACCAAACCAAGGAGCACCAAAAGAAAGCAGGAAGGGCTCTCATCAAGTGGTCAGGGAAGGCCTCAGATAGGAGACATTGCTGGACTGACCCTAGGAAGAGTACTAGAAGCTTGGCAGACTGACAAAATGAGGCTAAGCCAAGAAAGGGTATAGAAGAAGAAACAAAAGAGTGCATTTGGAATGAATTAAGGGAATAACATGATCAAACTTGAGTTTAGGTTATTACTCCAGTGGTGGATGAGAAATTGGAGAAGATGAGATCGGAGGTTGCTAGGAGATGATGAAGGCCTGCAGAAGCAGAGAAACACAATGGGACAGATACACAGATACTAATACAGTGGAATAGGTAGGATATGCCATCTGTTGGGAGGTGGAGTGGAGAGGTAGAGAGTTAAGGATGACTCTCAGGTTTGTGTCATGGACACCTGGATGGAGGAAGAGATCATCACCACCTCAGGAAACTCAGGAGCCCATTACCTTTTGGTCTCAAGAGACTTCTTCTTTTTTTTTTTTTTTTTTTTTGAGTCGGAGTTTCGCTCTTGTTACCCAGGCTGGAGTGCAATGGCGCGATCTCTGCTCACCACAACCTCCGCCTCCTGGGTTCAGGCAATTCTCCTGCCTCAGCCTCCTGAGTAGCTGGGATTACAGGCACGCGCCACCATGCCCAGCTAATGTTTTGTATTTTCAGTAGAGACGGGGTTTCACCATTTTGACCAGGATGGTCTTGATCTCTTGACCTCGTGATCCACCCACCTCGGCCTCCCAAAGTGCTGTGATTACAGGCATGAGCCACCGCGCCCGGCCTCAAGAGACTTCTTATATCAGAGAAGGCTGCTGTTTTCCTTTGCTCTACTGCTGAAGCCACATTCTTTGGGTTATGAGGAACCTAGAAGTCCTAGAAAATCAAAGGTCAGACTGGCACTGGTCCCCCACTCCACCTCGAAAGGGCTGCTAAGAAATACACTCACCTGCCAGTGAATACTTCTCCCCTACAATCTGCTTCGATGAGTGCAAGAGAATTGGTGGTGGCAACAA
This sequence comes from Sapajus apella, assembly GCF_009761245.1. NCBI lineage: Eukaryota > Metazoa > Chordata > Mammalia > Primates > Cebidae > Sapajus > Sapajus apella. Next base: position 293,873 of record NW_022436982.1, read on the forward strand.
GGAGCCATAGTGGGTTTTGTTGTTATTTTCTTTCCAGTAGCACTTGGATGAAGAAAAAATAAAATCCTTTGTTGTCTGAGTGCTTTATGTTGCAGTGTCTGGCCTTGCCTTTTACAAACATCATTCTAGTAAAATCTATGAGGGTTTTTTTTCTTTTTTTTTTGTTCTGACTGATTGAGCTGGGCTCTTTCACTGATTCCTTCTGGAATGGATATTTGTATTACTACATCACCTGCAAGAGTCAAAATGGAAAAGGACACGTACTTTCCTTTTCGGAGACCAGCCCAAGCTGCAGTTGGGTAGAAGCAGAGCCCAAGCTGCCTCTTCCAGGCAAGGTGTGCCAAAGGAGCTGACTTCTGGGGTGAGATCACTCAGGAGTTACTTGGCTTCTCAGAGGTCCCAAATGTGGCCTCTGCAGGCAGGTGCTTCTGTGGTAGCTGGGGTTCAGGCTGAGTCATTCCAAGCCCCATCTGCCTGCTGCCCTTGACTGCCTATAGCCCAGAGTGAGCAGAAATGGAAAACAGTCTTCTTCACTCAAACCTGAATAGTCTCAGGGACCCTCTCCCCTCCTTAAAAAGGTTAGGTGGAGCCTTGTGTCTGGAAAGGGAACATGGGAAATTTAACTTCTTGGGCTTAGCTACTTTGTTCCTTCCTACAGACCTGGGAGAACTGATTCAGAGAGCTCCAGAGCGTGTGGAAAGGCGAGAGAATTGGGCTAAAGCAGATAACCAGAGGTGCTAGTTGAAGGAACCTAGAGGTGTGGCTCAGCAGGGTCCCAAGTCATTGTTTCTTAAGGAGGCTCTGGTGGGAATCTGGCTTTCTGGGCGGGAGAAAGGAAGGAAGGAGGGGAAAAGCTCTGAATTTGGCTCTGCTCTGGAGTTCAGAAATTGGCACATGACCCACAGGCCTCACTATGGGACAGCCAAATGAACTTCTGGCTGCAGCGAGGGACTGTGGAGTAGGGAAGTCGTCTAGGAAAGAGGTCTATAGGGTCTGCCCTGGGAGAGAGGGTGGACACAGGCTCACAGGAGTTTCCTCCGAGGCTTTACATTCCTAGGAGGGAGTTCAAGCAAATCTGTACTTGTATTTGTTATCATTGTTATTCAGAGATAGCAAATTGAGGATCAGATGGTTGTGGTTATCGAAGGTCAATTTTAAGTTTCTGTGATGGTGGTGAGGGATGTGAGTGTGCGTGAAAGTAAGAGGGGATATACAGTTATGAATGGTGTTTACTGAATGACTGTTCAAGTCCTAAGTCTAAACATATGACAAGAGGCCACACCCAGGCAGAAACAAGCTCAGTGATTGTGGCTCCTTGCCTGCTTTTGCTGATTTGGCCACCAGATTTTTGGCTGTTATAAGCAGAGTACACCCCATCTATCTATCAAGAACAATACCTGAAGGAACATTTTAAGATTTATTGAATCAACTGCATGCAAACTGTGGAATGAGAACCATATATATTTCTCTGTGTAGTTAACTTAAACATAATTATGTACAAGCTATACATTATGTGACATGGTAAAAGTCCCATAAAACTGCATGCCTCAACCATACCTCAGCTTTCTGTTGAAACTGCTCTATGTAACCCCTAATGTGACAAGCAAGCAGTCCAAACCCATACTATCTTGGCCCCTGTGCCTTGTAATAAGTAATTAAGGTCTGTAATTTCCACCCTACCCAGACAATGTGTAAACTAATCTTGACTTTTGTGAACCACTTAAGTAACAATTGGAATGTCAAAAGTCCCCTAGCCCTCAGAATGTCCGGAGCCCCTCACCCTCATCTCCGCTCAGGAGGTGATTTATAGAATCCCCTAGCCCTCAGAATGTCGGAAGCCCCTCATCCCCCCCCCCGCCCCTCACCCTCACCCCCGATGTGGTTTTATGGGTATAAAAGGTCTTGACACCCTCTTTTCTGGGCCACTGGTTGGAAAGACGCGAGTCCTCCGTGGCCACCAGCAATAAAGACCCTGCAATTTGGCATAGTTTTGTCTTGGTGTTGACTTTCTATGCTTGCTCCACTACAACAATTATAGTACCCCCCTCTTTTTTTTTTTTTTTTTTTGAGACAGGGTCTCTGTCACCCAGCCTTGAGTACAGTAGCTTAATCTTGGCTCACTGCAACCTCTGCCTCCCAGGCTCAGGTGATCCTCCCACCTTAGTCTCCTGAGTAACTGGGACTACATGCATGTGCCACCATGCCCAGCTAATTTTTTGTAGAGACAGGTTTTGCCATGTTGCCCAGACTGGTCTCACACTCCTTAGCTCAGGTGATCTATTCACTTTGGTCTTCCAAAGTGCTGAGATTACAGGTGTAAGTCACTGCACCCAGCCTAGTTTCCATATTAATTTCCCATTTTATCCTTATGAAGGAATTGGTGAAGCCCTTGGCCACCCATGGTTTAGACCAGCATTTCCTATAGTATTAGGAATATTGATCCTTTGGGGCGCTTCATGGGGGAAAAATTCTCCATAAAAAATTTCTTTGGGAAAGACTCTACGCTCCATCCCATCACAATGCCCACTGACATTTTAAAGGCTCTGAGATGTCCTGCAGTAAAGGAACCTTTTCGACTTTAACTCAATGTTTCCCAAGCTTATCTAACCATAGAACCTTTTTTCAGGTTACATCTGTTAACATCTTATAGAACCAATGTGTTTCATGAAAAATACTCTTTGGATACAGAAGGAGCAGGATTAAGACTTAAATTTTTATATTTAAAAAAAGAAAAGAAAAATACTCTTTGGAAAGCGTTAGCTTAAAAATTAGTATCTGTGGTGACCCAGTCTAGATTTATAGTCTTCCTAGATCTTTCAAACGTCTTTTATAACCCACACCATTTTGCCCTATACTCGTGTCTAATGGGAAGTTGCTGATTTTTCAGGGTCTGAACTTGCTGCTATCAGTAGGAAGCTCTTGGTGAACTTTGGTTAGGGTGCAGAGGCAAATACCAAGTGCCTTTTCTTCTCATAATATTTCTAAGGGAGTTTTATTTCCCTTATGTCCCTCTACCAAATGCTAGTTTGATGCTTATTTTTTTGGACAGCTTTATTGAGATATAATTTACGTATTGTGTATTTTAGCCATTTAGTACTTTACTTTTTTTTTGTTTTGAGACACAGTCTCACTCTGTCTCCTGCAGCCTTGACCTCCCCAAGCTCAGTGATCCTCTCACCTCAGCCTCCCAAATAGCTGAGACTACAGGTGTGCTCCAGCTAATTTTTATATTTTTTGGTAGAGATGGGGTTTCGCCATGTTAGCCAGGCTGGTCTCAAATTCCTGGGCTCAAGAGATCCCCCTGTCACATCCTCCCAAAGTGCTGGAATTACAGGTGTGAGCCACTGTGCCCAGCAAGTACCTAACTTTTTTTTGAGACGGAGTCTAGCTCTGTCACCAGGCTGGGATACAATGGTGGGATCTGGCTCACTGCAACTTCCGTTTTCTGGTTTCAAGCAATTCTCCTCAGCCTACTGAGTAGCTGGGACTACAGGCATGCACCACCACACCCGGCCAATTTTTTTGTAGTTTTAGTAGAGATGGGATTTTACCATGTTGGCCAGGATGGTCTCAATCTCTTAACCTTGTGATCTGCCTGCCTCCGCCTCCCAAAGTGCTGGGATTACAGGTGAGTACTTTACTTTTAAACCTGGTGTGGCTATCCCATGGCTGAGTTCTTTTTTTCTTTCAATAGTTTTTGGGGAACAGGTGGTTTTTTGTTACGTAGATAATTTCTTTGGTGGTAATTTCTGGGATTTTGGTGCACCTGTCACCCAAGCAATGTACAATGTATCCAATGTGTAGTCTTTTATCCCTCACCCGCCTCCCATCCTTCCCCCATGAGTCCCCAAAGTCCATTATATCATTCTTATGCCTTTGTGTCCTCACAGCTTAGCTCCCACTGTGGCTTAGTTCTATTTCTTATTTTTATCTTGGGCTGTGCTTTGTGCTTTTATGTTCTGCCAAGCAGTGGAGAAGATAAAGATAATGCAAATCTTTTATCAGGAAGAATCCTGTCTCAATTGAGATTTAAGATGAAAAGTAGATTCCCAGATTAGGGGATGTTTCAATACTTACTCTGCAGTATCAATAAATGTTTCCACTGTTCACACCACTCAAGAGACATTCCTGCATAATTATTTTACCCCCTCCTACTCCACAAGCTATATAAAGCATGGACGATAAACAGGCATTACCCTTTATACCAATGCCACTTGATCAGTAGTTACTGCCTGGAGCATTGTGCTTAGATGGATTCTAAGGCAGAGTCCTGGTTCCATATGAAAGAGTGACATGGTTTGGTTGATTTTCCATGTCTGCTGTGGTCTTAAGAAGGCGGAACAGCAGTTCTAGTATTCTACTTGCCATCCTAGCAGCCCTGAATCATCATAGTTATCATGGGTAAAGAACACAGGAAAGGGGAATTCTTGGGATATTAGCCAGCCAAGCAATCTGTTTCACTGAGGGGCTGAAGTCTTAAGATATGGCTCCTTAAGAAATGAATAAAGGGCCAAGTGCAGTGGCTAATGCCTGTAATCCCAGTGCTTAGAGAGGTGAAGGTGGGAGGATTGCTTAAGGCAATGAATTCAAGACCAGCCTAAGCAACATAGTGAGACCCATCGCTACAAAAAATTTAAAAATAGCCAGGCATGGTGATGCATGCCTGTAGTTCTAGCCATTGGGGAGGCTGAGGTGGGAGGATGGCTTGAGCCCAAGAGTTCAAGGCTGCAATGAGCTATGATTGCACCATTACACTCTAGACTGGGCAACAAAGCAAGACCCTGTTAAAAAAAAAAAAAAAAAAAAAAAGAAGAATGAAGAAACTTTTTTGTACTTTGTTTTCAGCACTGGTTTCTGAAATACTGAATTAATATAAAGTTTAAATCCTTTTGAAATAAATAGGCCAGGTGAGAGGGAGTAACCTTGACTCTGCTGAGCAGATAAGAGAGGGAAAGAAGCAGATTCAGGAAAAGATCTCATGAATTTCATATGAGTGGTTGACCACACTTAATATGAAATTATAAGCCCTTGACCAAAGGAGCAAGAAGGAATAGGTTACAAGAAGAGAGCCATAAGCCAGAAGTTACTAGTGAGGAAAGGCCCTATTATAGGTTATACAGCCTTAGCACTCTTTTGTTTACCCAGGCTAAACAGGCCTGTTTTTTCCTTTTACCATTTCCCAGGACACTGGCTTCCAAATCCGCAGTCATCCTAGCTGGTTTAGTGGCTACTTTTATGTTTCTCACCCTTGAAACTGAACACAGAGCTCTCCATGTGATCTGCACAGCACAGATTGTTGTGGGACTGCCACTACCTATAATATTGATATTGTACTTCTATTATTGTCAGTTGAGCTTCCATGATCATATTTAATAGCCATACCTATTGTTATATTGAACTCAGGACATATCTGAAACAGAGTAGCCCTATGCCTTAGCAGTGTAAAATCAAGGCAAGAACCTGGACTCACATCTTGAGCTAAGTTTACTGCCAATACGGGTAAAAGTCCACTGAAGATAGTGAGATGATGGTTCCACATTTATTAGAAACTATACCACACATATGTAATGTGACTCTTAGAAAGGTAGCTGGCTAAATTCAGCAAGACAGAATTTCAGTAGGAATCTAGGGAGGCTGTGTGATTGGTGAAGGTGGGACCTTTAAAGAGAGCTAGTCCTTGAGTGGACAGAAAGCTTAATACAAGTCCACTATATAACAAAGCTAGCGTGCTGTTGGGCTACATTAATAGAAGCATGGAATTCAATTCCTAGGAGGTAATCATTCCACTCTGCCTTATTCTGTACTGGTCAGCAGCATTTGAAGTCCTGCATTCTATACTGATATCATCATTCAAGAGATTGGGTGACTAGGATAATGAAAGGAGTCAAAACTATGTCATGTGAGAATAGTTGGAAGAACTGGGCTGTTTGGCCTGTGAATAAGTGGTCTCAGAGAAGCATTTTAAGGCTTTCAAATACCTAAAGGACTGGGATTAGGAAAGAAAAGGAGGATAGACTTCATTGTAGCTTCACAGGGAGGAACCAGAGCCACGGTGGGAGTGTGAACGTGTTCTTACCTCACATTCTCTATAGTAGCAGTCTTAAACTGGGCCAGAGGCCAGGGCACCAGGAAGACACATTGCTCTGTGCAAATGCCCTACTCTTTCCAAAGTAGGAGCTAGGAATAATATCCTACCAGTAAACATGGCTGTGTTATGTGTGTATACTATAAACGGTCCAAAAATCCACTGTGGAACTTAGCACAAGCAGTGCTTTTCTAGTTTTCTGTGAATAGGTGTTTGCTAATCTTTCCTGTACATCAAGGTCTGTCACAAAAACACCATCTTCTTCGTGCATTCCTTTCTTTCCTTCAGTGAGATGTGAGCTCTCCATTTACCTGTCCTGTGACCCTAATACCTTGTCATTGTGTAGAGTTTATGGGTAGTGTCTTATTCCTATCTTTAATTCCTTTTTTTTTTTTTTTTTTTTTTTTTTTTGTGACAGAGTCTCGTTCTGTTGCCCAGGCTGCTGTACAGTGGTGCAATCTCAGCTCACTGCAGCCTCTGCCTCCCGGGGTTCAAGCAATTTTCCTGCCTCAGCCTCCCAAGTAGCTGGGACTATAGGCACACACCACCGCACCCAGATGATTTTTGTAGTTTTAGTAGAGACAGGGTTTCACCATGTCAGCTAGGTCTTTAACTCTTGACCTCAAGTAATCTGCCTGCCTTGGTCTCCCAAAGTGCTGGGATTACAGACATGAGCCACCATTCCCAGCTTATCTTTAATTCCATTTTAGGGTAGATGAAAAGATGTTTTTAAAGCACCTGAACCATCTCATTAAGTAGATTAGGAAAATCATTTTGCCTACTTATAGATCTGCAAGCAGTCTCCCAGAAAGGTAAACAGGCTTAGCCATTACCCAGCTGGAGGTTGACATGACCTAGTTAGACCTTCCTTTGCAACTTGGAACCCAATTAAGCTCTTTGTATCAAACTTGAACTTCTCCACTGGCTTTTGAAGATATACACTACCCCTCAAAGCTGGCCATACTTTCTACCATTCAAGCCAGCTTTCTTTCTAGTAAGTCTAGCCATGTCCTTTACCTTATTTCATCTATTGGCACCTTGAGGCCTCCTCTCCTCTTAAGAATTCTCCTCTGCCGAGGTATCCTCTATGGTTCTGACAAAGATGAAGGAAATTGCAGAAGCCTACCTTGGGAAGACTGTTACCAATGCTGTGGTCACAGTGCCCGCTTACTTTAATGACTCTTAGCATCAGGCTACCAAAGATGCTGGAACTATTGCTGGTCTCAATGTACTTAGAATTATTAATGAGCCAACTGCTGCTGCTGTTGCTTATGGCTTAGACAAAAAGGTTGGAGCTGAAAGAAACGTGCTAATCTTTGACCTGGGAGGTGGCACTTTTGATGTGTCAATCTTCACTATTGAGGATGGAATCTTTGAGGTCAAGTCTACAGCCGGAGACACCCACTTGGGTGGAGAAGATTTTGATAACCGAATGGTCAACCATTTCATTGCTGAGTTCAAGCGCAAACATAAGAAGGACGTAAGTGAGAACAAGAGAGCTGTAAGACACCTCCGTACTGCTTGTGAGCGTGCTAAGTGTACTCTCTCTTCCAGCACCCAGGCCAGTATTGAGATCGATTCTCTCTATGAAGGAATCGATTTCCATACCTCCATTACCCGTGCCTGATTTGAAGAACTGAATGCTGATCTGTTCCGTGGAACCCTGGACCCCGTAGAGAAGGCCCTTCAAGATGCCAAACTAGACAAGTCACAGATTCATGATATTGTTCTGGTTGGTGGTTCTACTCGCATCCCCAAGATTCAAAAGGTTCTCCAAGACTTTTTCAATGGAAAAGAACTGAATAAGAGCATCAGCCCTGATGAAGCTGTTGCTTATGGTGCAGCTGTCCAGGCTGCCATCCTGTCTGGAGACAAGTCTGAAAATGTTCAAGATTTGCTGCTCTTGGATGTCACTCCTCTTTTCCTTGGTATTGAAACTGCTGGTGGAGTCATGACCGTCCTCATCAAGCGTAATACTACCATCCTACCAAGCAGACACAAACCTTTACCACCGATTCCGACAACCAGCCTGGTGTGCTTATTCAGGTTTATGAAGGTGAGTGTGCCATGACTAAGGATAACAACCTGCTTGGCAAGTTTGAACTCACAGGCATACCTCCTGCACCCTGAGGTGTTCCTCAGATTGAAGTCACTTTTGACATTGATGCCAATGGCATCCTCAATGTGTCTGCTGTGGACAAGAGTACAGGAAAAGGGAACAAGATTACTATCACTAATGACAAGGGCCATTTGAGCAAGGAAGACATTGAACGTATGGTCCAGGAAGCTGAGAAGTACAAAGCTGAAGATGAGAAGCAGAGGAACAAAGTGTCATCTAAGAATTCACCTGAATCCTATGCATTCAACATGAAAGCAACTGTCGAAGATGAGAAACTTCAAGGCAAGATTAATGATGAGGACAAACAGAAGATTCTGGACAAGTGTAATGAAATTATCAACTGGCTTGATAAGAATCAGACTGCTGAGAAGGAAGAATTTGAACATCAGCAAAAAGAGCTGGAGAAAGTCTGCAACCCCATCATCACCAAGCTGTACCAGAGTGCAGGAGGAATGCCTGGAGGATTCCCTGATGGTGGAGCTCCTCCCTCTGGTGGTGCTTCCTCAGGGCCCACCATTGAAGAGCTTGATTAAGCCAACCCAAGGATAGATTTAGCATTGTTCCACACATGTAAAACATTGAAGGACCTAAATTTGTAGCAAATTCTGTGGCAGTTTTTAAAAGTTCAGCTGCTATAGTAAGTTACTGGGCATTCTCAATACTTGAATATGGAACATATGCACAGGGGAAGGAAATAACATTGCACTTTATAAACACTGTATTGTAAGTGGAAAATGCAATATCTTAAATAAAACTATTTAAAATTGGCACCATTAAAAAAAAAAAAAAAAGAATTCTCCTCTGCCTCTTTCACTCTTACATACTCTTCAGAGATCAATATAAACTTCCGTTCTCCAGGGAGCCTTCCCTGAATATTTTAGTGAGCTCTCAACCAATCCCAAAGCCTCTATAACCTCTAGCAGATAACTTGATATAAATGATATTCTGGTTTAGGGTGTCCACTTTAATGTGCTACAAGTTTTGTCACTCCAACTCCCCTTTGATACCCTCAGCAGATAGCTTCTACCTCTAGAGCTTACAGACTGGTGAAGAAGATACTTGCTCTTGTGAAACAGAACTACAGAAGAATACAGCTGGCTCCTTTAAAGATGAATAAGAGTGGAGAGGAGGTTGGGAGGTTATTCGAAGGAGGGGAACAGTAAAGACCTAGACGGGGATGAGTAGGTGGGAATTAGTGAGTAGAGTGGAAGGTATATGTTGGGGAATTGAAGGAGACTCAGGGGAATACATCGATGGTGCATTCATTAATGATTCAATTAACATCTTTTGAACATCTGCTATATGCAAGACACTGAGCCAGACACAGGAAGTAAAATGATGAATAAAGCAAACATGTTACCTACCTTCATAAGCTGGCAATCCAGTGGGAGAGACAGATACTAAACAAAGTGCACAAACAAAATTACAATTACCAAATGTGACAAGTGATAGAAAAGACAAGAAATGTGGTAGGAAAAGAGAGAATAATAAATTATTCTGTTACATTAGATTGTGGATGTCAGGTAAGGCTTCTGTGAGGAAGTGATGTTTGAGCTCAGACCACAGGATGAGAAGGATTTTGTTCTTATAAGGAAGGAGTGACTTGCTCCTTGCTCCCCAGTGGGCAGGGGTCCCCAGCTGATATAGCAATCTGAGTTACTTACAAATTGGCCTTTTCTCATCTTTTCCCTTTGCAGTATTAAGTAAGTTTTCAGAGGTGAGGGACATAGAACATAAGAGGGCCAATCTAGCCCCTCTCCCATAGGTAGAAGAGCTGATATCTGTGCCATCAGCTTTGTTGTGGGGCTGGAGATGCTATTAATGGAGTTGTAAGCTTTAATATTTAATGAGGAAAAAACTTAGCTCTGCTGATGAAGACCTCCTGCCTGAATCTTCCAACATTATATGACTTGTACACATCCTCCTAGAAAGGGAGAAAGTCTCTGGGGATCTTGGAAGAAGGGAAGAGTGCCAGCCTGGATGTCCTGTTCTTAGTGTATCAGACATGGGGTTCTCCTTACCACAAAACCCAAATGTATAGGCCATTCTGTCTGGGGCAGCCTTGCCTCTAGTGGAAAAGCCAGTAGCCACATTGGCATGCAGATTGCAGCAGATGGTGAAAGGGGCCTCCGCTGGGCCTCCTGTGAATGCCAAAGCTGTTCCCTGATGATTTTAGCTTCCAGAAAGTCCTCTCTGATCTCAGCTGACCTGCTGTATCCAGCTCCAGCCTAGAGGACATCTTAGACTCAGTGAAAGGCCAAGTGGGGATAATGATGTGGGGAAGTAGTGGTGGCTAGTGGTTTAGGGAAGAGAAGGGAGAATTATGTGGAGTCAGGGAGGAAGACCAAGTTGGGGGGTGGTATTTAATGTAGCAAACATTGGTACCAAAAGGAACCAATCAGGAACCAAGATTTGACCATCTGTCAGCCTCCCTATCAACTTCCTGATGGAACCTCATATTTCACATCCTTCATTTGCCATGGGCTCTCATACAGCAGAGAGAGAGTCACAGGAAGCTCCCACAGGAGGAAGTGATTTGAGTATCCTTGGGGTGGGGGGGGAAATCAGGATAAGCTAATGAGGGGCACAGGCCTCAGGGCAGGAGCTATGCACAACAGTGGTATAAGTAGGCTGGTTACATCCTACCTACCACTTTTGTTATTGACCTTTGGCCAGCCTCCTAACCTCTTTCAGGCTATTTGTAAAATAAATAAGATCATGTTTGTGAAAATGAACTGCAAATTACTATATATTTCTGGTCTAAGGGTTGATGATAATGAAAAGGTTGCTGATTTCCTTTTTCTGTCCATGATTTCCAAGGGAACTTTTGTGGGAGATGGGTTATTCTTCTCATCACCAAATGAGAAGAGTCGCTAGCCTCCTTGAGAGGGCTGTGGTTAAGTCCAGGCTGGAGAAGGACCTGCTCTGTGCTTTAATTGATCTCTGGAAGAGGTTCCCAATGAATGGGGCTGGGCTGCGGGACCTGCAGAGGGCGGCTGAGTCCTGTTAGCAGAGTGGGTCTTCCTGGAGAGCCCCACCATTGGTGATAGTGGAGGGTGTCCTACCGCTGTTTCAGTTCCCAAAGGTCAATTTTCAGGGCTCCAGAAACATATGAAAAAGTCTACATTGCTATTACTCTCCCCCATGTCAGTGGGCTAGAGGAGGCAGATCCAGTTTGCTCACTTTCTTCAAATTTTTAAATGTTTTGCCCTGGAAATTTTCAAACACATACTCCCTAGTACTTGTCACTCAACTTCAACAACTATCAACACAAGGGTAATCTTATTTCACCCATACCCCACCTACTGGATTATCTTGAATAATTTAATATTTATTTAATGTTTGAATATTCAAATTAAATTTAATAATTTAATATTCATGATAATCCAGTAGGTGGAATATGAGTGAATAATCATCTATAACACAGTATCTCTAAAAATGATAATTTTTAACATAACTACCATTATCACACCATTACTATTTTTAACATAAATACCATTATCACCCCTAAAATCCTTTAATTCCTTAACATCACATTCTAGTTGGTTTGTTTGAATCTTGTCACAGATTGCATTTGGTTGACATGTCTCTTTTTTTTTTGAGACAGAGTCTCACTCTGTCACCCAGGTTGGAGTGCAATGGTGTGATCTCAGCTCACTGCAACCTCTGTCTCCCAGGTTCAAGCAATTCTCCTCCTCAGCCTCCCAAGTAGCTGGGACTACAGGCACATGCCATGATGCTTGGCTAATTTTCATATTTTTAGTAGAGACAGAGTTTCACCATTTTGGCCAGGCTGGTCTTGAACTTCTGATCTCAGGTCATCCCGCCCTCCTCGGCCTTCCAAAGTGCTGGGATTACAGGCGTGAGCCACCACATCCTGCCTGACATCTCTTTTAATCTGTAGTTTCTCCCACCACTTTTTCTTTTCTTGCAATTTATTTGTTTAAAAAAAAAAAGCTCAGTCCTTTGTCCCGTGGAGTTTCCCACATTCTGAATTTTGTTGATTGCATCCTTGTGATGTTTTTTTAATCCTATTCGTCTGTCTTCTGTGTTTTTGCAAATTGGTAGTTAGATCTCAAGGTTTGATCAAACTTAAATTCAACTTTTTGTAAAGAATCCTTCTGAGGTGTGTTGTATATGCTACAACTTACTTTTTGAGGTGTGATGTGTATGTATTTCACACCAGGAAGTACATGACATATGTTTATCCTATTTTTTGTGGTGTTCACATTGATGTGGTAGATATAGTTAGGTTGATATCTCCATTACAAAAGTTGGCTGGGCATAGTGACTCATGCTTGTAATTCTAGCACTTTGGGAGGCCAATGCAGGAGGATTGCTTGAGGCCAGGAGTTTGAAACCAGTCTGGGCAACATAGTAAGACCCCGTCCCCATTAAAAAAAATACAAAAATTAGGCATGGTAGCATGCACCTATAGTCTTAGCTACTTGGGAGGCTGAGGCAGGAGTCTTGCTTGAGCCCAGGAGGTCAAGGCTGCAGTGAGCCATGATTGTGCCACTGTACTCCAGCCTGGGTAACAGAGCAAGACCGTCTCGAAAATAAAAAATAAATAAAAGTCCCCCTTCAACCTTTCACCTAATGTTTTTACAGCCCTTGACTGTCATTGCCTTGATTCATTATTCTGTCGGGAATTTTCTTCACATTTGTACAGCAAAGAACCCTGTTAATTTTTTGCCTTCATACCCCACAGGTATCACCTGGTCTCAGGCCCTCTCCCCTTTAGGTCTGCTTCTTCCACCACTGCTCTTATCAACCCAAGATATCCCTGGAGTGTCTTCAGACCACATGTATCCTACCCTGCTTCACTGAGCCCTGTACTTCTCTGAGGGGAGGGTCCTTACTGAGTGTGTTCTCACTGGGACAGCAGTATGCTTCATGAAGCTCCTGCATCTGCTCTCTGCAAATCTTCTTAGGGCTATGCTTGACTCATAGCAGGGAGTAGAAACAACTGTGGTCTTTTCCTCCTCTGGGAGAGAGTTCAGCACAGGCTGGGTTTATTTTAGCTTCCCAAGGATTTCTGAGCAGCCTTCTTCTATGCTGAGGAGGGTCTTACTCGTTTCCTGAGCTTCCTGACCCAGCCTGGGCCCTGGCAAGAACCCAAGCCTGGTTTCCTGTTTAGCTGGGCTACAAGCCCGGAGAGGTTGTGGACAGGGATGGGACAGGCAATTCTAGCTCTCTTAGATCCTTTTCTCTTTCCAGTCAAGTTTAAAAGCCTATGTGAGAGCCAGGTGTGGTGGCATGAATCTGGAGTCCCAGCTACTCAGGAGGCCGAAGAAGGAGGATCACTTGATCCCAAGAGTTAAAAGCTGTAGTGCTGTATGATCAGGCCTGTGAATAACCACTGCACTACAGCCTGGGCAACATAGTAAGATGCCATTTCTTTAAAAATAGCTTTTTTAATTAAGAAAAAAAAAACCCGTGGGGGCTAGAACACAGTCACCACCTTCTGGTGCTTTGGCATTCCTGTGTGGCCCCAGTATCTCCACCCCTATTGTCTCTCCTCACAGAGGAAGGACTGTAGAAACTATATTTCTATGTGTACATGTGCCCCAGACAAATACAGTGCATCCACCAAAGGCACTGCAAGCCAGCTCATCAGGGAAGCACACGTAGTTGAGAGCTGCTTCTTGCAAACCTGTACCCACCCTTAGGTCTGGTTCCCTGCCCATGGGAGTCCTGTACCTCTACCACCCAACCTAAGAGCTATTGATAATTATGTGCAACACAATGGAGCATCTGATGGAGCAGGACGTCTGAGAGGTGGAGGCTAGCTAGGGACCAGCCATGCAACACTTAGAAAACATTAGGTTCTGCAGTGACAGTCAGCCTCCCAGTACAGGATTTCTGATAAGAGCCTCACAGCCTTGGATACCCTGCCCATATTCCTCCTTATGTTTAGTTCTTCCTGGAGCTATGAGAATCCAGAGGGCCTCATTCTGTTTTGGGAACGGACCTGTTGCCTATGACTTCTTTGCTCCCCTCTCCTGGGTGGTCAAAGCAGGAACTGTGTGAAGCCCTATCCCTTTTATCCACACGAAAGTAAACATCAGAGGAAAGTGTTGCCAAGTTGCAGAAGTTCCCATGTAGCCCCTCGCCCTTACTTACAAAGACTCAAATCCTTAATATAACCCTAATATATGATCTAGCTCCTGCCTTTCTCCTCAGCTCATCTCATAACACATTAACCCCCATCACTGCATTCAGCACCACTTCTCTAATGTCCCATGCTCCCTTCTGCTTTAGGGCCTTTGCGCATAATGTTCTTGCTGCCTGGAATGCTTTTGCTGCACCTTCTACCTTTTCGTTGTTGACTCCTACTCATCTTTCAGTTCTTAGCTCAGCTATAGTTTCATCACAGAGGACAATCCCTAGACTTGGTCAGTAGCCTTCCCCTTATTGCATTTTTCACATTTATAACTTTCCATAAGTATGTATAGTCTATTAACATGGGTCCTTCTGAAGGCCATTTCATGAAACCAGATTCATTTTTACTTACCATTTGTCTCCTGTGCCCATTCGCTAGATAGCTTTTGGATGAATGAATGAACAAATGAATGAATTGAACTGAATGAATTGTCTTCTAGTCTCATTTACTCGGTAACCCCATGTCATATCTGACATTCAACCATACACCCTGCAGACGTGTGTCCTACTGTTCAGAAGCACTTCTACTTCTCTGCCACCAGACACACAGTATTTCATTTAATCCTCTCAACTCTGTAAAGAAGGTATACTCTTAATCTACAGAGAAGGAAAGTGAGACCCAAGTTCACACAACCTAGTAAGTGGCAAAATGATCGCAAGCCCTGGTGTGTGGAGTCTAAGGCCGTGCTCTAATCCGTAACACTATACTGCCCCCTTTTGGCATTTTGGAGCATTGTCACTGGGCCCTGGTTAATTCAACTTATGTCAAATTAAGTCATTTTAGAACCGAAAGCCCCAAGAAGCCATGCTTCAGTCCTAGCACTCCACTTTGGGCACTGGCTATGGAAGGACACGGGGGACAGAATTCAACCAGGACTCCCCAGGGTTCCAGGGTTAATGTGTCTCAGGGTCTCTCACCCCATCTGTTTCAACGGATCCTTTGTAGCCTCCAGATCATAATGTAGTGATCTGTTTTAAAGAGAAAGGCCAGCTGCTGAAATGGCCTGATCAGGCAATGTCCTGGAGAGTAAGCATGACCTAATTAAGATCCTAGTCAAGATAATTGAGAGGGAGAGAGTAGTGTTTGTCTTTTTGTCGATTTCCTTATGAAAGACAGAGCCCCAGAAATTGGCTTCAAGGCTTTCCTGGGAAGTGCAAACCCATTAAGAGGGCAACTTCTTGCTGCTGATTCTCATAGCTCAAGTTAGTCCATATCCCAAGTTCCTTTTGGTGGCAGGGAAATTAGGACTGATGAATACTGTAGACTAGATGGAAACAAAGTAAATGAGCAGAGAGCAACATAAAAACAAACAAACAAAAAATAGCCACCCTTTGTTCTACATGCCAGGCATGCTGCAAAATGTTTTATATACGTTATTTCATTTCATTCTAACACTGGCCTTGCAAAGTAGGTAATATAATACCCATGAAATGAAAGGGACATTAAGAAAGATAGCTTGCCAAAAGTCATACAACCAGCTGGCTTGAGAACTAATCTAGGTCTTTCCAAATTCAAAACCCAAGTACCTCCCACAGCCAGTTGGTGAGAATATACATTGTCACAGCCTCTCTGGAACAATAACTGGCAACATTGTCTCAAAATGTAAAACATAGGTTTTCCATTGACCCCCCCCCCAAGCTATTCTACTTCTAGGAATTTCTTTAACTAAAGAAATAGACAAAAGTATAAAGACCCTTGTTTTTTTTTTTTGTTTTTTTTTGAGACAAAATCTTGTTCTGTTGCCAGGCACCAGGCTGAAGTGCAGTGGCGCAATTTCAGGCTCGCTACAACCTCCACCTCTGGGGTTCAAGCAATTCTCCTGCCTCAGCCTCCCGAGTAGCTGGGACTACAGGTGCACCCCACCACGCCCAGCTAATTTTTGTATTTTAGTAGAGACGGGGTTTCACCGTGTTGGCCAGGATGGTCTTGATCTCTTGACCTCGTGATCTACCCACCTCGGCCTCCCAAAGTGCTAGGATTACAGGCGTAAGCCACTGCGCCTGGCCAAAGACTCTCTTTTTTTTTTTTTTTTTAGTTTTGAGACGGAGTTTCGCTCATGTTACCCAGGCTGGAGTGCAATGGCGCGATCGCGGCTCACCGCAACCTCCGCCTCCCGGGTTCAGGCAATTCTCCTGCCCCAGCCTCCTGAGTCGCTGGGATTACAGGCACGCGCCGCCATGCCCAGCTAATTTTTTGTATTTTTAGTAGAGACGGGGTTTCACCATGTTGACCAGGATGGTCTCGATCTCTTGACCTCGTGATCCACCCGCCTCGGCCTCCCAAAGTGCTGGGATTACAGGCTTGAGCCACCGCGCCCGGCAAGACTCTCTTTTATAAGAAATTATCATCGGCCAGGCTCTGTCTCACACCTATAATCCTGGCACTTTGGAAGGCCGAGGTGTGAGGACCGCTCAAGCCCAGGAGTTTGAGACCAGTCTGGGCAACAAAGCAAGACCCCTTCTCTACAAAAAATTTTTTTTAAATAGCCAGGCATGGTGGCATGTGCCTGTAGTCCCAGCTGCTTGGGAGGCTGAGGTGGGAGGATCACTTGAACCCAGGAGATCAAGGCTGCAGTAAGCTGTGGTTGCCACTACACTCCAGCCTAAGCAACAGAGTGAGACCTTGTCTCAAAAAAAAAAAAAAAAAAAATACCCCATACCCCAGAATTATAATAACTATAAATAAATGCATATACATAATTTTATAATAATATTGTAATAGTCATAATATATATAATAGTTATTAGTAGCTGCAACATTATAATAGTGAGAAAAAGGTGGGAAAAGAGCAATCTAGGCTGACTGCAGTGGCTTACACCTGTAATCCCAGCACTTTGGGGAGGTTGAGGCAGGTGGATTACCTGAGTTTGAGACCAGCCTGAACAACATGGTGAAACCGCATCTCTACTAAAAATACATGCCAGGCATGGTGGCGGGCACTTGTAATCCCACCTTCTTGGGAGGCTGAGGCAGGAGAATCGCTTGAACCTAGAAGGTGGAGATTGCAGTGAGCCGAGATTGCACCATTATGCTCCAGCCTGGGTGAGTCCATCTCCAAAAAAAAAAAGAGCAATCTAAACCTCCAGCAGGGAGGACTGATTTAATAAATCATGGAACATCTATCCCATAGCATATATATAGGTAGCCTTTTAAAAGGAGGATGTAAATCTAATATGAATTGACATAAAAAGATGTTCATGATGTATGTATTTTATTGCGGTAAAGTTACCATTGTAAAATACATATGGAAGATGGATCATCTGATTCCATCTATGTTTAAATTGGTGTATGTGATTACATATTTTAAGAGTCTGGAAGTATAAAATAAACTGGTAACAGTAGTGAATTATAGTAGAACTTTCATGTTCTGTATTTACATTTTTGCATTTGAATTTGTTACAACAAAACAACATGACCTTTTTCTCTGATTTTTTTTTTCCATTTGGGAAAACAAATGCTCAAAAATCATGCTCTTTGACACTCATTTTTATCCAGTTGATACAGCTCATACTTTCCATATTTTTCAATTGGGTATGCATCCCAACAAGGGCATAAGATGAATTGTGTGGGCCGGGCGCGGTGGCTCAAGCCTGTAATCCCAGCACTTTGGGAGGCCGAGGCGGATGGATCACAAGGTCAAGAGATCGAGACCATCCTGGTCAACATGGTGAAACCCCGTCTCTACTAAAAATACAAAAAATTAGCTGGGCATGGTGGTGCATGCCTGTAATCCCAGCGACTCAGGAGGCTGAGGCAGGAGAATTGCCTGAACCCAGGAGGCGGAGGTTGCGGTGAGCCGCGATCACGCCATTGCACTCCAGCCTGGGTAACATGAGTGAAACTCTGTCTCAAAAAAAAAAATAAATAAAATAAAATAAGATGAATTGTGTGTGGAAATGCTGCCAGAGACCTGTGTGTCACTTGTCTAAATAGTCTTATTCCTGCTATGCACCCCAGCTTTGACCTGCCACACTTGACTCACATCTTCCCAATTCTTACTCAAGTTCTACAGAGCCCTGTAGCTTCCAGAAGGCAGAGCATTTCTTTGGAAACAGAAAACCATCAACATTGGCCAGGCGCAGTGGCTCAGGCCTGTAATCCCAGCACTTTGGGAGGCTAAGACAGGCAGATCTCTTGACCTCAGGAGTTCAAGACCAACCTATCCAACATGGTGAAACCCCATCTCTGCCAAAAATACAAAAAGTTAGCCAGGTATGGTGGCACGTGTCTGTAGTTCCAGCTACTTGGGAGGCTGAGGTAGGAGGATCGCTTGAGCCCAGAAGGTGGAGGTTGTAGCAAGCTGGGATCCCACCACTGCACTCCAGCCTGGGTGACAGGGCGAGGCTCTGTCTCAAGAAAAAATAAAACCATCAACATTGAGCAGATACATTCCTGTTTCTTACTCCCTGTTGAGAGATCTCCTACAGTTCCACCTTCACCATATAAGGAAAGCAAGGGGACAAATTTATTCTCACCTTCCTCAAGGTAAAACTGTGATCACTAATATTTGAATGTTCTGGATGGTTCTCTTTGGCTTCTGGCCTTCTTCCCATAATGTTGTCCTTGTCATGTTGTGGTTTTCTGTATGGCCATTTTATGTGGTAAAGTAGGAAAGTGGTTAGGAAACTTGGGGCCCAGTTCTGGCTATGGGATTTCAGGGGAGTTACTCAGCTTTATAGGGCTTCGGATTATTTTTCTCTGTAAAATTGGGATAAATGATAGATGGATTCTCAGACATTAAATGAGATAAAATAAGGGAAAAGCCTTGAAATTTTAAGTTGCAATATAAAAATAAATATATTTTCTGAATTTAACCATTTATGATTTATATTATAAACTCATGTCAAGAAGCATGTCTCTAAAGCTGTTTACTGTGGTATAGCAATTTAATAGGAAGATAGGAGAGATACTGAAGAATCTGGAGAGGCCACTTCATTCTTAAAACCAACCTGAGGAAGGGGGAGGGCAGAGAAGGGTCAGAGGCTCACTTCCTACTTGATTCACTTCTGTATTGCTTTGCTTTCCCCATTGAATATGCATTACTTTCATAAGTTAAGGAAACCATTACAGATTTTTTAATGGCTTAAAATGATAGTCAGTCTGGATATAGAAATTGGAACTCATCTGCATAGAGGACTGACATTTAGGGCAAAGAGATCAAAGGATTTAGAAAGATGGCAGTTGGAGGAGCAGCCAGATTGGCAAACTGGGGTCATGTTTTTAAAACTATTGGATGTCAGGTTGAGGAGTTTTTAAGTGGTAGGAACCATCAGAAGGTCTTCAGCAAAGGAGTACTGCAATCAGAGCAGTGTTTAATTCTCAGAGGAGTGTTTTATCAGTGACATACAAGATGAGTTGGAGGAAGAGGAGACAAGGTGAGGAGAAGAGCAGGTTACTATTGCAGTGATCCTGGAATATGTTGAGAAGGGCCTGAAGCAGCATGTTGGCTAGGAAGTTTTTTTTTTAAGCTAAACATTAGATATTCTGAAGAAACTTCTAGGTTCACAATTGGTTTCCTATAGAGATAAAGGAGGAAAAGGTAGATCAAGATGACCCTACAGGGAGGTTAAAAGAAAACAAGAGCTAACCTGAAAGTGTTCTCAATAGCCAAAGCTGGAACCATTTGAACAACAAAACAAATATGATAATGTTGGAGTATAACTCCCCCAAAATAAGTACACATTAATCCATACTAATGTAAATAAATGATTGGATGAATAAGTAAATGGAGGAGAAAGGACAAATAGTTTTTTCAGAAGGATTCCAATTTTTTTATATATGAGGTGAATACAAAGACTCTGGGCTGTCTTTGTAACTCTTCTGTAAATGCAAAATTATATCAATAATAAGCCAGGCATGGTGGCTCATGCCTATAATCCCAGCAACTCAGGAGGTTGAGGCAGGAGGATCCCTTGAGGCCAGGAGTTCCAGACAAGCCTAGCAACATTATAAGACATTATCTCTCTTTTTTTTTTTTTTTTTTTTAAGTTTCTGACTTTTTTTTTTTTTTATTTTTTTTTTTTTGTGACGGAGTTTTGCTCTTGTTACCCAGGCTGGAGTGCAATGGCGCGATCTCGGCTCACCGCAACCTCCGCCTCCTGGGTTCAGGCAATTCTCCTGCCTCAGCCTCCTGAGTAGCTGGGATTACAGGCACGCGCCACCATACCCAGCTAATTTTTTGTATTTTTAGTAGAGACGGGGTTTCACCATGTTGACCAGGATGGTCTCGATCTCTTGACCTTGTGATCTATTCGCCTCGGCCTCCCAAAGTGCTGGGATTACAGGCGTGAGCCACCACG
>NW_022436982.1:314940-329583 GCF_009761245.1 Sapajus apella
TTTTGAAATAAGAGTTTTGCTCTTATTGCCCAGGCTGGAGTGCAGTGGCACAGTCTCAGCTCACTGCAATCTCTGCCTCCCGGGTTCAAGCGATTCTCCTGCCTCAGCCTCCTGAGTAGCTGGAATTGCAGGCATCCGCCACCACGCCCAGCTAATTTTTTGTATTTTTAGTAGAGACGGGGTTTCACCATGTTGGCCAGGCTGGTCTAGAACTCCTGACCTCAGGTGATCCACCCTCCTTGGCCTCCCAAAATGCAGGGTTTACAGGCATGAGCCACCAAACCTAGCCTAAAAGTTTTTAAAATTATGGCCCCTACCTCCATTTTTGAGTTTTTTTAACTGGGAAAGTGGTTTGTCAATAACAAGATAAAGATAGTTAAAAGGAAGAGCAAGGCTTGGGGAGGAACATGACATCAGTGGAATAGCAGGCAGTTGGAAATGGGGTCTGGAGAGAGAGGTCAGAGATAGAGATATGGGCTTGGAATTGTAAAGCCCAGAGAGCTATTACTTGAAATAATATGTCTATATGAGATACAAGGAGAGAACATGTGGAAAGAGAATTACTGACCACTGGGAAGGGCACTTATGTCTAGAGTAGAAGAGGAGGAATAGTAGGAAGGGCAGTCAAAACAGATAGGATAGAGATATAATGTTTTCATTAAAGCCAAGGGGAAATAGCTTCCAGAAAAATGTGGTCAGCACTGTCCAATGATGCCCAAGGTGGTAGATCAACTGAGAAAAAGCCATTGGCTTTTAACGAGGAGCTCAGCCCTGATCGCAGGGGGAACAGTGCTAGTAGAGTAGGTAAGAAGAGGTGAGGGTGGTGGATGTTAGTAGAGCAGGTAAGAAGAGATGAGGGTGATAGAGAGTGACTGGAGTCATACAGGGTGGTGAATCAAATTGCCAGGACTCAGAGTGAGGAGCAGGCCTGCCCAAGCCAGCAATAAGGAGCCCCTGGAGAAGAATGGTACACCCCTAGGCACAAAGACAGAAAGTGATAGCCAGAACAAGTGAGTGAAAGGGCTGAGGCCCAAAGCTCAAGAGGAGGCAAGAACCTTGACCAAAAAGAAGCCCCCTTCCATCTCCTGGCTGTGACTGCAGAATGTAGGCTGGAAGCTATAGGTACTATTATTTTCCTTATGTTAAAGATGAAACATTGATACTCAGAGAGGTTAGAAACTTATTCAGATCACACAGATAAGTAAATGGCACAAATAGGACTTACTCCAAAACCAATGCTTTTAAGCACTGTGCTATACTGCCTCTTACTGACACTCACACATGCATGCACACATGCACATACACCCAAGGACCCGGGCTGTGTGCCAGGAGGTTAACACTGGATAGCTCTAGATAGTAGAAGTAGGTTTATTTTTTTTTTCCTTTTGTGCTTACCTAGACTTTTTACAGTATTCCTCTTTTTAAAATGTTTTTATTTTTTATTAGCTTTTCTTAGAGACAGGGCCTCCCTATGTTGCCCAGGATGGAGTCAAACTTCCGGGCTCAAGCAATCCTCCCACCTGAGCCTCCCTGGTAGAAGGGACTACAGGCATAGACCACCATACCCAGCTCTTTCCTCTTGGATATAGGAAAATAAATAATTATTTTATTTTATTTAGGTTTTAAGTTTTGGTGCTCTTTGCCAGATTTCTGTGATATCTATGATGGAAACAAAGTAGGTGCATTATGCTCACATGCAGACAAAGGAGACTCTACCTTCTCTGCAGCAATACAGGCTCTGCAGTGACAGGAAGGAGAATCTGACATGCATGTATATGCATGCGTGAGTACGTGTGTGTGTCCATGTGTGTGCAGCAGCTGCTGAGAGCAGGGGAGGAGCTGATGAGCTGTCTGTTGATTTATCACATGGAGAATTCTCTTCCTCCCCTGTGGCCACTTTGTCCCCAAGCCAGCTCCATTTTATCCTGAGCTTCCAGCGGGACTGGGAGATATTTTTTCACGCACACCAAGATCCCCTGCCTCACCCCTTGAAAATCTGGCCAGGGAGCCAGGCTGCTAGCATGAAGCCCAGGCTGCAGCCATAGAGAGTGACTGGAGTGATGCAGGAGCTACTGCAGTTCATGTGGGCCATGGGTGCAAGCAAGCAGTTGGTATCAGCAATGGGCAGAGATGAGCCAGTCACATTTAGGTCGGCATTAACCAGCAGGCAGGGCCCTTGCCCAGAGCCTTCAATGACTTCAGGGGAGGTGGTTCAGAACCCTGGAGAGCTCCTCCTGTTTGTGCCAGGTCTGAAAGGCCTGGATGCTGTGTCCGTAAGGCCTTGTACCCATTTAATTTATTATTATCATTATTATTATTATTATTATTTTTTTTTGAGACAAAGTCTCACTCCATCTCCAGGCGCCAGGCTGGAGTACAGTGGTGCGATCTCAGCTCACCGCAATCTCACCTCTGCCTCCTGGGTTCAAGTAATTCTCCTGCCTCAGCCTCCCGAGTAGCTGAGACTACAGGCGCGTGCCACCATGCCCAGCTAATTTTTGTATTTTCAGTAGAGACAGGGTTTCACCATGTTGGCCAGGATGGTCTTGATCTCTTGACCTCATGATCTGCCCGCCTCAGCCTCCCAAAGTGCTGGGATTATAGGCATGGGCTACCCTGCCTGGCTATTATTATTATTATTTGGAGACATGGTCTCACTCAGGCACCCAGACTGGAGTGTAATGGCATGATCACTACTCAGTGCAGCTTCCACCTCCTAGGCTCAGGTGATCCTCCCACTTCAGCCTCCTGGGTAGCTGGGACTACAGGCATGTACCACCGTGCCCAGCTAATTTGTTTTTTGTTGGTAGAGACAGGATTTTGACATGTTGCCTAGGCTGGTCTCGAACTCTTGGGCTCAAAAGATCCACCCACATCAGCCTCCCGGGGTACTGGGATTACAGGGATGAGCCAGAGCCCTGCCATGCCTATTTAATTTTGAATAGCCTTCCTGCACATGTCTCTGGCTGTGAAAGGGGCATGGCTTCTTCTCTTTCCAAGACCAGCCCTATAGGTCTAGGGATTCCCCTCATCCCCTCCAGGTGCTGTCCCACCTCCCCCTACACGTCTATCTCTCTGTTGAGGTCATCATCACTGTGAAGGTGAAATAGGCTTGCAAGACAATTATGTCATCTCCTGAGCTGTCCATGGCCAGGATCTGACACCCTAATACTTCAGCATAGTAGGAGTCCTGGAGATGGGGTAAGAAACCAGTGGAATAAGGGAATATTAAAAGGTCCTTTGTCTCTAATACCCCTGTACTTCTCTCCTCAATCTGGGAGAAGGTGGCATGAAGGAGGGAAAATTAAAGAGAGACATTGAGCAGGTTTCAAGGCCTGAAGCAGGATCCTTTCATGAGCCATTACTGGACTTTCGGCCTACCAATAGGAATATACTTAATTGAAATATGTCTTTTTTTTGCGGGGGGAGGGGAAGGACATTGATATGAGTTGCAGGAGTGTGTAGCAAACAGAAGCAGAAGTAAAACTAGCAAGTCTGGAGGCTTGCAGCCTGCCACCCCCACCCTAGCCATGCATGTGGCCCCCCAGAGTTAAATTCGCACTATACAGGGATTTCCTCCCAATTCCCCAAGTCATGTGTAAAGAGTCTGAAAAGTCAGAAGAATCACAATCATATACTAGGGATTGAATTTTCTGGTCAAAAGTTCCTCCTCTACCTCCAGGTCTCTTCTATAGCTAAATGAATCAGAGCAGCTCTCATTTTATGATTCCCTGACCTGGTAAGTGATTCCCTCAATTTATTCCCCTGGTGAGTGGATTTAGCCTCAATCCAGGAGGGTAGGTCCACCTGGATTGAGGCTCAATGGAAATGCTCAGGACCCCATTCCTCTCAACAATCTCTGCTCAGGAACTTGTGTAAGGCCCTCCTCCTTTTGAGACCTTGTTTTCTTCACCTCTCTTAGGGTTCTGAGTCCCTTATTGAAGGAACTGTCAAGCCCAGAGGTATGCGTTATACCTCAAAGAACCTCCTGGTCAAAGGAATTGATGCTAAATAATGAAACCCTGATAGAACAGCTGCAGGCTCCCTCTTCTAGCACAACCAGTCATAATGGGAGAGGAGAGCAAGGAGAAGAAAATAACTTTTGGTGTTCACTGATCGTTGAGTAGGCCTGGTGGAGTTTGGGCTGGAAGGACTAGGGCTGCCCCCAGCCTACCTCAAGAGGTGTTGCATGATAGTGCTCTTGGAGATGGGGCCATTGACAATGTAGTAATTAATTTATGGGTGAAAAAATGTTCAAAGGATCTGTATCCAGGCTGTCCCTCAGCTTGGCCTGTCTCTTGCTCTTGGAAACAGCACATTCCAGCTTCCAGGAGAGGCCCTTACTGTGTGTTTAAGCACAGGCTCTTTTAATGCACAAGGAACCCTGGAGAAGAAACAAGAACAGATGAGGACTTTGCCAGATCCGAAGAGGGTTTGTTTGTGTTGGGTTTTGTTCAAGTAGAACAGACCTAACCTCAGCCAGAGCTAGCTCTCAGTCTGCTCTCAGGGGCAAAGGTGCCCAGCGTTTGTCTTCCTCACAGCGGATGCTCTGTAGGCATTGTTTTATTTAGGAGCTGTGATTATATATCCACAAACCTTACTAAATCAAATACAATCCTGAGCATTCAGGAGAAGAAACAGCGCAGGAGTCAGGGGAGGGCGCAGCTGACTGGAAACAAGGGCCCATGAATTCTAATCCCAGGGCTGCCATCTGGCATTGACCTGGGACAACTCATTTACTCTCTATCCTGGAGGCTCTTTCAAGGATCTCAGAGCCTGAATAAAAACAGACCTAGAAGCTCAGAAAGTGAAACAACCTGTCTAGACTCTCAGAGTCAGCGCAGTTCACAGGCAAACTATTCATAGGCCCTACTCTCCAGCCAGAGGTCGTATTTACTATTCCAGGAGGTTTCTTGCATTTTCCTTTGCCATCTCCTTGCCCTTATGTCTGAACCCCCAAGAGCTTCCCTGCCTGGGGTATTTACTGCCTGCTGAACATGGTTACAAACTCTAGGTTGTCAGAAAGCACTTTGAACAGACAGAGGATCAGAACAGCCCCACCCCTATCTCCCTCCAAAGAGTTTTCTGATGGTTTGGATTCCAAGCTGGTTTCCCATTCTTCTGAACTCAGTAACAAGAGTTGGGCCTTAATCATTTGATTGTGGAAGTATATATCTGCAAGCTAACAGCTGATCCTAGCTCTTGTGTCACAAAGAAGGCTGCATCTATCTGCTCAGTTGGTTGTTAGTCTCTGTGAGAAGTTGACCTGAAGTTGAGTTGCTGCTCTGGCTGTGGACCTTAAGTGGAGTTTTAACTAGGCCAAGCCTTCCGGTGAGTAAGTGAGGGTTTGGGGGACTCCTACTTTGGCTGTTCTCCAAAATAACTTTCAGCACCTGACCAGAGGCTTACAGTGAAGAAGTAGTTCTACAAAGAGCACGAAATGCATCATCTGTCACTGGGACACCATTAGACAAGACCCTAGCATGGTCTGATAGGTCAGCAGGGTTTGCCACCTCTCTGTTATAGAAAAATCCTTAATATGCCTTCAAATCAAGTAGAAGCCAGTGTTTGTCTTTTCAGATTATGGCCTTTCATTTTCTATGCTAAGTACTGGGAGGACATGGTGGAGGCAAGCATGTTCCTACCTTCACAAACATTTATTAAACAAATTACACAAATAATCATTTATATAAAATTTGCTAAGTACATGAAGGAAATGTATGGGGGAATAGGGGCTGTGAGACTACATTATAGAGGGATCTAACTGAGCCTGGAATTTATGGGAAGCTTCTTTTAAGAGGTGATGTGTCCCACCCTGGGCAACATAGACTGCATGTCAACAAAAATATATATGTATACAAAAATTAGCAAGGTGTGGTGGCATGCATCTATAGTCCCAGCTACTTGGGAGGCTGAGGTAGGTGGATCGCTTGAGCCCAGGAGGCTGAAGCTGCAGTGAGCTGTGATTGCACCACTGCACCCCAGCCTGGGCAACTAAGTGAGGCACTGTCTCAAAACATAAAAATTAAAAAAATAAAAGAGGTGATATGTGTCAGCTGAGACCTGAAGGATGTAGTAAGATTTAACTAGGCGGTGTGCAATGGCTCACACCTGTAATCCCAGCACTTTGGGAGACCAAGGTGGGTAGATCACAAGGTCAGGAGTTCAAGACCAGCCTGGCCAAGATGGTGAAACCCCTTTACGAAAAATACAAAAATTAGCCAGGCATGGTGGCAGGCACCTGTAATCCCAGCTACCCAGAGGCTGAGGCAGAGAATTGCTTGAACCTGGGAGGCAAAGGTTACAGTGAGCCAAGATCGTGCCACTGCACACCAGCCTGGGCAACAGAGTAAGACTCCATCTCAAAAAAAAGAAAAAGATTTAACCAGAAGGGGAGCATGAGGTTTCTAGAAAGGATATTGATGCCCCATCAAGAGTAAAGAAGACTAGTGTGCAAACTGTAGTAAGCCGAGGGAAGAGTGGCACGAGATGAGGTTGGGAAGATAGAAGGAAAGGCAAGTGACTGCTCCTTTGCCACCATTCTTAGCCTCATCTGAAAAAAAAAAAAAAAAAAAGTGCTGGCTGAAACCACCCAAACTGCTGTGGCATCCCCCTAGGGGCAGGCCAATCCCTGTTCCATCTCCCTAGCAACCGGGGCCTCGCAGGAAACTCAGGGAGAGGTGCTTCTGGACCCAACTTGGGGATCACACAAATGGAGTGGTCCTCACCTGGCAGCACAGTTCAGAGGAGGGAGGAGGAACAAAGACTAGGCACTCACTTTCCCTGCAATCCGCTATTTTTCCATTGCTCTGAACTGTTTATTAATACATGACAGAAGCCATTTCCCTATTTAGATGGTTCTGCTGGGAATTCCACACCACTACCATCCCTCCTGAGGCAGATTTTAAAGTCAGCTCTCAAGATTTTATACTTGGATTTCAAAAACTAAATTTCATTACTACGTCCAGTGAGACGGCGCCATTGCCTATTCCTATCTGCGTGCTCCAGGCACTGTGAGGACGATAACATCAGCGTGTCGAAGCAGCTCGATCCAGACAATTTGCAGCTGGCTAGAGCTGGGCCAGTGGTGGGGAGGGGGAGGATGCAAAATTCTCTCAGAATCCAAAACAGCCCAGGGTGTACTATAGACTAGGATCTTGGATTTTGGGGTTCTTTCTGTATGTCATCATTTCTCCTATCTATAAAGAGACAACTCAGTCTCACCTGGACATAACAAGGAGCTGAAAATTACTCTCCCAAACATCAGAACAGGACAAAATCACGATGGTCCAACATTCAAAATGTTTTCATTGGAGTGAAAAATAGAAGGCTCTGGTGGAAAGAGTGAAAGTCATTATATGAAAAATGCAAGATCCTACTGCCTGTGAAAGTAGCTATCCATATAAAAGCCAAAATACTCCTGGAAATGGCTATTATGTGCTTCTTTGAAGCCCAGATGTGAAGGCCATATAACTAACTCTCTGATAGCCACAAGGTTGCAGAGTGGGTGAGGACAAATTATTGCTCCCCTGCCAGGAACAAAGGAATTTTGGAGTTTCTAATTCTAACCAAGATTTAATTCTACAGAACAAGCATTCCCTTCACAACAAAAATATTTTAGCCTTTTGGGTTACTGAAAATGTACCAAATAGCATAAAACATTCATTCAACTCTGACAGCATTCACAGACCTACTTTTGTAAATAGCCAAACACAGGCTGTTCTTTCCCAGAATATGATTTTTTTTTTTTTTTTAAATAATGCAGTAGGTCCCCAAGGTCAGAGTTTTGGGAAAAGTCAGTCTAACCTCATTGAGGCTGCCACTCCTCTGCCCTAGTGTGAGCCTGGCTTTCCTGCATCTCAGTGCACTGCCCACTTACTCACAGGTGTCAGTGTTTACATGCAGAAGACAGAAGAACAAGGATCTACCCCTAACTTTGAGCACAGTGGAGGCATACAGGTAACTGACTACATTACCAGTTCTGAAGACTAATAATTAAGTCAAGTGATTATTTTTATTTAATCATTTGTTTGTTTTATTTTATTTTATTTTATTTGAGACAGAGTTTTGCTCTTGTCGCCCAGGCTGGAGTGCAATGGCACAATCTCAGCTTACCGCAACCTCTGCCTCCCGGGTTCAAGCGATTCTCCTGCCTCAGCCTCCTGAGTAGCTGGGATTACAGGCACCCACCATCATGCCCAGCTAATTTTTGTATTTTTGGTAGAGACAGGGTTTCACCATGTTGGCCAGGCTGGTCTCAAACTCCTGATCTCAGGTGATCCACCTGCTTTGGCCTCCCAAAGTTCTGGGATTACAGGCGTGAGCCACCATGCCCAGCCTCATTTGTTTATTTTTACAGAAAAGTATTATTGAAGGTTTTAAAAGTGAGAAAGCTTTGACTAGACATGAGGAACAATAATAATAAAAGTGAGAAAGGGCTGGATGTGGTGCCTCATGCCTGTAATTCCAGCATTTTGGGAGGCCAAGGCAGGTGGATCACCTGAGATCAGGAGTTTGAGACCAGCCTGAACAACATGGCAAAACCCCTTCTCTACCAAAAATATAAAAAATGAGCTTGGCATTGTGGTATGCACCTGTAGTCATAGTTACTCGGGAGGCTAAGGTGGCAGGATTGCTTGAGCTGAGCTGGAGATTGCAGTGAGCCGAGATCGTGCCATTGCACTCCAGCCTGGGTGACAGAGTGATACCCTATTTCACAAAATAAAATTAAAAGGTGAGAAAGCATTTTCACCACATAACAGAGTATAGGTTCCATGGTTGAGCCTCCTTCTGGATGTTCACTGTTGGTAGAAAGGTGTTATGGGTTCTGGGAAAATCTCAACGCAGGCTGCTCCTCTCTGTGTTCTGGATTCTCAGGCTACTCCTGGTAGGTCCATGTTGGCTTTGGTCCCCTGCCTCAAGGACTAGAAGTCAAGGGTCTTTGCTGCTTTTTGCAATAGCCTGGGGAGGATAGACCAAAACTAAGTCAGGGGACTCTGGTGCAGCCAGAATTTGGGGCAACTACCTGCCCCACTGCTTACTATTACTTCTAATAGTTCTAGGTTGGCCAAGCCCTGGTCAGCCTCCTGTACCTTAGCCCACCCCTTGCCCATACTTCCTAAAAAATAGCAGATGTGCCATGATCTCTGGACCATCACTGGACTTTTCTACTAGAGAATGTCTCCCTGTGAGGACCTGAAAGCCTCACAAGAATCAGACTCATAATTTCTTAGAACAAAGTAAGTTTTTGCTGAAATGTTAGCAAGCCTGAGAACAGGCTTGAGTCCTCCTTCCTGACATCTTCAAATAGCTGGCCATTCTCTGCTGCTTCTTTCCCCCAGCCTCAGCTATTTTCCAGTGTCTCTTATCATACAAGAGCCCCTCTAGACTCTGGTTCTGGTTCCTCTGTCTTACATTATTCTTCTCAAAACTGCCTATCCCAGATGTCCATGACTCTGATCTCTCCTTGGTCCCTACCTCTATTTGGTCCCTACCCCTCTGACCATAGCTGTTAGTCTTCTGCTTACCTCTTCAATATTGGTGTTCCTCAATTGTTTTTTTTTTTTCTAGCTCTTCTTATTTATAAACATACACATATTTATACAAAACCATAAGCCTTACCCTTATTTCTGTTTCTCCATCTTATTTGGCATCACAATTCACGTAGTCACCTGAGTCAGGAGGAAACCTGGCAATCATCCTTGCCCAGGTCTTCTCCCTCAAACCCAGATCCAACCAGTCTTAGTGCCCCAGCAATTTGACCTCAACATGTTTTTCTTCTCCACCTCCTTTTTTCCAACCCACTGACACTGACTTTTTCAAGCTTTGTCACCTACTGCAATGACCTTTATCTGGTCTCCCTGCTTCCAGTTTAATCATCCCTGCCCATTCTGTGGACCTGCTCCCAAAGCAGTTTGTCTATCTAAATTTGACAATGAGCTGAAAATCCTTCAGTGGCTCCCCATTATTTCTGGGTAAAGTCCAAAGCCCTGAACGTGTCTTACAATGTCCTTCATGATTTTAAGTCTTCCTGCCATTCTAGTCTCATCACCTGCCACTTTGTCCCCCTAACATTAACATTCTAGCAAAATTGGGCTGTTCTTTTTGCCTGCTGTAGTCATGTGCATTGTCCCCACTAGTCCTTTCTCTTCTTTTTCTTCTTGTTTCCCACTCCTTTCCTCATCTGGTTCAGCAGTGCTTCTTATTCAGGCTTTATCCATCAGTTTTCTTTGGAGAAGTCTTCCCTAATTCCCGAAGTGGGATAGTTGCTTCTGTCCTGTACACATACAAACCTCTGTCATAGCACTGAGCATATTATTAAAATTATCTGCTTATTCACTTGCCTCACTTGCTGGCTTATGAGCTCTTTGTGGCAGGGACCTTATTATTATTATTATTATTATTTAGAAGAGGGGGGTCTCACTCTGTCGCTCTGTGCAATCATGGTTCATTACAGCTTCAACCTCCCAGGCTAAAGTGATCCTCCCATCTCAGGCTTCTGAGTATCTAGGACTACAGACACATGCCACCATGCCTAGCTAATTTTCTTTAATTTTTCTGTAGAAATGGGATCCTACTATGTTGCCCATGCTGGTCTCAAATTCCTGGGCTCAAGCAATACTCTCACTTTGGCCTTCCAAAGTGCTGGGATTACAGGTGTGAGCCACTCTGCCCAGCCCATATTATTTTTATATGTCCAGAACCCAGCACAGTGCCTAGGATATAAATGCCCTTAAAATGTAGGACCAGAGCTGAATTTGGTGGCTAAGGCCCCTTTCATCTCCTTTTCTTGCACTGCCCTCTTCTTTTGTCTCCTGGGCACACCATTCTCGGTTTCCAATGCAGCATTTTCTTTCTGCTGCTTCCTGCCAGTCTCTCTTTCCATCTTGAGCTATCGACTGCTTCAGTGGCTCCAATATTTCCTTCCTGTGGGGAACTCATTGAGCAGGAAGCTTGTGATCAGAAAGCATCCATGCTATTTTCTAAAGAGGGGCTACAAGTGTGTGCTGAGCGCTAGAGACATGATTGGACTAGATACCACCTTCCAAGTGACTGCTTTGCAAGACAACAGTCCCACAGCTGTGTGAGTTCTGGTGCATTGTTAATTTCATGACTTTATCTAAGTCTCTGACAAGGGGCTGGGGTAGGAGAGATGAGTAAATTAGATTCAAATTGCCTTCAAGATGTGACTTTGGACATATTACTTTATGCAACCTGATTCTTCAATTTTAAAATGAGAATGGTGTTTGCCTTACTTGGTTTTGGGGAAGATTCAATGAAATAATATAGATAAAGCACCTAGCACCATGGCCATACCTCTGGCAGGTATTTAAGCAACATTAACTAAATGATTGGATGAGTTCCAGAAGAACTACACCTGGGCTAAATTGTTCCAAATAACTCCCTGCCTGGGTCCAGCCAGAGCTCTTAGTAGAGCTACCTCCCAAACATGAGCTTTGAGAAGTCCCTTCTCTCCTCTCCTCCCCTCCCAGACTGTTGTTCCCTCTCCACACTAGAAATGTAACCAGCTTAAGGCCAGGATGGAGGGCACTTAGAAGCGCTGTCTGGGGATGGTGTGGGTATAGAGAGGCTGGCCTAGCGCCTTACTATTACAAGTGTGGTCCCTGTACTAACAACATTAGTACCACCTGGGAGCTAACATGAAATGCTGACAATTCAGGTTCCAGACCTACTGAATCAGAATCTGCATTTAAATAATATTCCTAGATGATTTCTACATACATTAATATATTAAGAAGCACTGTCCTGGGGCACAGATGGGTTCACCATTTCAGAGGTGGAAGGCTGAGGCAGTGCAAGTGTGTCAGAGCTGTCTAGAAGAGGTAGAGGTTGTATAGGGGCAGGGAAGGATGTGGCAAGGGGGTATACTCAGAGAAGAGGAAGTGTCCTCAGAGATGTGGACTATAGAGCTACAGGGGGCTCTTTGGGAGGCATTGGTCATTTGCTGTTTCAGGGCCCCTTCCTGTTGATGCCTTGAGTATGAGATGGTACCCTTGAGTTAGCCGATGAGTGTCACTGCACCAGCCAGAGAGTGACAAGTGGGCAGGGAAAGGCCCTCTACTGCCCTGAGCCTGGGTCGACATTCCTGCAAGGACCCCAGAACCATCTAAGTTTAGCAGTTGATATTGTTTTCCATGGAGATGCATAACCAGCAACTGGCTAGATTCACCCCTAAAAACATACCCTGAGCTGGTGTTAGGCTAGAATCTCCCCTCCCTACGTCTGAACCCCCAGCTGGCACATGTGCACCCCTAAAACACACACACACCTGAACTTTCTTCTCTTGGGAGACTCAGATGGGAGTTCATAAGTAGGGTTAACCCTCCCCTTCCCCTCTCTGACCTGCTTAACCCCAGGTTGGCCCCTGAGCCTCTATGCGCCCCTCAGTCCTGACCTCCCTGCTGCACAGAGCAGGCCTTGTGAGAGTGACTACAGGCCTAGGCCTTGTTGCGTGCAGCAGAAATTTGTTTCAGCAGAGTCTCTCTCTCTCACTCTCTCTCTCTCTCTGACAGGATCTCACTCTGTCACCCAGGCTGGAGTGCAGTAGTGTGATCACAGCTCATTGCAGCCTCAACTTCCCAGGCTCAAGTGATCCTCCTGCCTCAGCTTCCCAAGTAGCTGGTACCACAAGCACGTGCTACCACACCCAGCTAAGTTTTTTTTTTTTCTTTTTTGTAAAGATGGGTCTTACTTTGTTGTCCAGACTAGTCTTGAACTCCTGAGCTCAAGCAATCCTCCTGCCTCAGCCTCCCGAAGTGCTGGGATTACAGGCTTGAGCCACCATTGCCTGGCCTTTCTCTTTCTTAAGCACTCTTGGGACAGGACTCTGCATCCCTGTTTGCCTTCTTAATAAAAACCTTTTCCAGCCACCCAGCTAGAGCCTCTTGACCCTTCCCTCGGGTCATCTGTTTATCTCAATGGTTAAGGAAAAGGCCCCCAGAAATGGGTGAATGCCTTGTGGCAGGGTAGGAGCTGCATCAACAACAAGTCATAAGGGTAGAGTCCTAGTCCCCAGGGCTGAGCTTCACCAGTAGTTGCTTTAAACCCTCCGCCAAAGTACTCAGTGACCAATAGCCAGTTCTCTTCTTTAACCCGGACCCTGCCCAGACCCAATCCTCTATGTCGATAAGATGATAATCTACCACCATCACTTTCCTCTGTGCTCCTACCACCCTCCATGCATTCCTGCCTCTGCTGTTCCTCTCTCTTCGTTAAATAGACTGATTTGTGTGCCTGTCATCTCTGCACTTTAAAATTTTCTTCTTAGCAAGAACTAGGGTTTTTGGTGATTTTCCCTCCCCAGTGTACATTGTGCCCTGCCCTTGTTGGTGTTCAGTGATTATCAGAGTTTTAAACAAGTGGTGAGTTCACCAATGTTTAATTATTGGGATGACAAAAAGGAAAGACTGGGAGACTGTTCTGGCTAGAAAGCTGAGCTTTAGAGTTGCAAATTATTTTTGTGAGCAAAGAATAGTGCCTGCCAGGCACAATGGGTGTTAGAGACTTAGAACAAACTAAAAAGGAGAGGAAGCGCAGTGACAGGAAATGCCACAGAGGTGAAAAGCCATTTGATACCAGCCCTCCCAATCTATTGTCCATTGCAGACAAGTTGGTCCTTATTCTTCCAAGGCCAGATGGAAGAAATCCCATTGACTCTGCCAGACAATTACTTTGCTTTCCTGGGAAATCAAGGAGTCCCAAAGATTTATGAACCAGTGCAGGCCAGACTCTGTTGCTTGAGTAATTGAAGCTTACTAAAAAGCCTTAAGTGAGATTTGGAGCCAAGATTCAGACAAGGATCCACAAGTCAGTCTGGCCCAGACAAATGTCAGTGTCTGTTGGCATTTCTCTTGTTTTCGCTTCCTACCACATGTGGGACTCTCAAGGACTCTCCAACCACATGCCCTGTACTGATTCCTGGGCAGAATTCTCCTCAGTGTCTGTGCCTCCTCCCTTGCCCTGAAGAACTAAATCCACATTCTGGAAGGAAACTGAAAGATCCTTTGGACTGTGCTCCCTAAAGCTCTGTTAACCTTGAACAACCTTCCTATCTTCCTGTCCTCTGGGCCCTGTCTAAGGGGCACATCAAGTGGAAAGCCCCTAGAAACCCAACCCCAAATCCCCAGCACCCTAAGGGGCACGTCAAGTAGAAATCCCCCAGAAACCCAACCCCAAATCCCCAGCCGCCTCCAAATCCCCTGTTCTTAGAATAATTTTCCCTCTCCTGTGAAAGGCCTCATCCCCAAAAGCCTGTGTTGTCTGAATCTGAATATAAAAAGAGAAGGGGCTGCTTCCTTTCCACTGCCCACCACACACCTTTTTATTTTTCTGCCAAGGTCCTGATTATCAATCTTTTCTAAAAAATTTTATTAGAATATACATAACATAAAAGTTACCATTTTAACCATTGTGGGTTTTTTTTTGTTTGTTGTTGTTGTTGTTGTTTTGAGACAGTCTTGCTCTATCACCCAGGCTGGAGTGCCATGGTGTGATCTTGGCTCACTGCAACCTCTGCTTCCCAGGTTCAAGCGACTCTCCTACCTCAGCCTCCCGAGTAGTTGTGATTATAGGTGTATACCACCACACCTGGCTAATTTTTGTTTGTTTGTTTGTTTGTTTTTA
>NW_022436982.1:329683-410519 GCF_009761245.1 Sapajus apella
TTTTTTTTTTTTTTTTTGAGACAGAGTTTCACTCTTGTTACCCAGGCTGGAGTGCAATGGCGCGATCTCGGCTCACCGCAACCTCCGCCTCCTGGGTTCAGGCAATTCTCCTGCCTCAGCCTCCTGAGTAGCTGGGATTACAGGCACACGCCACCATGCCCAGCTAATTTTTTGTATTTTTAGTAGAGACGGGGTTTCACCATGTTGACCAGGATGGTCTCGATCTCTTGACCTCATGATCCACCCGCCTCTGCCTCCCAAAGTGCTGGGATTACAGGCATGAGCCACCGCGCCCGGCCTGTAGATCTATTTTTAAAGAACTTTGCACCTTAACCCCTTTCTCCATTAAATGAGATAATCTTTCCCTAAAGAGATTGAAATGGGGGAGGTGAAGGTGATGTGGGGTTCAAAGACCTTGTAGGTCACAAGACTTGACATAGGCCAAGACTTATGTCTTAAACTGGTCCAAGGGTAACTGATGCAGGAGCCTCTTCAACATCTGGCTCAGGGGATGAGGGTCAGGATTAGGCCAAGTCAGTCCTCCCAGAAGGAAGTAAGCCTTCTCCACTTATGACTCTGGTGCCTACCTCCTGGGTCATGAGGCTTGGCCCTTAGGCCCTAATGCATAGGCTTTCCCCAAGCCATAGCTACAGTGAGTATCCCTAAGTTGAGGTATTTATCTTATCTCCAAAATGAAGGCTTTTTAGAATGAATAGCAGAGCATCAATCTAAGACATCAGTCTTTTCCTAACCATGAAGAAGCAGGGCAGGGTTCTAAATCGTTTTTTAAAAGTTCACTGGCCTCCTGTCTCTTCATGTCAAAAATCCTTTTTTTTTTTTTGCCATCTCACTACCAACTTCATACTTTCACTATCCTTTTCTCTCCTGCTTCTGAAAACTAAATAATAGGTAAGGAGCTGCTGCCATAGCTGGGATAACCCCGGAGCCATTTTGGTTAATTTTCCTACCCCACGTCTAAAAGCAAGGGAGACACTCTGTGAGATTTGCTTTCTGGGTCTGCAATTACAGTCACAGTACCTATAGCTGACATGCTGGCACGGGGAGGACTGGCTAAAGCACAATGGCCAGTTGCCAGCCAGCACTGGTGCTCCACTTAAAGCCCTTCCCAATCTTCAGTGTAAGAGTCTTCCCTCCTTTTGTTCTTAATTGGTGGCCTCAAGTCAGGAGTATTTTGTCTGGCAGGTGATACCCAGAGGAAATTCTGTTCTATGAAAGACGATTCCCCAGAGGGAACCAGGTAAATGAGGACTGGAACAGAGCTCTCTTGGAAGAGAATTTCAGATGACCTAAAATTCTCTGGCACACAGTGAAAAATAAAGCATTAAAAGCTAGCTATGCTCTGTCATGACTGGAGGCATTGTAAATTGGAACATGTCATGACTGGAGGCATTGTAAATTGGAACAATCCTTTGGGAAAGCATTTTGGCAATATCTATCAAGAAACTTAAAAGCACTCATGTTTTTTACTTAGTAATCTACTTTATTTAGGAAATGATCCTAAATGTAAATATATGTGGATTTCAGTGTAGTATTATCTGTAATAGTGAAAAGTTGCAAAAAATTTGAATTTCAAAAATAAATGAATGGTTGCAAAGTTACTATACATCCTCTCTATGGATATAATGCAGCCATTAAACTGATAGTTACAAAAACTATGGAAGAATATAAAGCTAAGGGCTGGGCACAGTGGCTCACACCTGTAATCCCAGCACTTTGGGAGGCCAAGGCAGGAGGATCACTTGAGGCCAGGAGTTCGAAGCCAGCCTGGCCAACATGGCGAAACCCTGTCTAATAAAAATACAAAAATTAGCCAGGCATGGGTGGCGCAGGCCTGTAATCCCAGCTACTTGCAAGGCTCAGGCAATGAGCCTAGATCACGCCACTTCACTCCAGCCTAGGCGACAGAGTGAGACTCTGACTCCTGAAAAAAAAAAAAGAAGAATATAAAGCTAGGTGCAGTGGCATGTACCTGTAATCCCAGATACTCAGGAAGCTGAAGTAGGATCACTTGAGTCTAGGAGTTCAAGGCCATAATGAGCTATGATTGTGCCTGTGAATAGCCACTGCGCTCCATCCTGAGCAACAAGCAAGACCCTGCCTCTATTAAAAAAAAAAATATATATATATATATATATATGGAGAGCTGATTATGTTCTGATAATAATTTTTTAAAATACAGAATACAAAATATAATACTTTTTTTTTTTGAGACAGAGTCTCACTCTGTTGCCCAGGCTAGAGTGCAGTGGTGTGATCTTGGCAGACTGCAACCTCCACCTCCCAGGTTCAAGTGATTCTCATGCCTCAGCGCCCCAGCACACCTGGCTAATTTTTATATTTTTTAGTAGAGAAGGAGTTTTGCCATGTTGGCCAGCTGATCTTGAACTCCTGGTCTCAAGTGATCCTCCTGCTTCAGCCTCACAAAGTGCTGGGATTACAGGCGTGAACCACAGCGCCCAGCCACAAAATATAGTATGTTCTTTAAAATGCACATGTATTAGTTGGTACTCTGTGATTATAGTAACAAAATTTAAAAATGCAACTGAAGCTAATTTAAGCTAAGAAAGAGACTAAGGATTCTTTCTTTTTCTTTCTTTCTTTTTTTTTTTTTTTTTTTTTTTTGAGACAGGATCTCACTCTGTCACTCAGGCTGGAATGCAGTGGCACAATCATGGCTCACTACATCCTCGATCTTCTGCTCTCAGGCAATTCTCCCACCTCAGCCTCCCGAGTAGCTGGGACTACAGGTGTGCACCACCACACCTGGCTAATTTGTTTGTTTGTTTGTTTTTGTTTTTGGAGAGTCAGCATCTTGCTATGTTGCCTACGCTGGGTTTCTTACAATGTCTAAGCACAGGATTTGGATGGGTAAGGCAGACTCTAGAACAAGGGCCTGAAACCTCGGGAGCACTCTCACAATCTCTTGCATTTACTTATTTCTGAACTTCAGCTGTATTCTTGTTTCCCTCCCCAGTGGCTCTCTCTGTTACCCAATCCACAGTCTTGAACTTTACATCTCCTTTTAAGTCCCACTTCCTGATTCCGGGGGAGACTAATTCGCTCTGCCTCATCCAAGCATATATCCAAAGGGGTGGAATCACATAGAACCAGCATAGTTCCTGGAGGCTCACCCCTATGACCATGAAGATGGGAACAGCACCAACTCCCAAAGAAGGAAGGGAAACCCCAGAGTGTTGCTGCTATAATATATGCAAAAGACTCAGATACAGTAGAACATTAACAAGGGTTTTCCTCAAGGTGGTAAACCTAAAGGTGATTTTTAAAAATGTTAGCATGTATTACTTTATAGTAGAAAAAATCTATAAAACTTTTCATAGATACAGTTGTTACTAGGCCTGGGGCAGTAGCACCCTTCTCCATTTTAGTTGTCCCAGTGACAGATACCATTAAAGATACTAAGGCTTGGCAGTGCTTAATTTTAGTAATGAATTCTATCCTAGCAGCTGTTTAAGGAGTCAGAAAATCCTCAGCTACTCCCAAGACCAGTTGGAACTCCCAAATTCTAGCCCAAACATGATAATCCTTCCCATTTCTTTTTGGTGAACTGACTTTACCCCAAAATGCAAATCTTCTCTGGAAGTGTGGTATGTATAAAGAAAAGAGTGCTTTTCCAACTTGGGCATCATAGTGAGAACCCCTCTCTAGAAAAAAAAAAAAAAATTAGCCAGGTATAGTGGTTGTGTGTGCCTATAGTCCTAGTTACTCAGCGGACTGAGGCAGGTGGTCACTTCAGCACGGGAGGTTACAGTGAGCTATGACAGCACCACTGCACTCCAGCCTGGGTGACAGAGTGAGAACCTGTCTCTAAAAAAGTAAGAGGAATAAAAAAGAAAGAAAAATAAGGAAACAAAAGAAAAAAGGAGGGGAAAGGAGAGGAAGGGAGGGGAAAGGGTAGAAAGG
Organism: Sapajus apella; assembly: GCF_009761245.1. NCBI lineage: Eukaryota > Metazoa > Chordata > Mammalia > Primates > Cebidae > Sapajus > Sapajus apella. The sequence continues at coordinate 333,626 of NW_022436982.1, forward strand.
GAGGGAAAAGGAGAGGAGAGGCTTTCCTCCTCTGCATTCTACTTCCAGCTTATAGTCCAGAGCTGGAGAGTGGACACTCAGTGTGTTGACTTTGTTTGAATTGGGTCTTCTATTAAAGAAAACTTAGAAGATTTGGGAGATCTAGACTAGTAAGAGAGGGCTCCCTGAGCCACCCAGGATTCTCTGCCCTCTCTCCCAAATGTAGGCTTCACAAGCTTTCTCTCCAGATTTTCTGTTCTGCCCCGATTTTTAGGACTCACACTTGGAGAGATCCTCTCCATTATGTTTCCCTTATTCTCCTCTAGATATCCCACAAAGACCTAATCCCTGTGAGAAGTCTTTGTCCTTTGCTATAAGTGGGATCCCTAAGGATCTTTTTATTTATTTATTTTATTTTACTTTAAGTTCTGGGACACATGTGCAGAACATGCAGGTTTGTTACATAGGTATACATGTACCTTGGTAGTTTGCTGCACCTATCCCCTGAGGATCTTAATATGTCTCAGAAAGATATAAGTCCTGGGTAATTCCCTGGCTCTGCAGGCAGTGCCTGGAGAAATCTTGGAGAAAAGGAGATAGGGAACAAAAACAGGAGGTGCCCAACAATGAGATTCAGAAATGGCCACTGTGTTGAGGTGTAACTTCAGGCCATACTGCAGAGTAAGAACTGTCATTGGCCAGATGATTTCATATGTTGAGGTGTGGAGTCAGAGAAGATGGGAATGCCTTAGGCTGAATGGACAGCCCTCTGCAGGGAAGTAAAGCCATCTAACTAACGCATAGATTGTTACTAAATATTCTTGGACCAGAGGCAAGACTTATACCCAACCATGAGCACTTTGTGAAGTTGAGTTATATTCTGGATCTCCCTATAAAATATGATACCTAAGCGTGGTTATTTCTACACGCTGTCATGAGATGTTTTGGAATGGCATGGCCCTGAACAGGAAGACCACAGCCCTAAGTAGTTTCTCAGCTGACCACTCGATAAATTTGTGATAAGGAACAGAGCTGGTCTTTGATGCTCTATTTTATTGTGTCCACTTGTCAGAGAGTGGCCTGAGCCACAGACCTTCCCTGACTTCCTGTTTCTTATCAGCACTATCCTTCCTGGCCCTGGTTTCTGCTTTCTGTTTTTCTGTCTATCTTGCCTCCTGCTATTACCCAGTGTAGGGCTGATGGCCCCACAGGGTCATGGGTGTGCCTTATGCTGTGCTGAGGTGCAGGATCCGAGAAATAAAGAGACAGGACACAGAAGTACAAGGAAAACGCAGCTGGGATTGGGGGGCCACGCCACCTATAAGCAGTCAGACAAGGCCCCGAATGTCCAGAAGCATGAGTATTTATTGTGAATAGGTTAGGGGGCAGAGCAGTGAGTGAAATCATCTTTAAGGATAGTGATAGGGTCGTGAGCAATAAAACATGGAGTCCACTCCCATTAGGTCACCTAGGCCAGGAGGTGGACAGTGCACAGCAAGGGGCCCGTTCCCATGAAGGCAAGGGCCGTATGCAGTAAGGGTTCCACCCCCATTAGGTCACTGAGGCTTGAAGGTGGGCCGTGCGCAGTGAAGAGGGTGCAGTGTGCAATACTTCTATCTATGGGCAAACTACTTCTAAGAAGATTTATAGGAGGATGTTTTAAGTCACATAGCAGTGACAGAGCTGTCAAGGTTACTGCCATCTTCTGGCAGTTTCCAATGGGTTCTATGGGAAGATGCTTTTCAAGTAGCACAGTAGCAAGAGCTGATAAAGTTCACAGTCACCAAGGTGGATTGCCGTTCTGAGGGCAGCCTTCCACAAGAACTGGAGCAAGGTCCTACAACTGCTTTATGAGGAGTGGCTCTTGCCCCAAGCCTGCCATACAGCGGGTATCTTTACAATACTGAACGCTGCCGCCTGGGCCATGGATTCTTGTCCTGGTATAACGGTTTTTCCCTTAAATCATGCTCTGCACTGTGTCTGCTCTACGCATTCCTCCAATTATAAGCTGCTTATTCCTTAATTCATGGTCTGTACTGTGTCCACTCTAGGCATTCCTCTGATTATGAGCTAAGATATAATTACAGGTATATATGTAGGGAAATATTCTTTAGGCACTCATACTATCAACTATTATATGATTATATAGAGAGGATTATATAAAGGGATTCTTCAAGTCCTAATTATATAAACTAATATATGATTATGTAAAGGATTATATAAAAGGAAATACCTGAGTAGTAACACTATAAAGTGAGATATTCCTCAAGCCCTAACTGTGCCAGAGTTCTACTTAGCTCTCATTCCTTGGTGCCTATATGGGGGCTTACCCACAACCCAGGGAAAATAAACAGGTAAAGACATGACTTTATTCGAGAGGTAGCCTTTCAGCATTCTCCAACTCAGAACTGCCTCCCCTGATTAGCCTTAAAACTAAAGGAAAATTATTCTGTGCTCTGTGAAGAAAGGTTAGATAGAATTGGTATGAGTGCTTTGCCTCTTCATATCTCACTCTAAATCCATTTCAGTTTTCATCTTCCTGAAAATTACTACTTGGAGGTGAGAACAGAGGTCACCTTCTCTTCTTGGGAAAGCTGATATTGAATCATGTCTCTATGCTGGATTATCATGTTCAGTCCACAAAACAGCAAGATTGTTCAGCACGACAGAGAGCGCCTTTCATCCTCGAGACTAGATCATGAGTGGGTGAAGGATGAGGATTGCCGCTGAGAGCCCAGCCAGTCTGATCTCCTTCCACTCTGGCCAGCCACTAAATATCCCTCTTTTCCCCAACCCCTTAGTGTCCACTTCCTTCCTTTTGCTAATTAGTTTTTTAGGGAAGAGTTCCCCTAACTTTCCATCCCCTTTCTGCCTCCATGTTATCTGAATCCCCTACCTCTCTTCCTCCTTTCCTCACCTTCCTTACTTCCCTCCTATTTTGATAAAGAGACTCCTTCCTATGGTCCAAAGTTCTGGCTCCACCTGCTCATGATTCCTTAAAGACCATGCCCCCTCAAACATCTCCTTTTCTACACAGCTTCCTTCCCCTCAGTCTAAGACAGATCTGGTGTTCCCTAGCTCTAAAAAAATTCTACAACTCTAAAGCTCCCACTTTAGGAGCTCCCATTCTCCCTCTAAAGCTCCCATTCTCATTCTTTCCCTTCTCAGTCTTGCTCCTTTTCCCTTAAATGCCATCATCTGGGCTCTGTTTCTACCAGCTAAAATTGTGTTCACTGAGACTACCTATGACTTCCTTATTTCTAAATTTAGTCTTTATCTTATGGACACATCTGCTTATTTGACACTGTTGATTTATTCCACCTTGAAACTCTACTTGAATGGTTCCTAGTTCTACTCTCTGCTTCTACCCAGTCTCCTTCTTCCATTCATTACCTACGGTTGGATATATCCCAGAACTTCATCCTTGGTTTTTGTTTTTCACTCTGCTCATTCTGAGTGAACTTATTCTTCTCTGTGACTTCCATTATCACCAGCCCACACCTATTTTCTGAGCTCCCATATCAAATCCTACCAACTAGTGATATCATCTGAGTGTCCAAAAGATACCTCAAAATTCAACATGTTCCCAAATGAACTCATCTAATTTTCCCTAGCAATGCAGTTGTGCCTTCTGTGTTTAATAACTAGTCTTAGTAATTAGAACTCTTCCCAGTTAACTCCAGACAGAAAACTAGGAATGTCCAGACCCTTTGTTTTACATTTCATATCAGAAACCTGCCAATTCTACTCTTTTTTTGACATCTTCCTTTCTGTCCTTTTATCTTCTGCTGCTGCTTGGTTCAGGCCCCTGTTATCTCTTGCTGGCATTGTTGCAGTAGTTTCCTAATTATCCTTACCTCCAATCTCACTCCCTTCCCACCCATCTTGTACATGGCTATTGGAGGATCCTTTTCCATCTCGAATCTGATCATGTTATTCCTTGCTTAAGGCTTCACTGACTTCCCATCATCTTCTGAGTAAAGAAAAAAATCAAAGCCCACCCTCCAGCATGATCTGAGCTCCCTCCTGACTCCGCCAACTTGATTTCCTGCAACCTTTCAGCATACCTTCTAAGTTTCAACTATAGCAAAATGCCAACTATTCTTTGAATGTACTGTGCTAGTGTCATGCTTCTGAGACTTTTCACATGTTCCCTGAATGTCCTTACTCCTCGCTCTTAAACTAACTGGTGACCTAATGTTTTGAGATCTTTTCAAGTGTCTCCTTTGACCACCCTCCCTTTGTCCCATTCCCTCTACTTTTATATAGCTCTTGGTTACCTCTATTAATAATTATTGGGAGCTTCTTAAAGATGGGACTGATTTATTTTCTTTTATTTTTAGAGACAGGGTGTCAATATGTCAATATGTTGTGCAGACTGGACTTGAACTCCTGGGTTTAAGTGATCCTCCTGCCTTAGTATATGGGACTACAGGTGCATGCCAGCATGCCCAGCTGGGACTCTTTTTCTATTTATATTTGTGAGCCCTAGCATCATTAAATAAATGAAAGAATTGTACCACACTGGAGTGAGGAAAGAGAGGAAACAGTGTGACCTGTGGTCAGGCCTTTCCTCACACTAAGGAGGGTATACCTTTTCCACAGATACCTCCATATATAAGCCAGGCCCCAGCCTATATGGTGGTATCAGGGCTGCAGCTGCAGGCCAGCCATTCCTAATGCACACTGACCATGGTAGTGTAGGCCTCACTGAACCTATACTAATGATATCTTTATAGTTAACATGGATATAGTGCTCAAGATATACTATGCTAAGGACTATTCTAACTGCTTAATACATATTAACTCCTTTTATCCTCACAAGAACCCCTGACCTAGGTATTAGTGTTAGTCCCATTTACAGAAGAGGAAGCTGAAACCCAGATAGTACAGCTAGTAACTGGAGGAGCTGGAATTTGAACCTAAGCACTCTGGCTCCAGAATCTGTGCTTTTAACCATTACAATATTCCTTTCAGTTAGCCAGGTGCAGTGGTGCATGCCTGTAATCCCAGCACTTTGGGAGGCCAAGGCAGGCGGATTACCTGAGGTCAGGAGTTCGAGACCAGCCTGACCAATGTGGAAAAACCCCATCTCTACAAAAAATAAAAAAAATTAGCCGGGCATGGTGGCATATGCCTGTAATCTCAGCTACTCAAGAGGCTGAGGCAGAAAAATCACTTGAACCCAGGAAGTGGAAGTTGTGGTGAGCCAAGATTGTGCCATTGCACTCCAGACTGGGCAACAAGAGTGAAACTCCATCTCAAAAAATAGAAAGAGCCAGGCGCAGTGGCTCAAGCCTGTAATCCCAGCACTTTGGGAGGCCGAGGCGGGTGGATCACAAGGTCAAGAGATCGAGACCATCCTGGTCAACATGGTGAAACCCTGTCTCTACTAAAAATACAAAACATTAGCTGGGCATGGTGGCGCGTGCCTGTAATCCCAGCTACTCAGGAGGTTGAGGCAGGAGAATTGCCTGAACCCAGGAGGCGGAGGTTGCGGTGAGCCGAGATTGCGCCATTGCACTCCAGCCTGGGTAACAAGAGTGAAACTCCGTCTAAAAAAAAAAAGGAAAAGAAGAAACAACAACAACAAAACACTATTCCTTTCAGTCTGTGTGGCAAGGAGAATGGGATTGTGTAGACTGTCTTCCTTTATCAGAGCATCCCCTTAGCACTGAGGGTGAGGTCAGCCCATCCAAGCCATATGTCTGTTGCCCGGTGGAGGAGGAGTATAATTTGAATGTTGGGGAGGCAATCACATGTCTACCGGGACTTATGTGAATCAGATGAGCCCATGGATCTGAAGACATACATTAGGAACTACAAGACCCGCTACAAGTCTTCTTTTTTGCCACCCAGAGTCCTACCAGAGTAGCCTGTAAAGGTCTGCGAGTCATTCAGGAAAACAGACTCTTCCATCTACTTCTCCAAGTCCTCCTTCTTAAGACTCCAGGCATGAGCCTTAAAGGTTCTACACTTGGTTTTTTTCTTTGTTTCCCTTTTTTACCCACGCAATTCTAGCCTGCTTTTCTGGGATTTCTTAGGTCCCAGCCTGCAGTTGTATTGACTGCACTACCCACAGCTCCAACAAGTAAGGCCAGCCAGCTAAAGACAGTTCATGAGTTGGTGCAGCCCTGGGGCAGGGAGACAAGGGAAGAGGTTAATATGCAGACTGATGCTTGGGCCTGCAGGAAAGGATCAGCCTCCCAGAGGGCCTGTCTTTAGCTTCAAGCCCAAGTCATGTTCTCTTCCCTATGTCCCTCCCTATATGCTTTGAAAGATTATTGACTCCCATCACTGGCCTTGGGTAAGACACTTCCCCTCTGGGCCCAGTTTTCCTCATTTTTAAAAAGAATGGGTTGATAAGTTGATATTTGTTGAAGCCGGTGATAGGTACCCATGATCTCACTACATTGTTTTCTCTACTTGCTATAATAATTTCCATAATAAAACATTTTTAAAGATTTAAAATCAAAAGATTTTAACCTAAAAAAAAATTTTTTTTCTCCAACAAAATGCTGCAAAAGGCTAATACATAAATGAAAAAAAGGTGAATCTACCCTTGTTAAAGGGAAGCCAGACCCCCATCCTATTGTTCCCCCCTCACAGTCACTCAGGGAACACAGTTTAATGAAAATCAGTGGACCAAACTATTATGATTTTAAGGAGTCTTCTGATGCTTTTGCCTTCCTCTAGCTATATTGGCTTTGCATTGGCCATTAGCCTATATATCCTGTCCCAGAAACAGTGAGGCTGGGCTATTAATCATCTCTGTAGTCTTTGGAGAATTTATTTGAAGGGTTGCAGAAACATGGGCTGCTGTTAGAGATGCATTTCAATGTCTGTCTCTGCTGAGTGTTTATTAATAATCTTGTTAATCCCCACTCTAGTTCCCGGATCTAGCTAACGCCTTCAGATGTCCTTGGGGGGCACTTTAAATTCTCCCTGATTTCTTGGAGCCAGGCACTTCCTTCTGCCTGGAGTCTTTTCTGATACTTACATTCATGAATATTTTACATTTAATCTCCCTGATTACATTGCCATGTGATGGTTGTGGTACATTGGCTGCATTTCTAAGGGAAGACACAGAGGAAGCTCACAGTAAAGGCTTAAGTTTGTAGGCACAGTGCCAGAGATCTTTGTGCTTGCCACTAAGGTGGCCTTCTGTTACGGATAGTGATGGAGGAGATGCTGAATGGTGGGCTTTGCATGGGGCCTCTCAACCTAGGGCTCTGCCCCCTGGTCAGGCCCACCCTGAGTCGTGGCCCAAAGGAGTTGGCAGTTTCATTCAGGATCACATACCACCAGGAACTGCCCAGTAGGCCTGAAGGGCCACATGTAGGTCCCTGTGACCAGAGTTGCTCAACAGCTTTCCAGACCCTGTCCTTCCTGCACAATCTACCTCCCATGTTACCATTTACACCCAGTACTCCAGACTGAAAGAAGAAACTCTGATGAAGTCATCTGCACTGAGGAGTACAAAGTTAGCCCCAAGTGTCTAAGGGCTTGGGTTTTTTTAAATCAGCCCTAGAGAAAGAATGGTGAGGCCTAACACTCTCATATGATAGATGGGGTGGAGAGTTAAGGAGGAGAAGCAGGATTGAAAGGCCAAAGATTTAGAAGTCATCAATATAAAAATGCCAATCCGAACTATAGGAGACATCAGGGCTCCCCAAGGAGAGAGAGGAGGGCCGAGAACAGCACCCTACAGAGGAGGCAAAGGGTTGTGGGAGGACAGAGAAATGATGGTCAAAGAGGCAAGAGATGAGCCAAGGGAGGAAGCCTTTTCCAAATGCATGTGGTATATGTGACATGTGACAAATGCTACAAAAAAGGTAAAGGAATGTGACTTGGGACTTGGAAATGCGCCAGTGCTGCCCTGGTAGGGTCCCACCAGCATGTTTATGGGATTTGTCCTTTAAAAAGCCTTCCCTCTGGCTGCTTTGTAGTGAGCACTTTCTGAGGCCCACAGGAAATCCAGAGCCCAGCTGTCCCATCTCTACCTCCCCTGCAGGTGGCAGCTGAGAGGGTGTTCTGGCTACAGAGAGGCATCTCAGGGCCACTAGAGGTTTGCTTCTCCAAGGCTGTGTGGCACAGGTGCTATGAGTCTCTCAAAGAGGTTGCTGAGCCAGGAAGGATGAAGGACTTGCAGCATGGGAAATGGCCCAAGATGCAGAGATTGCAGCACTCAGCCTTTCTTTCTGAGCAAAGCTTCCTGCTCTTCTCCTACTCAGTCAGGGCTAAGGATGTGCTCTGCATGGCCTGAAAGAACACAAACAAGGCCAAGATTTCCCTCCCAAACATTCTAGACTTTTCCCTTTCCCCTTAGTGAAAAGCATGTTTTCATTCCCACTGCCTCATTTTAAAGGGAACAGAAGCCACCATACTGGTTATATATCCTTCCCTTGCTGGATTACCAGCAGTCATTCAGATCCCTGGGCCTGACACCATGGTAGCATTCTACATGCCCATCTGTCTACTCCCTGCATCCTCAGAGGCAGAACACACAGCAGCCTTGGATCCCCTCTGCACTCCTCACACCTTAGGCTTAGCACTCTACAGGCCCTGGTTAAAATGCAAACACAACTAGGATGTTATCACCCCTATCAATGGTTGGCCATCAGAGTCTCAGAAAGAATGCAGATGACCTCAGCTACCTCCAGCTGACTGAGGCAGGGTGGGCTAGGGCTCTGGATATTGCAGCAGAGAAGGGTATTTGTGAGGGGATGGCAAGGCTAGATAAGGACTTTGGGCTGGGTGCGGTGGCTCACACCTGTAATCCCAGCACTTTAGGAGGCTGAGGTGGGCGGATCACAAGGTCAGGAGTTCAAGACCAGCCTGGCCAATATGATGAACCCCATCTCTACTAAAAATACAAAAATTAGCTGGGCGTGGTGCGCACGCCTGTAGTCCCAACTGCTCAGGAGGCTGGGGCAGGAGAATCGCTTGAACCCGGGAGTCGGAGTTTGCAGTGAGCTGAGATTGCCACTGCACTCCAACCTAGGTGACAGAGTCCTACCAAAAAAAGGACTTTCAGCACAAGGCCCAGCCCTGTGAGAGGAAGTTAGCAGAGAGGGCAGTGAGGAGGATGTCAGAGGTTCCAGACTCGGGACAATACACAAAATGTGTGCTTTCCTATCTTCCTGGCCATCTGTAGAATCAAGTGTTTTGTATTCTGGGCAGCAAAAGACTAACTGGCCACCTGCTGGTTTGTCATTATTTGTCTTCTCACCTACCATACCTAGCCAACCTTTCAGGTTCTCCCAGGAGACACTCTTTAGGTGTCATTTGTGAACTGGAGAAGTCCTCACTAGATCTCTTTTTGTCCAGTGGCTGTAGCCTTGAAGGCTGGTGTGGCTTGGCCAGTCAGTTCTCTGGATCCTGTGAAGGCATCTGTTCAGCACTGGGAAACAGAGGGAGGAGACCGATCTCAGAGAACACTACTCTCCCCTTAACCTAGACTTAAACTCACAGGAACCTAGAAAGACCTTGCTAAGCAAGTACACAGAAAAGGCCTGAGGGGAAGGGCTACTAGTATGAGAGTTAGGAGAAGGAAGTCCTGTGAGTTTAAAGAAATCGTGGCGGGCTTTCTGAAGGAGGCTGGACCATACAGGACTTTGAGGACAGACACCCAGTTCCTTGGTTTTTCTACCTAGCCCAGTGATTTTGTCCCACAGTAGATGGGTTTTCCCTCTCTCCCTGAATGCCCTGCCTTCTGTCAGGGGTGAATGCTCACAGAAGCCTAGGGGGCAGGTGGGAAGGCTAGCTTCAGGGCTGAGAGCAGCCCCCTGTCTTCACTCTCTAACAACTCTCTGTCTGACTGCTTTCTCCCCACAGGACCCAGCCGCCGCTTCCATCTCAGACGGAGACTGTGACGCCCGGGAGGGTGAGTCAGTAGCCATGAATTACAAACCATCCCCGCTCCAAGTGAAGCTGGGTGAGTGTGTCTGGGGGGTGAGGGAGACATGGGGAGTAGACAAGTTGCTCTGGGCTGGGTCAACAATGAGGTGCCACAGATAAAACAGCTCAGCCTAGATGATTCCAAGACTCACGACTTCAAGTCATTGGCACTGCCAGGCACCTTGTCTCCTGCAGGCAAAGAGGGCAGTTACAGTTCTCTGCAGGAGCCTGAAACTCTAGGAGGCATCTCTGAAGCCAAGGATGTTCCAGGTATTCTGGGGGATAGCTGCTGGGGGAAAAGCATGGAATCCCAGAGAGAGGACTTGGAAGTCCCATCAAACACTGGATCAGGCTGCCTTAGAGGTGGGGTGTTACTTGCTACGTCTAAGGGATAGAAAGGAATGAGGGTTCCAACCCTAGAAGCCGAGCCCTTCTCCCTATTACAACCTGAGCCCATCCAGAGATCTCAGGGCCTGGTTGGCACTATTTGGGGGAATTTCCCCTTCATTTCTTAGAAAACCCAAATATCTCCCCTTCTTTCCGGGTCACGTTTCCCTTGTGGCTTTGTGTCATGTCTACTCCAAAGTCAGTTTACTGTACAGCCTGATCCTGTGAAGTCCCCTTGCTCCTGGCTACTGTCCACAGCTCCTGTCACTATTGCTGTCCCCTCATCCCACATGTCGCCCCTCTCTCTTCAGGGACCAAAGTTTCACTGTCTTGCAGCTGCTGTAAATAATACACTTCTATGAAAACTTTGGTTTCTTGAAGAGAAATTACAAAATAGGACACACAGGAAAGAGTTTGCAATTAAGTATAGGTCATGACTATCCTTCCACGCTCCTCTGCCATCCGAGGCACCCTCCTGTCCATCTTCCTCCTCAGGCTCCTGCTGCCCAACAATTACTGCTGCTTCCTCAGTCTGAAAGGCCCTTTCCCTACAACTTCCTCCCTCCTCTCCACAGAGGCCTATACTTTTATTATTCAACTACTATTTTTTTTCTTACCTCGCTTGCTTCTCTCCTTCCAGACGACACCCAGGGAGCCTCTTGAGCTTTTTTTCTAAACAAGAACAGTTCTCTCAGTGGAATATGTTCATATTCCTAGGACAGCAGATTAAAACTGCAGCCAATTTTATTTATTATTGGGGTTTTTTAGATGGAGTCTTGCTCTGTTGCCCAGGCTGGAGTGCAGTGACCCAATCTTGTCTCACTGCAACCTCTGCCTCCCAGGTTCAAGTGATTCTTCTACCTCAGCCTCTCAAGTAGCTGGAATTACAAGCACACACCACCACACCTGGCTAATTTTTGTATTTTTAGTAAAGATAGGGTTTCGCCACATTGGCCAAGCTGGTCTTGCATTCCTGATTTTAAGTGATCCGCCCACCTCGGCCTTCCCGAGTGCTGGGATTACAGGTGTGAGCCACCACGCCCAGCCTATTATTGTTTCATGTAACAATACAAGTATTTTAACAAGCATAACTTCTTTACTCTCCCCCATTACATTCTCCTCCTAAGAGGTAACTATTCCAAGCCTTTTTAGTTTTTGTAGTTTTACTTTGTATTTTTACTTTGTATTTTAACATAAGTGGTATCATATCGTGCACATTTTCTGAAACTTGGCCTTCCCCCTCCCACGTCTTAACTCTTGGAGCTCCTTCCAATGTCAGCATATAGAAAGTGACTTCATTCTTTTAAATGGTTGTATAGTAGTCTGTAGTTTGCTTTTTCCAGTTTATTTTTTGCTTTTTCCCACTATTTCAAACAATTTTAGCATGCTTTTATAATAACATCTTTTTTTTCTCCCCATTATGTTACCATCAAAGCTCCTCCTGAAAATTCATAGTATTGACCCTGTTGCACCAAGTACCACCAGGAACTTTAAGGCAAATTGCACCCCCTAGAGGCCTGGAGTGGTAATGGCATCTGCCATCTGCTGGAAAGAAGCTGGGAAAAAGCTGGAATCAGATGAGCAGTGGCAAAGAAAAAAGTGTCAAAGTGTCAAAGCACAGGAGACAGAGATTCAGAGACATGAGGTCAGGGGAAATTTCAAAGTGAGTCACAGTGGCTGTAAAGGTCATTCTCATCCTTACCCTCTGGAGCATTTGGTTATTTTATGAGACATTTTGCCTAGCATCCCTCTCCACCTAACAGTTCCTTTTCCTCTATCTGGGCTTTACTTGAGTTGAGTAGGGAAGGGTAGATGGGGCTCCTCCAGGGCCCAGACAGCTACTTATTGTAACAGTTGTCACACACCAGGAAGTGGAGTGGGTCACCTGATGGCCAGTCCCATGAACCTAGTAGGCTCTGGAGCCTTGGAGAACTCAGACCTTGGCAAAGGAGTCAGGAACACCACTCAGGCAGTGTAGCCAAATGGGCTCCCCCAACCTCCTGTCTGCTACCTTGCAGCCCAATTCTGCCCCTCCCACATCACAACCTTCAGTGGCTCCTTTTTCCTTCTACGTTAATCCCAAACTCCTCTGTCTGGCATTCAAGTCCTTCATGTTCTGAGTTTGTAACCAGAGAGAGTCTTCAGCCCCTAAGCACAGAACCTGACATATGATTAGCGACATGGATATTTGCTGAATGAATAAGTGACTGAATAAATGGATTTTACTTCTCTAACCTCTCTCTTCACCCCTGTATCCAAAGCCACATTTGTGCTCACTTATAAATGCATTTTTGCACATATTATCCCTCCTTCCTAGAATGCCCACCTCACTCCAGGTCATGGTGTCACCTAAAGAAAGCCCTCTCTGACTGTCTCATCCTTCTGTGATTGTCTCTCCCTCTCCAGCCTTTCCCTGGCATCAAGTACCCACTAACTACTAGACATGGCAGTTGTGGTTCCTGGAAAATAGAGGCAGCCTCCTCTCTGCACCCCCCACCCTGACTGTCTGCCTCAGGTTGTGCAGGGCCAGGTACTATATCCACCAAGCAGCAGCGGCCTAGAGTTGGGGTCCCTGCCTCAGCCTTTCTAGGAGCAGTTGGTTTCACAGTGGAAGCCCAGCCCAGGCTGCCCTGAGTGGTAAGGCAGGGTGGCCTCAAGGGCAGGACACAGCTTCCTTCCCATGTTTTCCTGCAGAGAAGCAGCGGGAGCTGGCCCGGAAGGGCTCCCTGAAGAACGGCAGCATGGGTAGCCCTGTCAACCAGCAACCCAAGAAGAACAATGTCATGGCCCGAACGAGGTAGAGGCCCTCCCTACCCCACCTGGACCCTGCCAGCCAGTAACTATCTTTGCTGGTCTTGAGCCTCCCCCTCTTCCCTCCCTCCTCAGGCCCAGCTCCTCTCTGAGAGGAGATGGCCTCAACAGGATCCAAGGTGGGGAGGGTGGGAAGGAAGGAAGTGGTAGGATGGGGCCCAACCTAGTCCCTTGCCAGGTTTGTATGCTCCACTTGCCAATCCAACTCCCAAAATTCTTCACCCAGGCTGGTCGTCCCCAATAAAGGCTACTCTTCGCTTGACCAGAGCCCAGATGAGAAGCCACTGGTAGCCCTTGACACAGACAGGTATGTATGGGGGCCTGGGGGTAGCAGGGCAGACCAAAGGAACCTGTGTTGCACAAGTGGGCCATACAGGCCATACCTGCTATAATGTCAGAATTGGAGTATTCTTCAGCCAGAATCTCTCCAAGGGTGAATTCTTCAGGGACTGGAATTTTTTTTACAGTGGCAGGGACCAGAGGCTTAAGGGAAGTGGTAGAGAGAGGAAAGGGGGGCCTGTGCTGTCTGCTTTCAGCCTGGGACAACTGATCCAATGGTTGTACCTAACTGGCCTGTGATGTGGTCCCTGGCTAGCAAAATGTGATGCTTAATGCCCCACCCCCTCAGGGAGGAGCCCTAGTCCTTGGAAAACATCTGACTAGACTTGGGCTTTGGGAAAACTCCGCAAGTCAGGGTGATTTGAGTCTAGAAAAAAAAAAAAGGTGAGAAGGAAGGGGGCAAAAGGAGCACCTGCTATATTTCAAAGGAGGTTAAGGATAGCAATTTATTTTCAAAGGTGGGACTAGGGAACTTGTCTTTAAAAATTCTGCATTTGCACAGCAGGCATGGCTTTTATTGAGATTGTACTTTTTCTTTGGAACTATGAAGGAGGTGTGGGATGCTGACTAATGGGGAGATGGGATTGCAGAGAGTTTTCTACTTAATTTCTTGGAATCACTTTCCCTCTCTTTCCTCCATGGCCAGCGATGATGACTTTGACATGTCTAGATACTCCTCCTCCGGCTACTCCTCTGCTGAGGTGAGCCCCTACCCCTTCCCGCCCTAGACATCACCAGACAGGATCACCGCTATCCAGGGGGAGGGCTGGAGTCAACACCCAAGTACACAGGAAAAGACGGCTGGGCAGGGCTGGGTGGTGCCCTGCACAGGTTGGGCCGAGGATAGGATGGAAAGAAGCTGTCACTGGCCTCAAGTGCAGGGAGCTCAGGGTTAAGAGTGGGGCTTTAGATTGGAGCAGGCTACTTAAATAGAACTATGTGAAACGCTGTGAAATACAGGTGATAGCCAGCCTGATAGGGGCAAAACCCGAATAGAAGCAGGACCAGAGGTATGAAGTTGACCTTAGAATGGGGAGGGGTGACTAGAAAGAGCATGAGTCCAGAGGCGGAGGGAGGTGCCTGGGCAGGCGCAGGGCCTAGGGGTATGGACAGCAGTGCTCGCCGTCTGGATTGGGGCACAGACCACCTGGAGTGGCCGCAGAGCCGTGGGTGGTGCCTCCCTGCCGCTCGGGCCTGACCTCCCTCCCCTTTGCCTACAGCAGATCAACCAAGATTTGAACATCCAGCTGCTGAAGGATGGCTACCGGTTAGATGAGATCCCCGACGATGAGGACCTAGACCTCATTCCCCCCAAGTCCGTGAACCCCACCTGCATGTGCTGCCAGGCCACGTCCTCCACCGCCTGCCACATTCAGTAGCAGGCGGGGCCGCTGCGGCCGCCGGGGCAGAGCCGCCAGGGGCCGGGTAGAACGGGCAGAGGCCGACCCCTCCCCAGCTCGTCTGCCTGTCCCCGGCCCCACGCCCCTGCAGCCACCAACCTCGTAACAGTCATTGCTTCCTCCTATGGTAGGACGTGTACCTCTGTGTGTTCATGGAGCCGGAGAAACCAAAATCGGGTCTCTCTCCACCCGAGGGCTGAGGAGGTGTGGGGCCATTTGTTCAGTTACCTGGGGGAACCTCACTCAGCACTCTGCCCCGCTTCCCAGGGCTAAGTCTGGTGGTGGAGAGAGAAGACTGGACGTCAGGGAGGTCAACATTAACGAGTGGGGGGATCACAAAACCAGGGGCTTGGCCCCACCCCAGCGAAGCCATGAACCCCCCAGCCCCGGCCTCAGCCTAACCAGGAAAGGGGCTCAGAGGGAGAAAGGCCCAGGGCAGTGGGGACAAATCCCAGCACCTCGGAGCCCCCTTCACACGCCCCCTGAGGGCCCATGTTTCTATTTGCATTTCCCCCTCCTCAGATGGGAAGCCTGGCAAAGCTGCCCTTGAGGGTGGTGCCCCTCACTCATTAGATCACTGCCTTCTTCCTCCTCTTGCCCCATTCACCAACTTCCTTGCTCCCTGGGAGTGGGGCAGGATAAGGTGGGCCTAGAGACAGGCTGAAGTTTGGATGGTGTGATCTGTCCTCATTGGCCCCTCACCAATGCATTGATCTCTCTGCCACCACCCTATCCCACGCCCACCCTCACCCACCCTTCTCCTCATTAGTCTCAATGCCAGGCTGGAAGCAGGGAGTAAGGCTGTCCTCCAATGGCCCATTCCCCTCACCCCAGCCCAAGATCTGGGAGGCTGCTTCCCAGTAAGAATCCAGGAGCAAGCTTTGGAGAATCCAGTGGGCTGAGTGGCTGTATGGATGTGGTTATTTGGATGTGGTAGGGAGTGCTTAGCAGAATGTGTGTATATCTCTGAGGCTGTCATGGGGTGTGTGTGTGTGTCTCTGTTGGACCTGCCTTTCCTCAGTCTATTCCTGTCATAGATGTGGGTGTCCCTGGTGGGGAAGTGCCTGTGTGGTCTGTTTACAGTGCAGAAGGCAGCTCAGCAGTGTAATGGGCTGAGAGCCCCGGGTGGGGAGTCAGAGCCTGGGTTCTCTGGTGGTGGCTCTGACCCCTCCCTGTGATCTTCGGCAAGCCACTTGCTTTCTCTGGGCTTCAATTTCCTCAGCCTGAAAATGAGCAACAGCTGAAATTATTTTTAAGATCTTTTTAAACCTGAAAGTGTTTCTTCATAGGAATTTCTGTGGTGGGGAGGGGGTAATCTCTGTGTGTCTCAGTATACCGAGAGGTTGGGGTGGAATGAGCTGTGTGTGTCTGTAGAAAGGGGAAGGGGCAGTTCCTATCAGGACTGTGTATGTCTGAGCACATGTGGCTCTGTTTGGGATTACATGTTTGTCTGTGAATGTATATGTGTGTTGGGGATGTCTATTGTGTGCGGCTGCATAGGGTATCTGTAGGTCAAGATGTGTATACAGCTGCTTCTGCTATTGCTGGTTTGGGGGAGGGGGCCAGAGGCTGAGGCTGAAAATCAAGAGGGAGGAGGTGAGGAAGGCCCTCCTCTGGGGCTGGGCAGTGTAGACCTGCCACCGTATGAAGAAAAATGAAAGTGCGGCTAGCCTAAGACTGCACAGGCCTGTGCCCCACAGACCTTATGGCACAGGTCCAGGTGGATCAGCTCATGCTATGCCCCATACATGTTGGTGAATCCACTCCCATGGATCCACTCACATGCTGCAGGCATGTAGTGGACTCACCCACAGCCCACTCTCTGGACACCAATCCTGGGAGGTAGGAGCTGGAATGAGGAGCAATGAGAGGAGGGAGTGAGGCTGTTGGCTTAGGAAGGGTGGCACCTCTCCCTGCATCATACCCAGGAACTGCCAACTCGAAACTATTGGGGTACAGCTCACCACCCCCCAATCCACCAACCCATCCCTACCTCCTCTAGTGCAGGGGCCCAAGTTAGATAATGAGAAAATGCCAAAGGGAGGCAAGGACGGAGAAGGTACCCGCAGGACCCACAAGGCCCATATTAGCCCCCATCTGAGCGCATCTCTCCCCGCTAGATCAACATCCCTCCAACCCCTGTGCCCCTATCATCTGGACCGCAGAACCAGGCCTCCCACTACCACCTCCACCAACCCAGAGCTCCTTGACTCACCTTTCTAGAACATGGGTACCACCTCTTTTCGGGGGCTCATTTAGACTGCTGCCTTTGCTGCTGACTTGCTGTGTGACTGGGGCCCATTGTTCAATCACTGTGGCCCTGAGACACCAGGGAAAATCTCCATCCCACAGGACATACTAGTTCCCTGGCAGGCAGGGGCTTCCAGCTGAGGCAGTGTATCTGTGGCAGAGAGAGACAGGAAGCTGGCCGTGGCAGCTTCTGTGTCTAGGGAGGGGGATGGCTCCCCACTTCCCTGTCTGGGAGGTTAGAGTGAAGAATCTAGGCCTTAGCTTGCCCTCCTGCCACCCTTCCCCTTGTAGATACTGCCTTAACACTCCCTCTACTCTCAGCTGTGGCTGCCACCCAGCCAGGTTTCTCCGTGCTCACTAATTTATTTCCAGGAAGGTGTGTGGAAGACATGAGCCGTGTATAATATTTTTTTTAACATTTTCATTGCAGTATTGACCATCATCCTTGGTTGTGTATCGTGTAACACAAATAATGATATTAAAAGCATCAAACAAGCCAGCCTCAGCTCCCTCCCTGGGGTATGGGCAAGGGGCAGGTGGGCTGGGAAGCAGAGAGAACCAGTCCTCTGGGTGCACATGTTACTCCACCTCCAACCGCAGTTTCCCAGCATGCCACTGACCTGTTGCATGACACTGGGTGAGTCACAACCCCTCAGAACCTTTGTTTCTCTTCAACAGTGAGAAGCCTGACCTAGAATATCTCCAGAGGCCCTCTGAACTCTTAGAAATTGGGCTCTTTTGATAGACCGGAGGCAGAAGGGGTCAGGAGCAGCGAGGGAATTATACCTCCTCACCTCCCTAGGGATGGGACCGAGCCAGGTGATATCACAATGGGCAGTGCCCATCCTGGAGGAGGCATCACTGTGGGGTGGGAGCAGGAAGACTGTTGGGGAAGGAAGCTGAGAGATCATCTGCAGGAGGGGATTGCAGCAGCTAGGGGCACCTGCCAGGCTGGAGGTGTGGGCTCTCTAGGGGAAGGGTGGTCACTGATGTCCAGCAGGAGCCCTTGACAGGTAGAGCCTACCAGAGCATCTCCAGGACCACACCATGTACCTGTTCTCCCGTAAGACCAAGACCCCCATCAGTACCTACAGTGACTCCTACAGGGCTCCCACCTCCATCAAGGAGGTCTATAAGGACCCACCTCTGTGGGCCTGGGAAGCCAACAAGTTTCTGACTCCGGTAAGTGGGAAATTGGCAGGGAGGGGCCTGCCAGAGTGTATGGCCAGTCTGGATGCCTGGCAATGGGTGTTTTTAATTATGTGTAGCTTGTATCTGAGTGTGTTTTATTCATTTACCTAGGCACAGAATTTACAATGGTTTGTAAAGTAGCACAAAATCCAGCCTTCATGGAATCACATCAGAGTAGGAGGTAGGAACAGACAGATAATGAACAAGAAATAAACAATAATTTTATAAATTCTTCAAAAACACTGTAAAGGAAATAGAATATTGGAAGTAGAAATGGAAAGGGAGGGCTACTTAGGTCACGGAAAACTCTCTAGCAAGGTGACAATAAACTGAGACTGGAAAGATGAGAGAGAACTAGCCACATGAAGAACTGAAAGAACAGAAGAGCTGAAAGTTCCAGACAAGTGATCAGAAAGTGCAAAGTCCCGGAGGCTGCTTGTGAAATCGGCCAGAAACTGTTCTATTGGCATGCCTTTATGTATATGCATCATAGTTTCCTTGTGTCTGTGCTTGAAGATTGGTGGCCAGGTGATGGAAATCTGTGAGTCTAACTGTGACTCTGCCTAAGGGAATCTATCTGTGTGTACCATGCAACAAAACATTGCTGAGTATCTTCATGTGTAGGCAACCCAGGATACAAAAGGGAAGGGGCAGACCTTGCCTTTGAGAAGCTCACAGCAAACAAGCAAAGTAGAGTTGCCCAATGTGGAACATGCAACAGCAGAGGTGGAGAGCCAGAAAGGGGAGAGCACGGCCCAACTTAAAGGGCAGATCTCCTGAGTGATCCAGGAGGAGGAAGCTTTCAGCAAAAGAGAGTCATGAGAAAAGGCAGCCTGTGGGCAAAACAAACTGCTGGCGCAGAAGAGTTTAGTCCTCGGATGAGAGAGGAGTCTGCAGACCAAGAAGGGCCTCTCTGGCTATGCTGAGGAGCATGGACATCCAGGCTTTTGACCTGGGAGGGAGAGTCATGGTTGAATTGTGAGTTAGGCCACTCTGGCCACAGTGTCAGGGAACTGCAGGGTCTGGGGCTGAGGACAGGAAGGCCAATGAGGGGTGAAAGATGAGGAAGGAGGATGTAGATGGGAGATAAAGAGATTGTCACAGTGAAAAAAAGGAATTTGTTGAACAGGAGAGAAATTTTTAAAATAATTTATTTTGTCTAACTACAAAATAAATACTTGCTCAATGTAGAAAATGTGGATAACCCAGAGAAGCACAAAGAAAAAAGATCTAAAATCCTACTACCTAAAATAACCACTGCTAATATATTATTATATGCCCTTTCTGGAAACAAATATTTATTATAAAAATAAAATTTATTACAAAGTGGTATATTTAAGGAATCTTATTGAAAATTTAGGTTCTTTATACAGTTTTGCTAGTATAATCATTCTTATACACGTGTCTTTGTACACATTTCCAATTATTCCCTTAGGATAAATTACTAGATGTGAAATTCTTGGGAGAAAGGATATACACATTATTAAAACTTTTGCTGTATGCCTCAAATTGCTGTAGTAAGTAAGGCTTGTAACAATTTACACTTCCACAAGCAAAATATGAGCGTGCCTGTTTTTCCATACTCAATAGGAAGAAATTTTAAAAAGTAGATCAATAGATCTTGGTCACCATCTGGATGGTGAAAGGAGAGATTAGGGTGACCTTTGAGTTTTTGGCTATGGCAACCGGAGGAATGCTAACACTATCAACTGAGGTTTGGAATAACAGATTTGAGATTTGGAGTTCATTTTAGGACAAAAATATTTGAGGATATCCAGGAAAAGATGTTTGGCAAGTAGTTAGATATACTTATCTGAAGCAAAGAAAAGAGGTCTGGGTTATAGATAGAGATTTTGAAGTCATCATCATATAAATGGTAGGTGAAGTCATAGGAAGAGATAAATTGCCAAAGAAGAGAGAGAAAATGGCCAAGGACATAACTTTGGAGAATATAAATATTTAAGGGTAGGTAAAGGAAGAAAAGCCATAAAAGAAGACAGAAAATTATTGCTTGAGAACTAGGAAAAAAATCAAAGATAAACCAATAAAGACAGCATTAGACAAAGATCAGTGTCAAGCGTTAGTGGCAGAGAAAGCGATCTCTTGGATATAGTAACTCTTGGTAACTTAACCAGACAGCTTCAATAAATGGTGAGGAGTGAAAGTCAGATAGCAGTGGGATTAAGAACGAAGGAAAGGCCAGGCACATTGGCTCATGCCTGTAATCCAAGCACCTTGGGAGGCTGAGGCAGACAGACAGATTGCTTGAGCCTACAAGTTCGAGACCAGCCTGGGCAACATGGTGAAATCCTGTCTCTACTAAAAATACAAAGATTAGCCAGGCACAGTGGCATGTGCTCATAGTCCCAGTTACTTAGTAGGCTGAGATGGGAGCATCACCTGAGCCCAGGAGGTTGAGGCTGCAGTAGCCATGATCACACTGCTTCACTCCAGCCTGGGTGACAGAGCAAGGCCCTGTCTCTTAAAAAAAAAAAAAAAAAAAAAAGGAAGGCTTCTACTTTTGGCAGTATGGTGGCCTAGAAACTCTGAAGGGCCCTCCTGCTTCAGAACAACTCAAGTTCTGAATAAAAATTAATTTTTATTTTGTACTGGACTCTCATGGAGATGACTGGTAAGTATAATTAAGAAGGCAGGGTTGTCCTGAGGACAAATGCCATTATTGACACTACAAACAGGCATTTAGGCCTTAAACTAACTGAAAGGTAGAGGAATTAAGTCTGTAAATTCCAAACTTAACCAGAAAGTTTCATGTCTCTGCCCTACTCCCCAACACACACACACACCATGAATGTTTATCTTCTGTGGTGGAAGACATCCTCAATGTAGGTTTCCAGGTATCCTTTGGAGAAAGGCCAACTAAACATGAGCTCACAATAAGAGATAAAAGAAAACAAACCACCATATTACAGAACCTGCAGACACAGCAAACAGTAAACTTAAACTCCCAAGAATTTCAGATATTAGAATTAATAAAGAATATAGAATCATTATGATTTTTTCTAATGTGAAATTTGGCAAGCATAGTGTCTGTACTAATCCCAGCACTTTGGAAGGCTGAGACAGGAAGATCACTTGAGGGCAAGAGTTCAAGACTAGCCTGAGCAACATAGACCTTGTCTCTATTTAAAAAATAAAAACAACTAAAACTATGAAATCATTTAAAAAGCAAGTAATAAGGGATTTAAAAATGAGTAGACAAATATATGAAGTAACTGAATAGAATTTTTATAAATAAAAAATATATTTGTTAAACCAAAAACTCAGTGGATGGATTAAAAAGCAGAGTCAACACAGCTGAAAAGTCCAGTGAAATGAAGGTAGACTGAAAGAATTTTCCCAGAACACAAGAGAGAGAAACAAAGAGAGGAAAATATGAAAGAAACATTAAACAATATGAAAGGATAAGAAGATCCCACACATATCTAATGGGAGCCTCAGAAGGAAAGAGCATAAAGAACAGGCATTATCTAAAAAGAAAAAGGCTCAGAATTTTCCAGAACTAATGAAATAAATGAATCCACAAATAGAGAAAAAAAAATTGAAGAAATTCCACAGTTAGGCACCTCACAGTGAAAGTGCAGTTATACCAGGTTAAGAGATGACCTTAAAAGCAGACAGAGAAAAAAGTACTTTCAAAATATCATCCTTTCAAGAACCAAGGAAAGATAAGACATTACAGGCAAACAAAAATGTAAATGTTTACTACCATCAGATCTATATACAATAAAGAAACTTCTAAAGGATATACTCTGGAGAGAAGGAAAATCATCACAGACGGAAAACTGATAAACATGAGGTAAATTTAAGCAAATGTTATCTATAGCAAATAATTATAATGGCTTTTAATTTATAATATTTAAAGGAAGAACTAAAATATTAGAAAATTATCATTTAAGTTGGAACAGGACAGAGTTAGGTGTTCCAAGATTCTTCCACTGTTCTAAAGAGGGTTTAAGATATCATAGTTTTGTACTGTCAACTGCTGGAACTGCACTTGCAAGAATTCCTTTTCTTAAATGGTTCCCATTTGGCCACATGAGAAATCTGCATGATATTTGGAAGGCATAAATGAAAGAATAGCCATTTTTACCCTCTGAAGATTGATGTGGTGTACCAAGCACTGTGGCAGCTTATGCACAACGTTGCTGATTTAGTAGTTCACCTTAGTGCCATAGGTGACTACACCTTAGTGCCATTTGACTACAACTCCTAGCTCCCACTAGATCTCCTTCAGCCTCTCTGGTTCCAACCTCTCTGGCCAGGTGTGTGTACAACTCCATGGCAAAGGGCATCAACTTGTCCTGAAGGCCATCCATATCATCAATGTTGTAGGCAATGAGACAGATATAGGTTTGACTTTGTCCTCCTCATGGGTTCCAGTTTGTCCTTGCTCTTCCCCACTTCATGTCCAGTTCTTCCTGATCCCAGCCACTTACTTCATGCTCAACAATAAATGTAAAGGCAACAGCCTTGCAGAGTTGTTAACTAGTATCCACAATTGTGTAAAGTCTCATTTTTAAAGTAAATCCTTTATGCTATATCACTCAAAGTGGTTTATCTTATCCAAATTTTATTGATACAGATATAATAAAAAACTGACTAAGCAAAAAGTAACAGACAAAAGAGATTTTCAGATTAAACACACACACACACACACACACACACACACACACACACACTTTAGATGGATCCCTTCATAAATAACAAAGTTTCAATTCACCAGGAAGATATAATTACAAACTTATATTGGCCTTATAGATTAGTAGAAGGACCTGTAATTCTAGCACTTTGGGAGACCAAGGTAGGAGGATCGTTTGAGCCCAGGAGTTTAGGAACAGCCTGGACAACATAGCAAGACACCATCTCTACCAAAAAAAAAAAAAAGCTAAAAATTATCTGGGTGTGGTGGTGTGTGCCTGTAGTCAGGAAGCTGAGACGGGAAGATGGCTTGAGCTCAGGAGTTTGAGGCTGCAATAAGCCATGATCACACCACTGTGCTCCATCCTGGGTGACAAAGCGAGACCCTGTCTTAAAAAAAAAAAAAATCATGCCAGCGTAAGCAACAAAGCAAGATCTCATCTCTACAAAATTTTTTAAAAATAAAAATAAAGAATTACCAGAAGGAGAAATTGACAAAATATACCATATTAGATTGTAACATACTACAATTACTGATAGGTCAAGCAGACCTCCTCCCCAATCCCCCAAAAAATCAAAGATCTAAAATTATTGAAACATAATTAATATACTTGATTTAACATAAATAGAACCCTGAACTCAACAACTACAGATTTAAACATACAAGGGACATGATAAAAGTTGACCAAGTTGTAATTCCAGCACTTTGAGAGGCTGAGGAGGCAGATCACAAGGTCAGGAGTATGAGGCCAGCCTGACCAACATGGTAAAACCCCGTCTCTACAAAAATTAGCTGCACGTGGTGGCGCATGCCTGTATTCCCAGCTACTCAGGAGGCTGAGGCGGGAGAATCTCTTGAACCTGGGAAGTAGAGGTTGCAGTGAGCTGAGATCACACCACTGCACTCTAGCCTGGGCAACAGAGCAAGACTCCATTTCAAAAAAAAAAAAAAAAAAATTGACCAAGTACTAGGTTATAAAACAAACATAAACCAAATTCAAAGATTGACATCATGCAAAATAACTGTCTCTAATCTCAATGTAATAAAATTACAGATCAACAACAAAAAGATAAGCAAAATCCTTTGTAAGTTTAAAAATTTTTATAACACCATTCTAAATAACAGGTCAAATAAGAAAACAAATGGAAATATATTTAGAACTAAAAAGACTGCATATCAAAACTTGTGAAGTATGAGAAAAGCTGTAGAGGAAAACCTATATGCCTAAATCCTTGTCTAAAAATAAATGTAAAACATAAATGACCTGAACATCAAACTTAACAAGTTCAGGGAAAAGAATGAATATTAAAAAATAGAAGGATGGAGATAATGAAAATAAGAGCAAAAGTTAAACTAGAAAGCAAAGATTCAACAAGACGAACAGGCAAAAGTTGATTATTTGATGATGCTCATAAAATAGACAAATCTCTAGAGAATTAAGAAAAACAAGGGACAGAGGACTAAAAGAAGGGTCTAACAATGGATGTAGAAGAAAATAAAAGAGAATGTACTGAACAACTTTATGCTAATAAAATTGAAAACAAATAGACAAAACTAGAAATTAAAACTTGCCAAACCAGTTCAAGAAGAATTAGAAAAAAATCTGAATGCTCCTATAACAATTTAAAAAATTAAACCAGTAATTTGAAAACTTCCCACAAAGAAAACACCCAATATAAAGTTGCATTCCTCAAATGCTCGAAAAACAGTTGTCTTAATCTTGTACAAACTCTGTCAGAGAACAGAAAAAAGAGGATGCTTCCTAACTCATCATATGAACCCAGCATAACTTTCATACAAAATCAATCAAAAGGGCCAGGCACAGTGGCTCACACCTGTAATCCCAGCACTTTGGGAGGCTGAGGCAGGAGAATTGCTTGAGCCCAGGAGTTTAAGACCAGCCGGGGAAACATAGCGAGACCTCGTCTCCACATAAAAATTTTAAAAATTAGCTAGGTGTGGTGGCACACACCTATGGTCCCAGCTACTAGGGAGGCTGAGGCAGAAGGGTCACTTGCGCCCACAAAAAAAATTAATCAAAACAGTATAAGAAAAGAAAAGAAAAGTATACAGGCCAATGCACTCATAAATACAAAAGGAAAAGTTTAAATAAAATATTGGAAAACCGTATCCAGCAGTGTATAAAAAATAATTCATGATGGTTACACTGTATTTATTTCATAAATGCAAGGATGGTTTAACATTAGAAAAATAAATATCATTCATCACATTAACAGATTCAAGAGAAAACCACAAGATCATTTCAAAATATGCAGAAATGGACATGGGATCTTACTAAAAAATCTTGAACTGTACACTGTGAGTGAAATTTATGGTATGCAAATTATACCTCCATAAAGCTATTTTTAAAAAATGCAGAAATAGCAGTTACTAAAATTTATTACCCATTCATAACTAAAAAAGAAAAACTTAGCAAATATAATCCAATAAAGAATATATACCAAAACTATACAGCCAACATTATTCTGATTAAATGGTAGAAGCATTCTTTTAAAAATTGGAATCAAGACAAGGATGTTCACTACTTCTCAGAATTGTGCTGGAGGTCCTCACGAGGACTCCACAAAAAGAAAAAGTGAAAAGATATAAGGATAGGAAAAGAAAAAACAAAATTGTCATTATTTGCAGAAAATACAACTGCACATATAGAATCGATAAACTGACTGGTTTAAGATAGTGAGTTATCTCAATTGATTGTTCACAGCCAGTTACAGATCAAACTACTTTTTGTTCTTGTTTTTGTTCTTTAAGATGGAGTCTCGCTCTTGTTGCCCAGGCTGGAGTGCCATGGTGCTATCGACTCACCACAATCTCGCCCTCCCAGTTCCAAGCAATTCTCCTGCCTTAGCCTCCTGAGTAGCTGCGATTACAGGCACGTGACACCACACCCAGCCAATTTTTGTATTTTTAGTAGAGACAGGGTTTCTCCATGTTGGTCAGGTTGGTCTCAAACTCTTGACCTCAGGTGATCCACCTGCCTTGGCCTCCCAAAGTGCTGGAATTACAGGCATGAGCCACCATGCCTGGCTGAGATCAAACTTCATGTTCCACTCTTTCTTTCTCACTACTGTGTGGGACTAGTCCTTTTAAAAAAAGAATCTACACACATTATTATAATAATTGGATAAATATTAAAAGTCAGTCACATTTTTTCACATAAATATTTAGGAAGCATAATTTTTTAAATATACATTATTCTAGCAACAAAAAATAAAGATAATTAGAAATTAATGATGTGTGTAAAACTGTATGGATAATATTATAAAACTTCATTGAATACTTTTTTCTTTTTTGAGATAGAGTCTCGCTCTGTCGCCAAGGCTGGAGTGCAATGCTATGATCTCGGCTCACTGCAACCTCTGCCTCCCCCGTTCAAGTGATTCTCATACCTCAGCCTCCCAAGTAGCTGGAATTCCAGGCGCCTGCTACCACCCCCTGGCTAATTTTTGCATTTTTAGTAAAGACAGTGTTTTACCATGTTGGCCAGGCTGGTCTTGAACTCCTGACCTCAGGATCCACTCGCCTTGGCCTCTCAGAGTGCTGGGATTACAGGTGTGAGCCACTGCACCCAGCCAACTTTACTGAATACTTTTTAAAAAATACTTAAATAAATGGAGAGATATAACATGCTCTCAAATGGGGAGAGTTACTATCATAAAGATTAAGTGCAGCTGGGCACAGTTCCCAGCACTTTAAGAGGTCGAGGCAGGCAGATTGCTTGAACTCAGGAATTCAAGATCAGCGTGGGCAGTATGGTGAAGGCTCATCTCTACAAAAAATACAAAACTTGGTAGGGTGTGGTGGCGTGTGCCTGTAGTCCCAGCTACTAATTAAAATCCCAACAGAATTTTTTGAAAAATTCAACAAACTGTTTTTAAAATTTATAAAGAAGGGCAAAAGTTCAAGAAATAGCTAAAACACACCTGAAGAAGATGAGTTGTCCAAGCTCCTGACAGATTAAATATGGAAAGTAAAACTATTTTGCGTTTATAAGGAAATAGAGAACATTATCTCCATCCAAGAGTATGGATGGATTTCTTAAATAATTCACAAAAAGCACTGATCACAAAAGAAGAAGTAAAGTATATTAAAATTAAGTTCTGTTCATCAAGACACTATAAAGAAAAGTAAAAGCCAGGTGGAATGGCTCACACCTATAATCCAAGTACTTTGGGAGTCTAAGGTAGGAGGATCACTTGAGCTCAGGAATTCAATATTACCCTGGGCAACACAGGGAGATATCGTCTCTACAAACAAATTTTTTTAAAAAATTAGCTGGGTGTGATGGTGTGCACCTGTAGTCCCAGCTACTCAGTAGTCTGTGGCAGGAGGATAGCTTTAGCCCAGGAGATCAAGGCTGCAGTGAACTGCAATTGTGCCACTGCACTCCAGCCTGGGCAACAGAGTGAGACCCTGTTTCAAAAAAAAAAAAAAAAAAAGAAAAGAAAAGAAATGTAAAGACAGAAGCCACAAACAGAAAAGATATTTGCAACATGTACAGGTGCCAATAGTAAAGGACTAATATACAGAATATATGAAGAATTATAATTATCTTGGTTAAAACTGAACACGTTTTGACTCCCTCCTAAAACCTAAAACTACAGTAAATGAATATTTAAGAGATAAACTCATAAGGATGGTGAGAAGGAAGAGGCAATGGCAACACAATTTTGGAAGCTGGAAAAGATGATAAATAAGTAGCAATTGACTTAGCAGATCTGAGAAAACTGAATCTAAAGCCAGCAATCGGAAAGCCAAGCCATAATTCAACATAAAACTGCAGAATTTCTGAAAGGCTCAGGAACTGATAATCCTAGGCTTCTCTGGAACTGAGGATGGGACAGGACCAAGGCAAAATATAAAGATTATTTGAAAGCTGTTTAAAAGGCAGTTAGGCCAGGCCAGGTGGCTTACACCTGTAATCCCAACATTTTAGGAGGCCAAAACGGGTGGATCACCTGAGGTCAGTAGTTCGAGACCAACCTGGCCAACATGACGAAACCCCATCTCTACTAAAAATACAAAAAAAAATTAGCTGGACATGGTGGAGGGCACCTGTAATCCCAGCCACTTGAGAGGCTGAGGCAGGAGAATCCCTTGAACCCCAGGAGGCGGAAGTTGTAGTGAGCCAAGATTGCACCATTGCACTCCAGCCTGGGTGACAAGAGCAAAACTCCATCTCAAAAAAACACCGCAAAAAAAAAAAAAAAAGAAGTTAAACCCACTAGTCACCCCTTCTATTTCATGCCACAGGGTAACTGCCCACCTCTGCCTCTGCAAAAGTCAGAAGGCTAATTTTTGGCGAGGACCTCCAGACTAGGGATACCAATTGAGGACAG
This sequence comes from Sapajus apella, assembly GCF_009761245.1. NCBI lineage: Eukaryota > Metazoa > Chordata > Mammalia > Primates > Cebidae > Sapajus > Sapajus apella. The sequence continues at coordinate 361,903 of NW_022436982.1, forward strand.
GGTATCATTTTGAAACCAAGTAAACCTCCATATACTGAACACTAAAATCCCCAGTGCAATCGTCAGCACTGGATTCTCAGAACACTGGCAGCTAAGTCATTACCCTCAGGCCAAAGGTTGAAGGAGTCTTTTCTAAAGAATCTCATCAGCCAAGAGGAAAGGCCTACACATATTGACATTAGAGTTTGCAAAACATTGTCCAAAGACATGTTTGGACAATGATGCTGATGGTGTACAAAGCCCACACACAGCTCAGAGCCTTCTACAAGTTTTTATAATCTCCTACTTATCAATAGGAGCAGAGATGGCACACACCTTAGGAAAACATCTCACAGAAAAACTGATGATATCTATGAATTATTCTAAATGACTGTTTTGTGTTTGTGTGTCTGAGTGTTTAGTGTGTAAGTGGATATATGAATATACATCTATACGTGCATCTATGAGTGTATCTGGGTGCACAGGGGTGTGTGTGTGGTTGTGTGTGTATAAAGCTCAGAGAAATGCTGAGTGATGGGACCTATCCACCCATCTCCCATATTCTGCCCTCCATCCACATAGAAGTGTGACTGTGCAGGCTCTGCCCACAGAACAATGTCAGCTGGACACAGCTGCTCCCAGAAGCCCCCGAGAGAGAGGTTTTCAGGATGATTGGAGCACTGGGAGCAACCAGGTCTCAGCCTTGGCCAAGAGAAGATCCAGGTGTGACGGCTCATGACTATAACCCTAGCACTTTGGGAAGCCAACATGGTAGGATCACTTGAGTCCAGGAGTTCAAGATCAGACTAGGCAATATGGTGAAACTCCATCACTACAAAAAATACAAAAATTAGCCAGGTGTGGTGCACATGCCTGGGAGGCTGAGGCGGGAGGATCACTTGAGCCTGGGAGGTTAAGACTGCACCCATGGTGGCACCACTGTACTCCAGCCTGGATGGCAGAGTGAGACATTGTCTCAAAAAAAAAAAAAAAAAAATCATAAGGAGCAAGTGTGGGTGATAGCATCACTGTCCCAGCACCTCATTGCCTGTTATGAGGAAGAAGCCCTATCTGACTTTGCTGAGTGTCCCACCCCTGTGACCCAGCTGCCTTTTCAGACCAGCTGCCTGCAGATACCTGTGGGTCCACAACTACCTTGGCATTCAGCCCTCAGCTGAGGAGAAAGGGGCCTGGAAAGGAGGCCCTGATCCAGGCTTCACAGATCTAATCAGACGAGAAGTGATAGGATAAGTTAAGGTGAACTCCAAAAAGTAGAGGGGCCCAGGGCCTGGACCAAGAACAGAAAAACTGTCAAGGTAGGATGAGGACCAGGCCAAATCGAGGGTCAGAGCCACAGCAGAATCAGGGTGAGGTTGGAGTCAGGGAATTATATATTTTTTTCTGAGACAGAATCTCGCTCTAGCACCAGGCTAGAGTGCTATGGCGCAATCTTGGCTCACTGAAGCCTCTGCTACCTCCCGGGTTCAAGCGATTCCCTTGCCTCAGCCTCCCGAGTAGCTGGGACTACAAGCACGTGCCACCACACCCAGCTAATTTTTGTATTTTTAGTAAAGACAGGGTTTCACCATGTTGGCCAGGATGATCTCCATCTCTTGACCTCGTGATCTGCCTGCCTCGGCCTCCCAAAGTGCTGGGACTATAGGCATGAGCCACCGAGCCCAACCAGGAATTACATTTTAAAATAGGTGCCCCTCCAGCACTGTCCTTCATTTTCTTCAAGATGCTAGATTCCCAGAGAGCCTTCCCTGTCCAAGACACTTACATAAGGCAGCCAGCTCCAGGGTAGCCCCCTTTTCTGAGACTCCAGATTGTGCCAGGGCCTGTTGCACTGTTGGTGGAAACCCGGCCCTGCTACCAGGCAGCACACAGTCTAGGAGAAAAAGGAAAGGAACATGTAGCTCTGAGCTTTATGAGCTACCAGACAGGAAATGGCAGAAATGAGAAAGTCAGAAAACTACTCTGACTTAAGGCCACCGCTTGGCTCCAAGCCCCAGCCTTTGATGAAAAGAAAGGAGAAAAGGGTAACTTAGACAAGAGAACTGTGCAGAGGAGCCAAGGCTGGCATGGGAATCCCTCTGACATGGGGAGGGAGGTTGGGAGACCCACCTGGGCTGACCTTCTCAAGAGAGGCTGGTTCTAGATCCAACAACACCCCAGGGCTGGGGTCTCTGTGCCCCTGACCACTTCTCCCCTCTCCCCTCCCCCCTGGCACAGGGTCTGACTCATACCATGGAGCGCCATGTGGATCCCGAAGCCCTGCAGAAGATGGCCAAATGTGCCCTACAGGACTACACCTATAGGGGGTCCATATCAGGCCACCCCTATTTGCCTGAGAAGTACTGGCTTTCTCAAGAGGAAGGTAAGGTCTTGCCCTTTGCTGACCCCTAAAATGACCCCCAACCTGAACCTGATCACCTGGATCCTGAACTCCATCCTCTTTTTTTTTGAGACAGAGTTTCGCTCTTGTTGCACAGTGTGACGTGCAATGGCGCGATCTTGGCCTCCACCTCCTGGGTTCAAGTGATTTTCCTGCCTCAGCCTCCTGAGTAGCTGAGATTATAGGCACCCGCCACCACACCTGGCTAATTTTTGTATTTTCAATAGAGACAGGGTTTCACAATGTTAGCCAGACTGGTCTCAAACTTCTGACCTCAGGTGATCTGCCCGCTTCAGCCTCCCAAAGTGCTGGGATTACAGACCTAAGCCACCAGTCCTCGCCTCCATCCTGATTCTATATCAACTTTATCTCCACCCATGACATAGATTTCTCCCCTAACCACCCCCGACTCCCAACTACCTGACCTGACCCTGGTCCTGGAGGAGATGACCTATGCCTTGCCTTTTGGGGTTCTTGTCTGTGGGAAAAAAAAAGAGCTGGAAGGGCCCTGGGTCTCATTCTTAGAGAGTTGGAGAAAGGATTGACCTCCCACAAACAGATCCCTCCAAGTGCATTCCGGATGCCATCTCCTCCCATCTTCCCAGCCACCCTGCTCCCATCAGCTCCCTTCATCTCTCCTGCATCCCTCTGCCCCACCACAACTCTTTCCCTCAACCTGGAACCTTCTCTAGTTTCTTCCCAAGTAAAAATTCTCTCTTGCTCCTCTCCTCAACAGCCAAGGTTCTCTGAAACATGATCTGTACTCACTGTCTCTATTTCCGCACCCCTTCTTACACCTTATGAGAAACTGTCTTCTCATTTGCTTGGGCGTCTATGATCTGTACAGTATGTTTGAAAAGAGCCAAGTCTGGTCTTTTTCACAGCTGTGCCCCTCCATCGAGCACAGCACCTGGTTTCGTAAGTCTTTGTTGAATGATTGAGAATTCCCAATGGAAGTTGGGGGTGTGCATCTCCTACAATGAAACAGTAAATTGCTCTTGAGTGGCTTTGATTAGCAAATCCACAGGACTGCAGTCTTTACCTTTCGAGATCTTTACCCTCCTAGACCAATGACTTGCACTCTTCTGATCACTCTCTACTTTCTTTTCTTTTTTTTTTTTTTTTGTATGTTAATCCTCCAGCACGCACAGTATGACCACTCTCTACTTCTAGAAACAACTTTCTCCTCAGCTGCTCTGATGCCTACCTTTCCTGTGCATCCACTGTGGAAACATGGGGTTCCTCAGGGTATTATCCTGCACCCTCCCCTTGCACCTCCTCCAAGGCCATTTGAGTTAGCACAAGGCTTTAATTACTGACAGCTTTAAGTCCTAATTTCCAGATTTGTCCTCTCACCCAAATTCCACTCTCCTTCATATGCTTATAGGCATCTTGACCTGGATGTCCCCAAATACCTCAGTCTCAGTATGTCCAAACTACCATCCCTGAACTCCAAATCCCAGCACTCCACCCCTCCCCTCACACAGCTCCTCTTCCGCTAGGGCTTCTTCCACACTGTCTCACACATGTGTTCTTTCAGATTGTTGGATCATGGAGGGCCTTGTAGGACAGGCTTAGGTGACTGGGGGCTGAGGGGGGCAAACTCTACAGGGTTTTAAGTAGGAGAGTGCCTTTGCTAAATTTTCATTTGTGAAAAGTACCACAGCTACTATGTCAAGGTTGCATTATAGAATTTCAAAGATGAGGCAAGGAGAACAGTAGAATAATCCTAACAGCTTTTTAGGTGCCAAGCCTCATTCTAAATGTCTTACATATACTAACTGATTTAAATCTCACAGCAACCCTGTGAAGTAAGTAGTACTATTATCCCCATTTTAAAGTTGGAGAAACTGAGACATAGCAAAATTAACTCAGTCAAGGTCACACAGATAATAATTGGCAAAACTGAAATTTGAACACAAGCAGTCTATCTGCAGAGACAGGTATCTATTAACCAAGACATTATATGTCTCCTGGTTAAGACGCTGCGAAGATAAGGAAGTGAGATCATGGGGTACTGGAAGAGGGAGTAGATTCAAGTGATCTATTTATTTATTTAGACTGAGTCTTGATCTGTCACCCAGGCTGGAGTGCAGTGGCATGACCTCGGCTCACTGAAACCTCCGCCTCCTTGGTTCGAGCGATTCTCGTGCCTCAGTCCCCTGAGTAGCTGGGTTTACAGGTGCATGCCACCATGCCCAACTAATTTTTGTATTTTTAGTAGGGACAGGATTTTGCTATGTTGGCCAGGCTGGTCTTCAGCTCCTGAACTCAAGTGATCCGCCTGCCCCAGCCTCCCAAAATGCTGAGATTATAGGCATGAGCCACCGCACCTGGCCAGATTCAAGTGATTTTGAAGGAGGTAGAATAGGCAAACCTTGGAGCCTAGAGTAGAAGATGAGAGAGAGGGAGGAATTGGGAAGAGGCCCCTTGTCCAGGTAGGCTGATTCAAAAAGGGTAGTGGCAGGATGAAAAGTGGCACAGTGGATTCAGACTAAACTCAGAAGGCTGCCTTACGTGGGACATGGGCTGCATCTCAGTGTTTAAGACACATGTAGGCCCGCTGGGCTTAGGGCCTGGCCTGAGGACAGTCTGTGAGGCTCAGCTTTGTACTGGGGATCAGAAGAGAAACATGTGGGGGATCCCAGATCCTGGAGTAAGAAGTAACACTATTTGACATCTCCACCCCTAAAATCCAGCAGACAAATGCACAACAAACTACCTGAGCAGTGACCGGTACAACACATGGAGGATGGAACCTTACAACAGCAGCTGCTGCAACAAATATACCACCTACCTTCCTCGGCTGCCTAAGGTATCTATTGCACCCAGCACAGATGCCTGGGGACTGGGACAGGCATATCCCACCACTTCCCAAACCACAGTGACTGATATTTCACCATTAGGTCCTCATTGCTTTCCCCATCTGTGAAACTAGAGTTTGTATATATATTTTAGATGGAGTCTCATTCTATCACACAGGCTGGAGCACAATGGCACAGTCTCAGCTGACTGCAACCTCTCCCTCCCAGGTTCAAGCAATTCTGCTACCTCAGCCTCCTTAGTAGCTGGGATTACAGGTGTGTGCCACCACACCTGGCTAATTTTTGTGTTTTCAGTAGAGATGGGGATCTTGCCATGTTGGCCAGGCTGGTCTTGGACTCCTGGCCTCAAGTGATCTGTCTGCCTCAGTCTCCTAAAGTGCTGGGATTACTGGCATCAGCCACCGTGCCTGGCCAGGTTTGTATTTCTTTTTAGTTGAAAAAGGAACCCAAGAGTGGGGCTGTGCTGGGCCCCTGGCTCTTCAGTCTCTGGGAATTGGGTGCCCTCTGCCCCAATCCCTGGCTGGGCTTTACAGGGACATGGCTGGTGTGCACTTCTTGATATGCTACCTTTCTGAAGCTTGCCAGCTGGCCCCTCCCCATACAGTCTGGTCCCTGTGATACTGGGGCTAGCCAAGGAGTCAGTGATACACTCAATCTCCCTGCTCCATCTTCCCCTCCTTTGTGATGTGAGCACAGATGGAAAGAGGAAGACCAAGGTTACTCAGTAGCAGTGCAGATACAGGAGAGTCTTCCAAGGACACATGAGAAGGTCCAGCCACAGCCCCAGGCTCAAGGGTACCAGAGAGGACCCAAGACCAGGGCTGGGGCTCTTAACTGCAGGCTGATGGCTGACCTTGGGTTGACAGAACCCTTTTGAATTAGAACTTCCTCAAGAATTAGAATCTTTCACAAGTTCTGCATGGAATGGGCAAGCAATATTGAAAACCCCCTATTCGAGAGACACCCCGACACAGCTAAACAGTCAGCTAGACAAAGAGGGGTAAAATCAAAGGCAAACTCTGAAACAGGGTTGTCACAGGCCCCAGGGCCAAACCCCATCCACCTTCAGCCTTCCCCATTCCACCCGCTCCTGGAGGCGGCGTAAACGCGTTGCCAGACGACAGCGGCAAACACTCAGAGCCCTGGAGAGAGGTGGGGAGCTGCTGAGGGGCGGGGGACGGCGCGGCCTGGCCATAGGTCTGGGTGTTCTGGGAGGATCCCAAAAAGGGAGCAGCTCTGCCAGGTCAGAGCTTGAGGTAGCATGTGTGCCACTTCTAGGAGGCCGGGATGGAGACAGCAGTTCGAGGAATGCCCTTGGAATGCCCTTCTAAGCCGGAGCGGCTCAATGCCTATGGTAAAGAGTGGTAGTGGGGCGGTGGAAAGAACAGGTGGAGAGGGTAGGAGAAGGCCGGGAGGAGGGCGCGATGGGGACCTGAGGACGCAGAGGAGGCCAAGGGTCCTGGAGAGGGCGGAACCCTGCATTTATCCGTTCGGCTTTTGTCTCCGCCTCGCTCTGTGACGCGGCCTCTTCCCATCCTTGTGCATCTGTCTTTGGGTCTCCTGCACCTGGGACCCGCGGGCGCAGAGCGCGAAGTTGTGGTGAACATGCTGAACTCACTATCGCGGAACCAGCAGCTGCCGCGGACCGCGCCCCGATGCGGGTGCGTGGACCCGCTGCCCGGCCGCCTGCCCTTCCAAGGTTACGAAAGTGCTTGCTCTGGCCGCCACTACTGTCTGCGCGGGTTGGACTACTACGCCAGCGGGACGCCCTGCACTGACCGCCGCCTGCGGCCTTGGTGCCGGGAACAACCGACTGTAAGGTTCGCAGGGCTCGGCCCGCCTCAGCCGGGCTCCACCCCACACAAGCCCCGCCCCAGAGCCCCGCCCCACTTCCAGCCCGGCGTCCTTTGGGCGGGCCCCCAGCCTGCTCTACCCCCGCGCTGCAAGCTCTCGGGGCCCCGCCGTGTCCCGCCTTCGGGCTCCAAGGCCTGAGCTAACAACTGAGGCGGGAGAACCAGAACGGAGTTTACTCCAAGTCCCCGACCCCTGTCTCTCTCAAACTGGGCTTAAGGTCATCCTAGCCTCTGTATATGCTCTGGAGGTCCCGCCAGAGGGTTTTTGAGGAAGAAGCCCTGCACATCAGTCGCATCCTCTTCCCACGTCTCCTTGGCCCTGCCACCTTCCCTGGACAGCTGGCCCTAGAGACACAGGTTCTAGCCTGTGGAGCGCCCTGCGTCCTCAGAAAAATGTCCTGTCTTGCTGGGCCCCCGTCACCGTCCGTAGTGGGTGGGGGGTCCTGCTGCGAGTCAGGAAATGGTGACCACTTTACCAAAATGGCTCTGGCCTCCTCGGATCCCGCACCACCTACGGAGGTAGGCACCCTCGCGTGTTACAGCTAAGTAGACTGAGGCCCGAGCGCACAGCTGGAGCCCAGACTGCAGCGCAGCATTTGTCCTGCACCCGGCGGCAGCCAAGCCTTGGAGAACCTCGTCAGCGGTAGCCCAGAGAGCTGTGCAGAGGGCGTCCATAGTGAACCCCCGCTCCTTTCCAGGCCGATAGAGCCTGATTCATTGAGAGAGACTGAGTCTTATCCCTCTCAAGGGCATGGGGGTGCAGGAAAGTATATGAGCCTTTAGAAAGCTCGGAAACGATGCCTCGTCCTAGTGCTGGAGAAACTGCTGTCCAGTGGCGGGGAAGGGCCCTGGTTCTCATCCTTAGAGAGTTGGAGGAAGGACTAACCTCCTACAAACAGATCCCTCCAAGTGCATTCCGGTTGCCATCTCCTCCCATCTTCCCAGCCCACCCTGCTCCCATCAGCTTCCTCCGTCTCTCTTGCATCCCTCTGCCCCACTCAACGACCAGAGCCCGACCCTCCCCAGCGTCCGGCGTTCTTCCCTGAACGGCAGAAATGAGGCCTTGCCGGGAGGAAGACTTCCAAGGGGGGCTTCCCGAGCCTGTGCTACAGTGGGGGTCTTGAAGAGTGGGGAAGGAGAGGAGGATTTGCGGCCTTGGGATGGACACCTGAAGCGCCGTCCAGGGGCTTGGTCTAAATTGGGGGATGCGAGTCAAAATGCCCAACCCCTCCCTGCCCACGGTTTCCTCCTCCTCCAGATGTGTACCTCCCTACGAGCACCGGCCCGGAATGCAGTGTGCTGTTACAACTCCCCTGCCGTCATACTGCCCATATCCGAACCTTAGGTAAGTCTAGTGCGCACACACTCATTTGCACACAGATCTTGAGTCTTGGTGCGGCGGGGTGGGGGGAGGCGGGGGGAGGATGGCGGGTAAATGAAATGAGAACGCTCCGCTTCGGTGCACTGACAGGCAGATACCACCAGGGGGAGCTAGTGCCTCGGAGCAGTCAAAGGTGGTAAGGCCAAAGGACCCTAGGAGAAGGCTAGGAAGCCTATATTGAAGGGTTACAGGTTGGCAGTGGGCTTACAGTCAAGGTCATTGGGCTCAGAGCTTGAAGTAACGAGTAAGAGGTCAATGTTAAGGAGGAAGTATTGGGTATCAGCCATTTAACAGTAGAACCTAAGGTCAGGAGGTCAGTATTGAAACCCAAGGTCAGTGCTATAGGCAAAGTGTAGGGATTAGGTTAGCATTACGAACTGGAGTCAGATATTCACTTTGACAGATGAGGATCCAAAAGGGCTGACCCATCTCTCCCTGCAGGTGGGACACAAGTCACTTCAAGAAGACTGGTGGTCCCCAGAGAAACAACTATGTCATCCATCCTGAGTTTGTGTCTGAGACCTATCCTGACTATCGTTGCTGGTAGAGCCTGGGCTTGCTGGGCCATGGGGGCAGAGCAATAAATAAACTCTTCACCCCCAAAGCCTGCCACTTGTGTCCTTACCCAGCAGGATCTGGAAGTGAAGGGCCAGTCACTTAGGCCTCTACCAAACCCCTTCAACTGAGATGCAATTTTTCTCAAAGTCACCCTTCCCTGAGCCTTTCCAACCCCATCGTCTCAGTACGTCCCTGAGTGCCCTCCTGATACCGAACAGTTGCCCTATATCCAGCTGCTGTCCTCCTCCCCTGCATCCCAGAGCCCAAACAAATCGGTCCATGTTGCAATGCAGGCAGGAGTCATCTATTTCCCACCCCATGAAGACCCTCCAGCTAACATTTCTTCAGTATGCCCTCAAACTTAGATACCCTCCCACATATCAGAGGACTCAGAATCCTTCCTTCCATTCAAAGCCCTATCCCTACACCCAAAGCTCTTGATCTCTGCTTCCAGGAGTCCCCATCATAGCACTCCAAAAGCCTCTCTGTGCTCAGACACCCTTGCTGCACAAGGGTGTGCCCCCCCACCCCAAATCCAACTGGTCAAAACATAATTTTGGAGGGTCCCATGACCAAGAAATTTCAAGGTGCAAAACAAAGCCCTGTTTCTCTGCTCCTCAGGGAGCAAGAAGAGGGGCATTCTAGAGTCTCTGGGATCTTTGGTATTTTCCTTTCTGCATCAATAATATGAAACCGACTGGGTGTAGTGGCTCACACCTGTAATCCCAGCACTTCAAGAAGCCAAGGCAGGAGGATCACTTGAGCCAGGAATTCGAGACCAGCCTGGGGCAACATAAGGAGACCTCTTCTCTACAAAAAACTTAAAAATTAGCAGGGCATGGTGGCACAGGCATGTGGTCCCAGTTACCCAGGAGGCCGAGGTGGGAGGATAGCTTGAATCAAGGAGATCTAGGCTGCAGTGAGTCATGTTCACACCACTGCACTCCAGCCTGGGCGACAGAGAGAGACCCTCTCTCAAAAAAGATAAGACCAGGCGCGGTGGCTCACGCTTGTAATCCCAGCACTTTGGGAGACCGAGGCAGTGGATCACCTGAGGTCAGGAGTTTGAGAACAGCCTGACCAACATGGTGAAACCCCATCTCTACTAAAAATACAAAATTAGCCGGGCGTGTTGGCGCATGCCTGTAATCCCAGCTACTTGGAAAGTTGAGGCAGGAGAATTGCTTGAACCTGGGAAGCAGAGGTTGTAGTGAGCCTACATCGCGCCATTGTACTCCAGCCTAGGCAACAAGAGGGAAACTCAAAAATAAATAAATATATAAATAAAATAAAATAGAAATGAAACCTCAAAGTCTTGCACACTCCCCGGAAACGGGGGCATGGCGGGGCACGCCCACTTTCCCGCAGCTTGGGCATTTCTAACTAAAGGCTGTAACTAGGAGGAGGGACTGGACCCTATAAATAACTAGTCTGGGGGTGGCGGTCAGGGAGACGGGCTACGTTGTAAAACACCAAGCAGAAACCGGTCTTCTCAGTCTCTGACCTCGGACACCTCTGGTTTGGTCCAGTGGGAACCGACGACTTGGATTTCCGGCTGGTTGGAACTATAGCTTCCTTCGTGAGGCTCTTGATTGGAAACACCCTGCATTGGGCGCTGAGATACTCCCACAATTCCGCCACCCCTTTTCCATATGGGGAAACTGAGGGCTTGTGAGAGCGTTACACCCATAAGACGGTATAACGTTATATCGGTATACCTTGACCAAAGTGGGAAGGAAGGAATTCCAAAGGCCAGCCCTGCTCCTTTACCCTGAGGCTCTCTCCCTCTCATCCTCATTCCAAACCTAGCCTAGGGGCACAAGAACCCCAACTTTCCGCAGCTGCTCCTTTCTGTGGAACTACATGTCCCAGCAGGCCTGGGGCTGAGCCCCGCCCGCTTGCGGGCAATCAGTAGCCCAGCTGGCGCTGGCCGACCGGCGGGAGGCGGAACAGGGGGGCGCCGGACTGAGCAAGCCTGAAACGCCAGGGGCAGAGCACAGAGCAGTGAGAGGAAGGTGGGGCTGACGGGCAGGGCCTCAGGTCCGCGTGATAACCTGGGAGGAGAGGTCGAACGCCAGGGGCTGGGCTGGACTCTGAGGCTCGAGGCGAGACTGGATGACAGGGGCGTGACCGAGAAGCCCCAGGGCGGGGCCAGCTGTGTCCTGCCAGGCAGCACCCCGCGCGGCGCGGTGGCAGCTCCACTCTGGCTCAAGCGGAGGGGATCGGCGGGAAGCTCCTTCACCCCCTACTTCTGCCGGGCTGTAGCTGCAGTGGGTGAGCCCAGTGGGAGGGCCGTGGGGGACGGGGAGCTACTGAGGGAGCACGATTTCTGAACTGTGGTTCCCACCGATGAATGGGTGGAGCGAGCCTGGACACCTGGGCCCATCCCACGGCGGCGATTCCCTCCAGGCGACAGGTCCCTTGACCTCGGCCGGTCCCTTCGGACAGTACAGCCTTCGGGCGGGGTGCTGAGGGGGGGATGTATAGTATTCCAGGCTGTGTAGGCAGTCACTCGATCCCGCGGATCTCCGAGCAGGAGAGGGAGATGAGCCGGATCGAGTTGCCTTTGACATTTCCATCCCCCACTGGGAACGGTGTCCAACTAGCGATTCTACTAGGAATGGCCTCCCCTCAGTTGATCAGGGCGGGGCCCTCCCCCTCAGACCAAACTAGCCGTGGCAGCCAAGACTGAGGTTGAGTGTCCAGTGGGGAGAGGCTCAGCAGAAGAGCCCAGGGAGAGACGCCCTGCAAACTCCACCTGCTAGCACTAGCCTTGGGTTGGCTAGATGGCGGAGGTGGCAGATTACAGAGGTCTCTGGTGCCACTGTTAACACCAGAACCACAGAGTTCCTCCCCCAAAGCCCGGGTACTAGATGCCATTAAAACTGCCCTCTTTGCTGCCTCTAAGAGGCCCTGAGGTCGGCATGGAGCAAGCAGCAGCACCAGCCCTTGAAAAGACAGGCCTCACCATGCCATGTCCATCTGATGGAAGCCAGTTCCACCAGCACAGCCACAGGGCTCCTTTCTGCTACTGCATTCAGGCAGTCAGGTCAGACCATTACCTCCCATCTCCTCTTAAAACTTGTGCTGTGGGGAGCTGAGCTGGGATTTTAGATCCAGGCAGCCTTGCTACCTGGCAGACTTCAGACAAGTTCCTTTTTCTGTTTAGGCCACATTTCCTCATCTGTAAAATGGACACTGTAGCTATGTCTGCTATATCACACTGTTGATAGAATTGGATGCTGTGGTGGCATTTGGGAGACTATCATGGTGTCTGAGGTGGGTGGGTGCCCAGGCCTGTGGGCTTCTGTCTTTCATTAAAAAACCTCAGATCCTGGAAAATTAAGATTCGCAGAACCTAGCTGTTGGAAAGGGCTTTTGAACCCACTTTGGTGGCCTCTTCATGCCTCCAGGGCTCATGAGATAGGCTGACTTCATATGAAAGTTTTGAGGATGAAGGAGTCTCTCTCTTCAGATATTGACTCTCTCTCTCCTTATTTCCTTGGTGCCCAGAATGTGGCTTTGGTTGTGTTGAATGAATGAATATAAACTCACAAGTGTGATCTGAGCCACCTAAGGCCTTCTTTGGGTTCTGCTCAGCTTGAGGGCATCAGCTAAAGGCCACTGGCTGCATTTTCCAGGAGGAAAGGAGGTGTATCTATATAGGAATGGGGAGGAAATCGAAGTCATTGTAGGCTGAGAGGAAGGGAATAAGAGTCTGTTAAAGATCAGCTAGGGCTGCCAAACTGAAGCAACGCGGGGCAGAGGGAACTGAGAATGAGGCCCTGAGCTAGCACCTTGTGGGGCGTGCCTCTGGGAGGAGCTGTGTATTGACATTTAGGATCAAATTCTGCTCCACACCTTGCATTCTTCAGAGTCTCTGCATAGGGGAGGTGAAAAATCTGAGTAGTTCCGGCATCTCCTTGGAAGTCCCTGGGGACTTAGAGACAGACACTGGCATCTGGGAGGAGGTTAATTACTGTTTGCCAGTCTCCTGTTCTTCCCCTGGGCTGGAGCAGTTGGGCAACTGCTGGCTGGCTGTGTGTATGCCTGTGTGTGCACCTGGCTGGTGCTATTTCTTTGTTGGACTCTGATCTAAAGCCTTGGACAGGTACAGTCGATGGCCTTGAATTGCAGACTGGGACACACTTCTTCCCCTGAGCCTGTGTTTCCCTGCAGTCATATCTGGACTTTATTTTTTATTTTTAAATTTTATTTATTTATTTATTTTTTTGAGATAGGGTCTTACTCTGTCACCCAGGCTAGAGTGAAGTTGCACAATCTCGGCTCACTGCAACTTCAACCTCCTGGGCTCAAGTGACCTTCCCATCTCAGCCCCTCCCCACCAAGCCAAGTAGCTGGGACTACAGGTGCGGGCAACCATACCTGGCTAATGTTTTTTTCTTTTCCTTTTCCTTTTTTTTTTTTTTTTGGTATTTTTGGTAGAGACAGGGTTTCGACATGTTGCCTAGACTGGTCTCAAACTCCTGAGCTCAAGCGATCCACCCTCCTTGGCCTCCCAAAGTGCTAGGATTACAGGAGTGAGCACCATGCATGGCCTCATATCTGGATGTTTAGCATATAGTGTGTCAGAGTTTATGTATGTTAGGGGTAGTGATGGGTGTCTGATCCCTGGAGAGCAGGTAGGTGGAGGAGGTGTGTTGGTCTGAGCTAGGTGAGTGAAATCTCTTGAAGCAGGTAGCCTAAAGGATTTAGGCTGGGGAAGAAACAAGCTTGGTAGTCACAAGATAGGCCTGGCTGGAAATGGAGTCAGAATGGTAGCTGAAAACACATCATGCCTCAAGCCTCTAATGCAAAGCAAACACTTTTAAATTTCATCATGGGCCAGGCGCAGTGGCTTACACCTGTAATCCCAGCAGTTTGGGAGGCTGAGGTGGGTGGATCACGAGGTCAGGAGTTCAAGACCAGACTGGCCAACATGGTGAAACCCCATCTCTACTAAAAAATATAAAAATTAGCTAGGCATGGTGTAATCCAGAGACTTGGGAGGCTGAGGTAGGAAAATTGCTTGAACTGGGACCCTGGAGGCAGAGGTTTCAGTGAGCTGAGATCTCGCCACTGCACTCTAGCCTGGGCTACAGAGCAAGACTCCATCTCAAAAAAAATAAAAAAAAAAAAAAATTTCATCATGGGAGTAATGAGCAGCTCTTGAAGCTAGGAATAGACATGGTTTGATAAGTGCTTTAGAAAAATCACTATGGTTGCCGAGATCAGAAGCCACTGATAAAAAAGAATTTAGAAGCAGAGAGTCCTATTGGGGGAATAATAATACAGTAATACTGGGGAGAAGTGACAGCACCCAAACTATGACAGAAACAGGACAGTGGGTGAATGGTAGAAACAGAGCTAGGAAGTAGCTGGCCCACAGATGTGGTGCCAGGAGCAGAGCAGGAAACTGAGCAGGGAAATGGACTTGGTGATGGAGGGCTGAGAGCTGGGTGAGCTTGAGGGCAAAGAGAAGCAGACGTGAGAAACAACTGGCCTCCCATGCCAGGCTCCTGCCCCAGACCCTAATATCCCAGTCCTACCTCCCTCCAAACCAGGCCCTGGGGCTGAGTCTGGCTTTGGGTGTCTTCTTTAATCTCCAGATTTCATTTGGCTTTTGACTCAAGATAAAAACCTATTCCTGAGCTGTTCTCCCTTCCTCCCTCCTCTCACCCTCTGGGGACAGGGAAGCTAGCCTACCACCCTGTTAAAAGTATCAAGGAGGCCAGGTGTGGTGGCTCATGCCTATAATCCCAGCACTTTGGGAGGCTGAGGCAGGCGGATCACCTGAGGTCGGGAGTTCGAGACCAGCCTGACCAACATGAAGAAACCTCGTCTCTACTAAAAATACAAAAGAAAAAGCCAGGCGTGGTAGCACATGTCTGTAATCCTAGTTACTCACGAGGCTGAGGCAGGAAAATCACTTGAGTCCGGGAGGCGGAGGTTTCATTGAGCCAAGATCGTGCCACTGCACTCCAGTCTAGGCAACAAGAGCAAAACTCCAACTTAAGAAAAAAAAAAAAAAACCTCTAGGGGCGTCAGCCACGGTGACTCATGCCTGTAGTCCCAGCACATCTGGAGGCCGAGGTGGGTGGATCACTTGAGGTCATGAGTTTGAGACCAGCCTGACCAACATGGTGAAACCCCGTCTCTACCAAAAATAAAAATATTAGCTGGGTGTGGTGGTGTGTGCCTTTAATCCAGCTACTTGGGAGGTTGAGGCAGGAGAATCATTTGAACCCAGGAGGCAGAGGTTGCAGTCAGCTGATATCACAGCACTGCACTCCAGTCTGGGTGACAGAGGGAGACGCCATATGAAAAGAAAGAGAGAGAGAGAGAGAAGGAAGGAAGGAAGGAAGGAGAGAAAGAGAGAAAGCGAAAGAAAGAAAGGGAAAGACAGAAAAGAAAAGAAAGGAAGGAAGGAAGGAAGGAAGGAAGGAAGGAAGGAAGGGGGAGAGAGAGAGAGAAAGAAAGAAAGTCTCAAGGGGCTGGCTGAACCATCTCCTCTCCCTCACCCTGGCCATCCACACCTCTAGGAGAGCAGGACTTTTCCAGTTCCGTCCCCGTCTCTTCAGCCCAAACGCCGCCATGTGTGATACGGGGAGGCCTGGTTTATCCTGTGATCCTGGAAACTTTCCTGACTCTCTCAAGGTTTGTTTCTCCACTAGGAAAATGAGGATGCCTGCCATCTCCCAGCACATGCCGCGCCCCCCAGTCACAGAGTCCTAATTTGGGCAAGCATTAGGAACCATGGGAAAGGGTGGCTTAGACACAGATTGGCCTGGTAAGAGTCTCACCTTTGCCACTTGTCAAGCCTTCAGGTTCCAGTATTCACCTTCCCAAAGTATACACCTCTTCTTAGCTTGAGGCAGCAAATGGAAATAACATGGGATGAAAAAGCTCAGTTCCATCTCTCTCTCCTCCTTTCTGAGCAGGTTGAGATGAGCTCGGTCAGATGGCCGCACGGCCCGCTCCTTTCTTAGCAGACCACTAATGCTCCAGAACCCTCAGGAGAAGAGCCAGGCCTACCCCCGCCACCGCCGGCCTGGCGGCTACGCAGACCGTCAGAATTCGGAGGCCGTCGCAGCCGCAGCTATGTACACCTTCCTGCCCGACAACTTCTCGCCTGCCAAGCCCAAGCCTTCTAAAGAGCTGAAGCCGCTATTGGGCTCCGCTGTCCTGGGGCTGCTGCTGGTGCTGGCCGCCGTGGTGGCCTGGTGTTACTACAGCGTCTCCCTACGCAAGGCGGAGCGACTTCGCGCCGAGCTGCTGGACCTCAACGCTGGCGGCTTCTCCATCCGCAACCAGAAGGGAGAGCAGGTCTTCCGCCTGGCCTTCCGCTCCGGTGCGCTGGACCTCGATTCCTGCATCCGCGACGGCGCCCTGCTGGGCTGCTCGCTCACGGCCGACGGGCGGCCTCTGAACTTCTTCATCCAGACTGTGCGGCCCAAGGACACTGTCATGTGCTACCGCGTGCGGTGGGAGGAGGCGGTGCAGGGCAGGGCGGTCGAACACGCCATGTTCCTGGGCGACGCGGCGGCGCACTGGTATGGTGGCGCTGAGATGAGGACGCAACACTGGCCCATCCGCCTGGAAGGCCAGCAGGAGCCCCAGCCCTTCGTCACCAGCGATGTCTACTCCTCCGACGCCGCGTTTGGGGGCATCCTTGAGCGCTACTGGCTATCTTCGCGCGCAGCCGCCATCAAAGTCAACGACTCAGTGCCCTTCCACCTGGGCTGGAACGGCACGGAGAGTTCGCTGCGGCTGCAGGCACGCTACCACGACACGCCCTACAAGCCGGCCGCCGGCCTCGCCGCAGCGCCGGAGCTGAGTTACCGAGTGTGCGTGGGCTCGGACGTCACCTCCATTCACAAGTACATGGTGCGCCGCTACTTCAACAAGCCTTCGAGGGTGCCAGCGCCCGAGGCCTTCCGAGACCCCATTTGGTCCACGTGGGCGCTGTATGGGCGCGCCGTGGACCAGGAGAAGGTGCTGCATTTTGCACAACAAATTCGCCAGCACCGCTTCAACAGCAGCCACCTAGAAATCGACGACATGTACACACCCGCTTATGGTGACTTCGACTTTGATGAGGTCAAATTCCCCAATGCCAGCGACATGTTCCGCCGCCTGCGCGACGCCGGCTTCCGCGTCACGCTCTGGGTGCACCCGTTTGTCAACTACAACTCGTCGCGCTTTGGCGAGGGTGTGGAGCGCGAGCTGTTCGTGCGCGAACCCACAGGCCGGCTGCCCGCGCTAGTGCGCTGGTGGAATGGCATCGGCGCAGTGCTGGATTTCACGAACCCGAAAGCCCGCGACTGGTTCCAGGGACACCTGCGGCGGCTGCGCTCTCGCTACTCCGTGGTTTCCTTCAAGTTCGACGCGGGCGAGGTCAGCTACCTGCCGCGGGACTTCAGCACCTACCGGCAGCTGCCGGACCCCAGCGTCTGGAGCCGGCGCTACACTGAGATGGCGCTGCCCTTCTTCTCGTTGGCGGAGGTGCGCGTAGGCTACCAGTCACAGAACATCTCCTGCTTCTTCCGCCTGGTGGATCGCGACTCGGTGTGGGGCTATGACCTGGGGCTGCGATCGCTCATCCCGGCGGTGCTCACCGTCAGCATGCTGGGCTACCCATTCATCCTACCCGATATGGTGGGCGGCAACGCCGTGCCCGAGCGCACAGCCGGCGGCAACGTGCCCGAGCGCGAGCTCTACATTCGCTGGCTGGAAGTGGCAGCCTTCATGCCCGCCATGCAGTTCTCTATCCCGCCCTGGCGCTACGACGCGGAAGTGGTGGCCATCGCGCAGAAGTTCGCAGCCCTACGGGCCTCGCTTGTGGCGCCGCTGTTGCTTGAGCTGGCGGGCGAGGTCACTGACACGGGTGACCCCATCGTCCGCCCCCTTTGGTGGATCGCGCCCGGTGACGAGACAGCTCATCGCATCGACTCGCAGTTCCTTATTGGGGACACGCTGCTTGTGGCGCCGGTGCTGGAGCCCGGCAAGCAGGAGCGCGATGTCTATTTGCCCGCAGGCAAGTGGCGCAGCTACAAGGGCGAGCTTTTTGACAAGACGCCGGTGCTTCTCACCGATTACCCGGTCGACCTGGACGAGGTCGCCTACTTTACCTGGGCGTCCTGACCCAGACCAGGGCCCGGGAACCACACAGCCCCCAGCCTTCCTGCAGACCTCGAACCCTCCCTCACACCCGCACCGTGAACTCCCAGGAACCTCCACCTCTATACCACCCATTAAGTGGCTGCCGACCTAAATGTGATGGAACCAGCTGCTGAAGGTGGGGTCTGGGGAGGGGGCACTGAAGCAATCTCCTGCTCCAACCCACAATCCTGACTGTGCCCTTCCCGCTCTCGCACACTCACACCAGTCTGCAGAAACCCATTCCCTGGGGTGGGAGCCAGAGAGCTTAGAGGAAAAAGGTCAGCTCTCTTCCTGTTACACATGGTTGGGGTTTAAAAGCACAAAGAGAAACCTCTCCATCCTGGCCTTGGTGGCCATCTTTGTCCATCTGAGGTGGGGACTTGATCTTATTTAAGGTCCCCAAATAGCCCTCACCACACTCAGAAAGTATGCTTTCTTAGTGTTGGAAGCCAAGCCCTTAGTTCCCAGCATTCACCTGAACTGTGGCTGATTTGGTCCCAGCCCAGCTGGAGAGAAGGTGTTTGGCTAACTGACAAGGAGGCAAGAGGTCCCCTCCCAGGGAACAGGAGGACTGGGCTTAGCACAGAGCCATCATCATGTTCCCTATTTGTGAAGAGACTCCTGACACTGCACTAATCCCTTTGTGTACATGCATAGGCTCAGCCCTGGGCCAGATGTGCCTGATGGAACAGACTTGCAGAGCCATGCAGGTGCCTTAACTTTGTGTGTGTGTGTGTGTGTGTGTGTGTGTGTGTGTGTGTGTGTGTGTGACAGAGAGACAGAGAGAGAGAGAGAGAGAGAGAGAGAGAGAGAAAGTCGCATCATGGGTCCCTGATCTATGAAATGAACACAACCTCTCTGAGGCTGGTTAATCTGGAGGAAGGAGACATGGAGCAAATCTGAGGTTCTGATCGCTGAGCCAGCCTCCTCCCAGGTGGTTTCCCTGGGACTCTAGTAGGAAATAAATAGTCCTTTCAAGATTCCTCAGCTGCCTCACTCCCTGCACATGTGCCTGGGGTGTGGCCTAGAAGGGAGTGATGTTCTTATTCTGGTGATCTGTGCTACTTCTGAACACAAGGCACATGCACACACTGACAACTACCAACAAACAGACAGGGGAAGGTCTTTCATGTCAGCCATTTTCTCTTTCTTTCTTTCTTTTTTTTTTTTTTTTTTTTTGAGATGGAGTCTTGTTCTGTCACCCAGGCTGGAGTGCAATGGTACAATCTTGGCTTGCTGCAACCTCTGCCTCCCAGATTCAAGTGCTTCTCCTGCCTCAGCTTCCCAAATAGCGGGAATTACAGGCACACATCACTATGCCTGGCTGTTTGTTTGTTTTGAGACAAGAGTCTTGCTCTGATGCCAAGCACCAGACTGGAGTGCAGTGGCGTGATCTTGGCTCACTGCAACCTCCACCTCCCAGGTTCAAGCCATTCTCCTGCCTCAGCCTCCTGAGTAGCTGGAGCTACAGGCGCGTGCCACCATGCCCAGCTAATTTTTGTATTTTAGTAGAGACAGGATTTCACCATATTGGCCAGGATGGTCTTGATCTCTTGACCTCATGATCCACCTGCCTCAGCCTCCCAAAGTGCTCAGATTACAGGCATGAGCCACCGTGCCAGCTATTTTCTCTTTCTGAGACGAGCAACCTCAGCAGAGTGAGTTTTTTCTGATTTTGCAGCTCAGTCTGGAGAAAAGTGGCATGCCAGGGCAGGTAGGTGGGAAACAGGGTGGACTTCAGCTTCCATCAACAGCTCCGGTAGCAGAACCAATCCCCCACCCCCTAGAGAATGTATCCTTTTGCCACCTGATATGGTTTGGCTGTGTCACCACCTAAAACTCATCTTGAATTGTAGCTCCCATAATTGTCATATGTTATGGGAAGGACCTGGTGGGAGATAATTGAATCATGGGGGCAGTTTCCATCATACTGTTCTGGTGGTAGTGAATAGGTCTCATGAGATCTGATGATCTTAAAAGGGTTTCCCCTTTCATTTGGCTCTCATTCTCTCTTGCCTGCCACCATGTAAGATGTGCCTTTCCACCATGATTGTGAGGTCTCCCCAGCCAAGTGGAACTGTGAGTTCATTAAACCTCTTTTTCCTTATAAATTACCCAGTCTTGGTTATGTCTTTATCAGCAGTGTGAAAATGAACTAATACAGTAAATTTGGTACCAATAGAGTGGGGTGCTGCTGTAAATAACCAAAAATGTGGAATAAACTTTGGAACTGGGTAACAGGCAGAGGTTGGAACAGTTTGGAGGGATCGGAAGACAGGAAAATGTGGGAACATTTGGAACTTCCCAGAGACTTGTTAAATGGCTTTGTTAAATGTTAAAATGCTGTTAATGATATGGACAATGAAATCCAGGCTGAGGCGGTCTCAGATGGAGATGAGGAACTTGTTGGGTACTGGAGCAAACAGAACTCTTGCTATATTTTAGCAAAGAGACTGGCTGCATTTTGCCCTAGCCCTAGAGATTTGTGGGACTTTGAACTTGAGGGAGATGATTTAGGGTATCTGGCAGAAGAAATTTCTAAGCAACAAAGCATTCAAGAAGTGACTTGGGTGCTGTTAAAAGCATTCAGTTTTCAAAAGGAAACAGAGCATAAAAGCTTGGAAAATCTGCAGCCTGACAGTGAGATAGAAAAGAAAAATCCATTTTCTGAGGAGAAATTCAAGACTGCTGCAGAAATTTGCATTAGTAACAAGGAGCCAAATGTTAATCACCAAGACATGGGGAAAATGTCTCCGAGGCATATTAGAGATGTTTGCAGCAGCCCCTGCCATCACAGGCCTGGAGGCCTAGGAGAAAAAAATGGTTTTGTGGGCCAAGCCCAGGGTCTCCATGCTGTGTGCAGTCCAGGACTTGGTACCCTGCATCCAGCCACTCTAGCCATGGCTAAAAGGGCCCAAGGTACAGCTTGGGCCATGGCTTCAGAGGGTGCAAGCCCCAAGGCTTGGCAGCTTCCACATGGTGTTGAGCCTGCAGGTGCACAGAAGTCAAAAACTGAGTTTTGGGAACCTCTGCCTAGATTTCAGAGGATGTATGGAAATTCACGGATGTCCAGGCAGAAGTTTGTTACAGGGGTGGGGCCCTCATGGAGAACCTCTCCTAGGGCACTCTGGAAGGGAAATATGGGGTTGAAGCCCCCCACACAGAGTCCCCACTGAGGCACTGCCTAGTGGAGCTGTGAGAAGAGGGCCACTGTCCTCCAGACCCTAGAATGGTATATCCACTGACAGCTTGCACCACGCATCTGGAAAAGCCACAAACACTCAACACTGGCCTGTGAAACCAGCCAAGAGGTAGGCTATACCCTGTAATGCCACAGGGGTGGATCTGCCCAAGACTGTGGGAACCCACCTCCTGCATCAGTGTGACCTGGATGTAAGACATGGAGTCAAAGGAGATCATTTTGGAGCTTTAAGATTTAACTGCCCTGCTGGATTTCGGACTTTCACAGGGCATTTCTCCTTTGTTTTGGCTAACTTCTCCCCTTGGATTGGGTGTATTTATCCAATGCCTGTACCTCCATTGTACCTATGAAGTAACTAACTTGCCTTTGATTTTACAGGCTCACAAGCAGAAGTGACTTGCCTTGTCTCAGATGAGACTTTGGACTGTGGACTTTGAGTTAAGTTCGAAATGAGTTAAGACTTTGGTCTGCCCTTGGAAGCTGCTGGCTAATTTTAAAAATTTTTAAACAAAAAATTAAAAAAAAAAAAAAGACTTTGGGGGACTGTTGGGAAGGCATGATTGAGTTTTAAATGAGAGGACATGAGATTTGGGAGGGTACAAGGAGAGAATGATATGGTTTGGCTGTACCCCCACCCATATCTCACCTTAAACTGTAGCTCCCATAATTGTGGGAGGGACCTTGTGGGAGATAATTAAATCATGGGGGCAGTTTTCTGCCCTGGTGGTAGTGAATAAGTCTCATGAGATCTGATGGCTTTATAAGGGGTTTCCCCTTTTGTTTGGCTCTCATTCTCTCTTGCCTGCTGCCGTATAGATGTGCCTTTAGCCTTCCACCATGAGAGTGAGGCCTCCCCAGCCATGTGGAATTGTGAGTTCATTAAACCTCTTTTTCTTTATAAATTACCCAGTCTCGGGTATGGCTTTATCAGCAGTGTGAAAGTGGACTAATACACCACTCCTCTACCTTCTTTATTTTCTTAGTGTGAAAAATGCCTGATGAAAGCTTTGGGGCCCCTCACAGATGCACAATTCAAGTGCCGATTCTATGACTCATCTATCAGCTCTGTTAACTTGAACAAGCTGCTTAACCTTGCTGAGCCTCTGTTTTCTCATATGTACAATGGTGATAATAATGCCTACCTCCCCAGGTTGTTGTAAGAATTATAAGCATAAATGTATGTAAAGTGCCTGGCACAAAGTAGGTGCTCAATAAAAGGTAGTTATTATAACACTGTTTCTTGTTTTCTCAATTAAAAACAATGATCCTTCTAGAACCCAGCTCTCAGCCTGGATGGCTTTCTCTGGGTCTGCCTGTGAAACCCCCTCCCCAACCCTCTGCACATAGCACCCAGTTGAGCTCTGAGTTTGTGACCAAAGGACACTGTAGTCCAGGAGAAAGGCAAAAAGAGATACCTAAAGGTGGGCTGTCAGCAGCCAGGATTCCTAGGCCCCTGGGAGATGGAAAGTGAAAGCTGGATTTTGGACTTGCATGGGAGTAGAGTTAGTTTCTCTGCTTTTCATCAAGCATCTACCATCTACCAACTGATACTCACTGATAAGCCTCCCCAGGCCTGGTGTCCAGCCATGTGCTGTAGAGTAAGTGTAGAAGGAGAACCCCAGGTTGGGCCCTGGAAAGTTGCTTTAATGGCTGGAGAACATGACCCACATTTGAACGGTTCTCCAGCTTTCTATGCAACCTGAAACAAGTTTTACCTAACCTTGGCTTCTTCATCTTTAAAATGGAATTTCTAGGATTCACTGAAGTGTATAAAGCACTTATGCAAAAACTGGCAAAGAGTAAGTGCTCAATAAATGGTAACTCCTATAAACAAGGAACAAGAGAGAAAAACTGTGGCTAGAACCTGTGTTGTCCAATATAGTAGTCAGTAGCCACATATGGCTTCTTAAATTTACTTCTGAAGTTAATTAAAATTCAGTTCTTTAGGCATATTAGCCACACTTCAAATGTTCAACAGCCGTATGTGACTAGTAGCTAATGTAATGGACAGTGCAAATTACACATCATTTCCATAGTTGCAACAAGTATTATTGGACAGCCCTGGACCAAGGAGTGTATGACATGGGGAGGAAGAAGATAATCTGTGAGGCTTCCCTGGAGGAGGAATACTTTTTAGAAAGGCATTGAAGGCAGGGAAGAGTGTCTGACGGCCTGCATGGGGGAAAAAGCCAGACTGCACAGCCTGTCTGGCCAAATTCCAACAAACTGTCCCTTGGCTTGGGATCTGGTTTCTAGTCTGGCTTCTGCCATTGACCCCATTAATCACAAAAGCACAGATGAACAAACAGAAGCTCTGAGAGAGGAGGATATTGGCCTGAGATCATGGAAAATGAGTAACCGCAGCAGCACTAGAACCTTGGTGTCCTATTTCCCGGGATCTAGAATCTCAGAGGCAGAACTCGCCCCCTTTCAATAGCATGGCCCATGCCAGGCTGTATACCTCCAAGGATGGGAGCTAGCTGAAATGTGCATCTCTGAAGCTGCCGCCCAGTAGGCCCGATTCTAGGCCAAGAAGTGTTTCCCCTTTCCCCACCGACTCTCAAAAAGGATTCAAGAAATTGGGAGGGCGTGCTGAAATGTCAGGATTCACGAGGGTCTTTCTTGGAGCTAGGGAAAGGAAAAAGAATTGGGCTGCCACCCACCCCTATCCCTAATTCCCCAGGGTGACAGGAACACTGGCTGTTGCCAGCCTTGTCCAGTCCCCTGTCCCTGCACATTCCAAGTTTCTCTCTCTCTGCACATCTGTATCTGGGCAGGGGCAGGGCCAGGTGGGTGCTGACCCTTCTCTGTGGAGCTTCCAGCAACCTTGTCATAGCCAGAATTCCTCATTAGCCTTCATTCTACCCCTGGGCTTGTGGGTGGTGGCTGTGATATGCATAAATGGGGAACTCCCTTCTTCGGGAGTAATAGGGACAAACTGAGTGGCCATTATAGGAAGACTGAGACTGGGGCCTAGGCTCCCATTCTGTGACCCTCTGCTCCTGAGACCCTCTGTTCCTGAGAGTGTTTCCCTTCGAACACCATATGAATGGGTTGAGCCCCACCCAAGTCTGCTCCATGAGCCCAAGCTATGACTTTTCTGGGAGAGTTTTCATCCTTGTTTCCCCAGATCTGACCCTGGATCTGGCTCCAGAGCAGTATTCTTCTCTGACCCCCCATACCATGTACTCTGGTCCCTTCTCCTCTCTCTGAGTAAGGGCCAGTGTTGACCTCTTTGTCCCCTGGCCACTATCCCACATCAGATCTAATCAATTTGAGCCTGAACCACTATAGTGGCCTCCTAACTCTTTCCGCTCTTGGACCCTGCAATCCAATCCACACAGCAGCCAAGGAAATCTTTGTAAAATTCATTCATGTCATTTAGAAAAAAATCAAAGCTTTGGTGTTCAAGGCCCCTATGATCTGGCTCCTTCTTGCTCCTCTGTCTCTGCTTCTGTGAGGGAAACACACACACACCATCATATTTTGGAAAGCATTTGAAGAAATACTACCTTCTATTCTGGAACAGCTATACAACCATCCCTTCCAGGAAAGGTCTGTGCAGAGTCAGCCTTGAAGAAAAATGCAGTGGCAACTGTGTGGTTTTCTTTCCTGCCATTGTTCGACTCCGTGGGGCTTCTGCTGACACCCTACCCTCTCCAGACACACCCCAGCTCCCAAGGAGACAGTCTGCTTTTTATCTTAAGGCTAGTCCTGCCCAAGGATTTTTCTAGCAGCTTGAGGGAAGGATAGAACACTTGGCCTTATGTGGCAAGCCCTGGGTTGGGTGGCTCCAGCGTTGCGGGGAGGTATGGGAGAAAACAGAAGAGGAGGCTGGCCCTGTTCTGGGTAGCCCTCAGTCTAGAAAACAGGAAGAGGTTGTGCCTCTTGTGCTCTGTATTCTTGTGCTGTTTTCCCACTCAGGGCCCTTTTCCCTCCCCAGGGAGTCTAGTTGAGAACTTCCTATTACATAATCCTGAGCAAGATCAGGGGTGGGAGGGGACGGAAAGTGGATTTGGTGGGGATTGGGGAAAGGCAGACAACCGGTCTCACTGAGACTGGGTGTGTAGCACAGCTTCAAGAGGGAAGCAGCAGGGAGATGGGAGGATGGCACTTCTTCTAGAAAAGAAAGCATGAGTTGGGCCAAAGTCTGGGTGGCTGGAGGTCTGCTGCTATTCTCCAAACATAGCGGCCTCACCTGGGGTCACATGTCTGTACAGAATTTCAGCTGAAATTCTGCCATTATAATTTCATTCCTTAAAGTCTTCAATTCAGCAAACAAGCACTTTCAGTAGAGGTGTAAAGTATTGTTTTTGAAGGTCAAAATGGTATTTTGGTTTTCTGCTACCTCTATGAAATGCCCCTAAGAAGTGAAAGCTTAAGACCACTCTGCTGGGGAGAGGGTCATTCGATGTTGCTTCACTCTGGGCAGTGAAGGGGGTAGTGGGAAAACAGGTGGTGCTCTAGGCAGAGCCTCTTTCATGTGAGTGGGAAAATAGGATGAGTGGTTATTAGGAAAAATTTCTAGGAGGAGATGATCTGGAGCTTGGAGGGCTCCCAGTTGAAGGGGAAATTGAGGTCTCAGCCCCACATGTCCCATCATGGGTGAAAGAAACCACATCCAATACAAGGAGGTAAACTACCCACCTTCACTGACTCCCACAATATTTACCTAGTTGCCTTCCCTATCACCCAGCCAGAGTCCACCCTACAGGGGCCAGAAGAGGCACATAGTTCCTTGCACATTTATCTCTGTGCCTGACACATCACAAGAGATACTGGCCACCTTCTAAACCTTACAAACCTTGGGGGCCAGAACCTGGCTAGGCCCAGTTCTTTCAGGCACAGGGACATATGTAGTCTGTTGCACTTAGAACACTTGCTTCCTCTCCCCTCCCTAGTGCCCACAATTAGCCTCTCAATAGTGTTATGCTTGAATTCTACTCCCAGCTATACCACTGAGCTCCAGGCTGAGCCCTGACTCTGGCCATTGATGATTCTGTCTGGACCACATCCTCTAAACATGACACAGAAGCCAGACTAGAACTCTGTGGCCCCTGTTCAGGGGCAGGGAAGCATTGAGTCTATGTTAAAACATGATTTGACCAAACGGTGCTTTTTTGGGTGCTGGGGACAATGGCTCATGCCTGTAATCTCAGCACTTTGCAGGGCCAAGGAGGGAGGATTACTTGAGGGCAGGGATTTGAGACCAACCTGGCTAATATAGTAAGACACCATCTCTTTAAAACAAATATATAGTGCTTTCTGTATAAGTAAATTTCTTATCAAAATCAAAGCACAAAATAAATTACCTTTTTTTTTTTTTTTTTTTGGAGACAGACTCTTGTTCTGTCGCCCAGGCTGGAGTGCAGTGGCGCAATCTCAGCTCACTGCAACCTCTGCCCCCCAGGCTCAAGTGATTCTCATGTTTTATACCTCCCCAGTAGCTGGGACTGCAGGTGGGCATCACTACACTCAACTAATTTTTTTTACTTTAGTAGAGACAGGGTTTCACCATGTTGCCCAGGGTTGTCTTGAACTCCTGAGTTTAGGCAATCCGCCCGCCTCAGTCTCCCAAAGTGCTAGGATTACAGGCATGAGCCACTGCACTCAGCCACAAAATAAATTACATTCTATTTAAAAAGTGATATACAATGATAAACAAGATTTTAAATAGTGTAACACATATACAGTTTGACCCACTTTTAATGGACTTCAATGATCAATTATGATTTAGTCTAACTCTACTTTTAGCATAAAAGTTGGGTGAAACAAAAAGTCCAAAAATACAAACAGCAAACACTGTCAGAATTGAAGGCAGAAATAAAGATTTCAATAACAACAGCCAAGCACAGTGGCTCACACCTGTAATCCTAGCACTTTGCGAGGCTGAGGTGGGGGGATCGCTTGAGCCCAGGAGCTCCAGATCAGTCTGGGCAATATGGTGAGACCCCACTGCTAGTATAAAAAAGAAAAAAAATTTTAAGAATTACTATAATACTGGACAATCACTGTTTTTACTGAGCAATGACTGATGAAGTGTGTGTTGCTCTTTTGTGTTTTAATTTTTTTTCTACCAAGGGTAACATGTTGATGGGTTGTTTTTTTCCTTTACTTGTTTATTAAATATTTGATAAAGCTGAGAAGCACATTACCAGAATATACTGTATTAGCTCTCCTGCCTCTTTTCTTCCCTAGTTAATTTTTGGTTTGGTTGGAAGAGAGGAGGGTCCTAAGACCACTGTCATTATTGTGAGTTTGGCTTATAAATACCATGGTGAAGAGACACCTCAAGAATGTCTATTTTTAAAATTGATCTTACAGGTTAACAAGCCAGCCTGGTGGGATGTTTGCCATCATCACTTAACCAGCAATAGTTCTGAAAATTTTGTGTATCCACATGGTCTTAGACCTTCTTTTAATAATTGTTTTGTTTTTTTTGTTTTTTTTTTTTTAAGACGGGTTTTCACCATGTTGGCCAAGCCAGTCTTGAACTCCTGACTTCAGTTGATCCACCCGCCTTGGCCTCCAAAGTGCTTGGATTACAGGCATGAGCCACCATGCCCAGCCTTAATGATTGTACTAACTTACAAGCTAGGGTACTATTTTCCTTAAGACTGTCTTAGAGCACACTGACTGAATGTTAATGTGTGGAGCAAAGCATTTACTTGCTTTAAATAACCAGCTCTGCAATTGTTCTTTATTGTTTCTAGTAGTCTCTGTAGTTGTCTTTCTTCAGAGAAATATTTTTCCTGGGTTTCTCTTGTTTTTATGGTGGTAAGATTTCATTCTTTGTTCCTTTTCTCCTGAAATCAATGCAGATGGATTTGTAAGGGATGCTGTTTTTTACTAGCATGTTAGGTATACTTGGGTAGGTGGGAGGGTTGTTAGTATTTTTTTAGAATCTTGCTTAACACTGTCCATTACACCTTGTATCATATTGGCAAAATGCTCTGTTTTATTTTATTTTATTTTATTTTGAGACAGAGTCTGGAGTGTCACTCAGGCTGGAGTGCAGTGGCATGATCTCGGCTCACTACAACCTTTGCCTCCCGGGTTCAAGTGATTCTCCTGCCTCAGCCTCCCGAGTAGCTGGGACTACAGGAGTGAGCCACCATGTCTGGCTAATTTTTGTATTTTTTAGTAGAAACAACGTTTCACCATATTGGGCAGACTGGTCTCAAACTCATGACCTCGTGATCTGCCTGCCTTGGCCTCCCAAAGTGCTGAGATTACAAGTGTGAGCCACTGCGCCCTGCCTATTTATTATTTTTAAGACAGGGTCTTGTTCTGTTGCTGAGGCTGGAGTGCAATGGTGTGATCATGGCTAGCCGTAGCCTTGAGCTCCCAGACTCAAGAGATTCTCCCACCTCAACCTCACAAGTAGCTAGTGCTTTAATTTTTAAATGCAGAATATATGATTCAGTTGAGTTTATTTTTTTAAGAAAAAAGTAAATGCAGAATTGGGGAAACTAACATTAGCATTTGCCTATGTTAGAATGACTAAGTTAAACCTCTTAATTTTTATTTGTCCAAGGCAGACATGATACAAGGACTATGTACTACCAGAACAACTCCCCTGGCTGCAGAAACCACGCTGTAAGTTCCTTTGGGGTGCTGACTGCCTTTTGCCACTTTTAACTGGGTAATGCCATGGTGGTGTGAATTCTGTCAATTCACTAGACAGGTGGGGAAATGAACATTTCCCCTAAAGCTTTAGGCAAAAGTGAGGTTTTGTTTGTTTGTTTTTCTTTCGGCTTTCATTTTTAAATCTTAAATATTACGATTGCAGGCTACAGGTACGACAGGCAATGAGCAGGTGAAGAACCAATGGAAAAGTGTTCAAAAACACCTATGTTAGCTAACAGGCTTTTGAATATATTGCTGTGATCCACAAAGAAAGCTGGAGAAGGCAGCAAGGAGGTGCTATATCAACTACTACAGCCCTAAAACAAGGTTGGTGCCTCTGTGGACTTTAAAATTATTCCTATGCAGCTTATTTTATTTTTGTTTAATCAAATAAATCAGAAGGTTTTTCCATGGCAAAAAAAAAATAATAGTTGGAGATTTCCATATCCCATTTTCTTTTTTTTTCAATAATACATAGAACAACTAGACAGAAGATCAACAAGGAAATAGAAGACTTGAACAACACAAACCAACCAAACCTAATATATCTATAGTATAATCCATGAACAACAACAGAATATACATTCTTTTCTAGAGCACCTGGAACATTCTCCAGGGTAGATAATCTGTTATTCCATAAAACAAGTCTCAATGCATTTAAAAGGATTGAAATCATAGAAAGTATATTCCCTAGTGAAAATTGAATAAAGTTAGAAATTAATAACAGAAGGAAGTTGTAGAAAATAACAAATGTGTAGAATTTAAACAACACACTCCTGAATAACCAGTAGTCAAAGAATAAATCACAAAAGAAATTGGAAATACTTACTAAATTATATACTATTCTAAGCAATACTTACTGAATAACTTTACACTTCGCACTTTGAACTTCAAATTAGAAAACTAGAGTGTCTTAGAAATATAGAATAATTGAACAGAGGAAGAGTCTTTCAGAGCTTGGATCTTTATCCAGTAATCTGAGGAGTCACAATTCAAACCCAATCCTACAGACTGTCAGATCTGGAAGAAACCATTGAGATCATCTGGTCCAACTCTTCTGTTTTAATGAGGAAAATAGTCATGTTCAGAGAGGTTCAGAGCCTGCCCGAGATCACATATCTAGGTAGTAACAGAGCCAGGCATAAATGCCAGACCACCACTCCGTGCTGCTTCTCTCAGCCCTGTGCCTTTGCCTCAGCACGTGTGTCTTGGAGGGCCAAGGACACTAGAAATCTTTTTTTTTTTTTTTTTTTTTTTTTTGAGGCAGAGTGTCACTTTGTCACCCAGGCTGGAGTGCCGTGGCACAATCTCAGCTCACTGAAACCTCCAGCTCCCAAGTTCAAGCTATTCTCCTGCCTCAGCCACCCGAGTAGCTAGGATTACAGGTGCCCACCACTAGGCCTGGCTAATTTTTTGTAGTTTTTAGTAGAGACGGGATTTCACCATGTTGGCCAGGCTGGTCTCAAACTCCTAACCTCTGGTAATCCACCCTCCTTGGCCTCTCCAAGTGCTGGGATTATAGGCACGAGCCACTGTGCCTAGCCAACACTGGTCATCTTGGGAGGGAGGGTGGGAGGGGATCCCTGAGTTAAAAGAGCAACAGTCATACTGGATACCGTTTTGTTTTGTTTTGTTTTAATGAAGCAACTACCTAAGGTGCCAGATGAGTTTTGAGAGAGGGGAAGTAGCCATAAGGGAAACAGAAACCAGCAATTTCTGAGTATCCTGGGAAAGCTATTTGAAGGAGGCAGGACTTTAGGAGCCATGGAGGTGATAACATAAATGTTTAAACAAAGGTTTCTCAAGCCAGAGGCTGCTCCTCTCCCAACTATGGTTCTGCCTAGGCTCCTTCCCCAAGCCACCCTCTATGGAGAACTTGGGAAGGACTAGTCATTTTTCTTCTTCCTTTTTTAAAAAAATTAATTGGCCAGGCGCAGTGGCCTATGCCTGTAATCCCAGCACTTTGGGAGGCAAGGCGGGCAGATCACAAGGTCAGGATATGGAGACCATCCTGACTAACATGGTAAAACTCCATCTCTACTAAAAATAGAAAAACAATTAGCCAGGCATGGTGGCACAAGCCTGTGTCTCAGCTACTCAGGAGGCTGAAGCAGGAGAATCACTTGAACCTGAGAGGCGGAGGCTTCAGTGAGCCGAGATCACACCACTGCACTCCAGCCTGGGCAACAGAGCAAAACTCCATCTCAAAATTAAAAATAATTAATTAATTAATTTTGAGATAAGGGTCTCACTCTGTCACCCTGGCTGGAGTGCAATGGCACAATCTTGGTTCACTGCAGCCTCAACCTCCTGGGCTTAAGCAATTCTCCTCCCTCAGTCTCCTGAGTAGCTGGGTCTACAGGTACACACCACCATGCCTGGTTAATTTTTCTTTTTGGTAGAGATGGGGTCTCACTACATTGCCCAGGCTGGGTCTCTAACTTCTGAGCTCAAGTGATCCTCCTGCATCGGCCTCCCAAAGTGCTGGGATTACAGGTGTAAGCCAATGCCACCACGCCCAACCTTGATCATCTTTCTTCCAATCCCTGTAAAAAGAAGCAAGAGGCTACACTCTGGAGCCAACCCCATGATGGAGCAAGATGCTCTTCTAGCTCCCTATTCCCTAAATTTGTTCACTGGGGAAACTCCTGTGGAGTGTAACGATGACCACATCAGCAATCTCTTTGCTTTCTCTGCTCACTTAACTACTGAAACGCTACATAAAGAACCTGGGTCAGCACTTGGGAGGCCAAGGCAGGCAGATCACCTGAGGTTAGGAGTTTGAAGCCAGCCTGGCCAACATGGTGAAACCCCATCTCCACTAAAAACACAAAAATTAACCAGGTGCAGTGGTGGGAGCCTGTAATCCCAGCTACTTGGGAGGCTGAGGCAGGAGAATTGCTTGAACCCGGGAGGCAGAGGTTGCAGTGAGCTGAGATAGCACCAATTGCACTCCAGCCTGGGCAACAGAGCAAGACTCTGTCTCAAGAAAAACAAAAACAACAACAACAACAAAAAAAAAAAAAAACATGGGAAGGACTGAACTCTAGAACTCTGGGACTCTGACAGCCAAAGAGCTGGTAAACTGGCTGAGGCCCAGGGAAGAGCTTTCCCTCAGAAGGGCTGGGGCAGGGTTCTCCTCCAATTTTAGATTAGTCCTCGCCAGCCCCACCCTCTGGAGGAAAACTTTAACATGCAAGCATCTCTTGAACTGGTACAGCTCTGCTGAGGTCTCCCTGAGGCCTGGCCCAACCCAAAGTGCAGCATCAGCAGAGTTGCTCTGCCAATGAGAGGGGGTGGTGGGGCACAGGAGCTGGACTTTGTAATACTCTGGGGTCTCTGAGTTCAGGCTGAACAAGCTCCACTGGCCAAAAGCAAAGTGGTGATGTTGTCAAAGCCTACTCACTTGCCACATCCCAATCTCAGTTCTGTCTCCCACCCTCATCCACTTCCCATGACATGCCTTGTTCCCATTCCTGTTGTCAATTATTCCTGCAAAGAATACAACTTATGGGGGATCTCTTCAGCAAAGTACCTACATTTTATTTTTTTTTAAGATGAGGTTTCACCATGTTGGTCAGGCTGGTCTTGAACTCCCGACCTCAGGTGATCCGCCTGCCTTGGCCTCCAAAGTGCTTGGATTACAGGCGTGAGCCACTATGCCCAGCAGTACCTACATTTTAATGGAACACTCTGTAAGGCCCAGAGGAGTGACTCCAAAGCTATATAAGACATTCTAAAGCAGTCTTCCCTCTGGCATCCCCTTCTCCAAGGATCCCACCTATAGATACTGTCAGGGCCATCTACCTTGTAAAGTCTCAATTTCCCCAGCAATAAAAATGAACAGCCAAATAAGGTCATTTTCCAGGTCCTTTCCAACTTTGATGTATGAGGTCTTAGACTTGAGAATCCACAGCCTCCCATTCTGAGAGCGTGGAGCCAGCCAGCCCTTGTTAGGAGGCAGCTCGTCTGTGGTTTGGCACCACTGCCCAGCAGGCATTTATTAAATCAGTGCGACGTGGTCCCTGCTGGCCTGGAAAAAGAACATTAAGCTCCAAAAACTTCCTGCAGCGGGCCTTCTTCAGAGAATGCTGCTCAGAGGGGTGAGGAACAAAACCATTCAGGTCTCTGGCTGTGCTCCAAGATCCTGTTCACTAGTACTTTTGCCCTGTCTGCACAGAGAACCAGGGACTAAAAACATCTGGAAGTCTGCTTAAGACCTGGGTGAAGTGTCTTTTCTTCCTTTGGGGGTGGCTGTTCTTGACCTTGGTAATCCCGGCTGACCTCTGCCAATGCCCCTTCGCTTCCACTCTTCTGCACTTCACTGGGCAACAACTTTCTAATAAAATCCACATGAACCCAGCTGCTAACAGCTCCTGGAAGGGTTGTGGGATCTAACACCTGCTCCTGCATTCCTTGAGCCCTAGTAGCAAGGGAAAACAGGGCTGAAACCCAACTCTTGCACCTCTGGGTCTTACAGTGGAGTTGTGGACAAAGAGTAGATAGGAAGAGAGAAACATTAATGAGGTTTTGCTGAGGGTGGGGAAAGCAACTGCAGGTGAGTAATGCACAGGTGTAGTCACGTGACTGCTGGGTGACCCAGCAGATTCCTTTGGCTCTGGGCTTGCTTCACTCCCAGTGACCTTGTCATGTTGACAAAGCTTATCACTCTGGGAGGCAGGCCTGGGCTAAGAGCACAGAGAGCATGTGTCACTGACTTGGGGGTCCAGGGTTGCCTGTCCGTCCTCCCTCTGTTGTGATGGGGAGTCCAAAATTCCTTCTGTCTCTATTTATTTAATTTATTTTTTTGAAATGGAATCTCACTCTGTTGCCCAGCCTGGAGTGCAGTGGCATAATCTCAGTTCACTGCAGCCTTCACC
Organism: Sapajus apella; assembly: GCF_009761245.1. Lineage (NCBI taxonomy): Eukaryota > Metazoa > Chordata > Mammalia > Primates > Cebidae > Sapajus > Sapajus apella. The sequence continues at coordinate 395,770 of NW_022436982.1, forward strand.
TCCTACGTTCAAGCAATTCTCCTGCCTCAGCCTCCCGAGAAGCTGAAATTACAGGTGTGCACCACCATGCCCAGCAAATTTTTGTGTTTTTAGTAGAGATGGGATTTCACCATGTTGATCAGATGGTCTTAAACTCCTAACCTCCAGTGATCCACCCACCTTGGCCTCTCAAAGTGCTGGGATTACAGGTGTGAGCCACCATGCCTAGCCAGTTTCTAATTATTTAAGGTAATAATTTTTTTGGAGATGGAGTCTTACTCTGTGGCCAGTCTGGAGTGCAGTGGCGCAATCTTGTCTCACTGCAACTTCCTACTCCTTGGTTCAAGCGATTCTCTTGCCTCAGCCTCCTGAGTAGCTGTGATTACAGGCACATGCCCCCACGCCCAGCTAATTTTTGTTATTTTATTTATTTATTTATTTTTGAGACGGAGTTTTGCTTGTTACCCAGGCTGGAGTGCAATGGCGCGATCTCGGCTCACCGCAACCTCCGTCTCCTGGGTTCAGGCAATTCTCCTGCCAATTTTTGTTATTTTTAATAGAGACAGGGTTTCACCATGTTGGTCAGGATGATCTCAATATCCTGACGTCATGATCTGCCCACCTCGGCCTCCTAAAAGTGCTGGGATTACAGGCATGAGCCACGATGCCCGGCCTAAGGTAATATTTCTATTTTTTGACTCACTCCGTCACCCAGGCTGGAATGCAGTGGCATGATCGTGGCTTACTGCAACCTCCACTTTCCAGGTTCAAGTGATTCTCTTGCTTCAGTCTCCTGAGTAGATGGGATTACAGGTGTGTGCCACCACACCCAGCTAATTTTTTCTATTTTTAGTAGAGACGGGGTTTCATCATGTTGCCCAGGCTGGTCTCAACCTCCTGACCTCAAGTGATCCGCCCACCTCAGCCTCTCAAAGTGCTGGGATTGCAGGTGTGAGCCACCATGCCCAGCCCTATTTAAGGTAATATTTACTGAGCACTTACAACATACGTGCCTGGTGCTCGTGAAAGATATAACGGTGAGTAGAACAGACCCAATTCCTGCACTCCAATCCCACTCACTTGGAAATCCTGACTATGGGTTGCAAAGTCTCAGGGCCACTGGTGGGAGTGGGGTGAGTGTGCTTGGCATTCCAGAGGCAAGAGAGCCATCCTGGCAGTGCTGGATCTTTCCCATTTGGACACCCTAGCTCTTAAGTTCTGTGGGGATATCGTATGGACACAAGAGTTCCCTCTGGTTAACGTCAGAGCTCTGATTCACTTTAGCTTTCTTCTCCCCACCAATGCCAAGAGTCCAAGAAATAAACACAACAGGTTAGAAGGACAACCTTGAGCTGGTTGAGGTTTATTTATAAAGTAAAAGGTACACTTTACTGGGCCTGGCCTTTTTAATTTTTACTCCTCGTTTGCCTTCCTTTCTGCCCAGCAGAGATTTTTGCTTGCTCTCATCTGAGAGTTGAGCCGATTTCACAAACCTATCTGCTCTTGACTGTGATGAGCCAAATACCAGCACAAGCTTCCCTGGACCTGAGGGTGGCTTCATCTTAACAAGCCCAAAAGGATCCTACTGAAGCAAATGACTCTGTTCCAGTCAGGTCAGGCCTCTGTGGAGCAAAGAAACTGGTGTCCTTCTTGGAGTGCTGCCTTCATCTCCTTGAACTGAGCCAACTGGCAGGCCTCATCCAGCCCCAGCCAGCGGTAGGCTTGGTGCTCATGGGAGAGGCGGATCTCCACGTTGTAGTCCTTTACCTCTGCCAGCCAGTAAATTACTGTTTTAGGCTTGTTCCTGGCCACATAATTGAGCTCCCTTTTGAACCCCTCAATGATGGTCAGCTGGCCTGCTTCTATGCCCGCTTCCTCTCGAGTCTCCCTCAGGGCTGTTTCCAAGTCATCCTCTCCTGGTTCCACATGGCCTAGTTAGGAGAAAAAAGGAAGAAAAGGAGGAGGAAATCTTCCAAAGTTCCCAAAGCTGGATTCTCCAGTCTAGATTTTTTTTTTTTTTTTCTGTTTTGTTTTGAGACAGAGACTCACTCTGTTGCCCCAGGCCAGAATGCAGTAGTGCAATCAGCTCACCACAGCCTTGAATTCATGGGCTCAAGTGATCCTCCCACCGCAGCCTCCTGAGTAGCTACAACAACAGCCATGTGCCATCATGCCCAGCTAATTTTTTTGTGTGTGGCTTTTTTTTTTTTTTTTTTTTTTTTTTTTGGTAAAGATGGTCTCACATTATATTTCCCAGGCTGGTTTCAAACTCCAGGCCTCAAGTCATCCTCCTGCCTCAGCCTCCCAGTATTGGGATTACAGGTATGAGCCACCAAGCCCAGCCATTCAGTGACTTTTCTAGGTGTTCCTAGGCTAAAGGAAGCCTGGAAATTGGCAATATCCTAACATGCCTGGGAGGGGGTGCAGGCAGGTAGTGTCTAGTTCTTGGGGTTTGAGCAATCCCACCTTCCCACTCCATCTTCTCTGCAGAGAGTGAAACAGACCATGTGTACAGCAAGTCAGGTTTAGAATACCGCTCTTTAATGATGTGAAATGACCTTCTTCAGACCTCTGCTTTGTTATTCTTTGGAACTTTCTTCATCCCATGTTCTAAGGAATCATTTTTCTATTGGAGACTTTAAAGTGATTTTTCCGAGGAGGGGGGACATCCTTTCTTAAGAAATGGATTAGCTAAAGAGGAAGTACTTTGCCTACAATCCAGTGAGGACTTAACATTTGTCTACAGGTGAACCCTGATAGTCCAGGGCCAAGAGACAGGCTCAAAACCCTGCACGGCTGAACAAGCAGCTGTTTCCATGAAGCTATCAAGGCTGTTTCCAAATTGTTTTCATCTTTCTTACCGGGCAAGGCCAGATTTCAGTTTCATAGGGAAAGTCTTAATGGGAACTTAGACTAAGGGCCAGCTGAGAGCCACTTCTTTTTTCTTTTTTCTTTTTCTTTTTTTTTTTTTTTTTTAGACGGAGTTTCGCTCTTGTTACCCAGGCTGGAGTGCAATGGCGCGATCTCGGCTCACCGCAACCTCCGCCTCCTGGGTTCAGGCAATTCTCCTGCCTCAGCCTCCTGAGTAGCTGGGATTACAGGCATGCACCACCATGCCCAGCTAATGTTTTGTATTTTTAGTAGAGACGGGGTTTCACCATGTTGACCAGGATGGTCTCGATCTCTTGACCTCGTGATCCACCCGCCTCAGCCTCCCAAAGTGCTGGAATTACAGGCTTGAGCCACCGAAGAGCCACTTCTTAGAAAATGTGTTAGCAACACCCAAACCCAAGAAGACAGCTGCCAAGAAACTGCTGTAGGAGAACTTGAGGTGCTGCAGACTGGAGCAGCTCTCAGCTTTACCTCTTGGTCCCTCCCTCAAATCCTCAGCTTCCCCAGAGGGGCCAAGAAGGGTCTGGCAGACTCTGTCCTACACTTGGCTCCAGTAAGTTTCTAGGGACGCCTCCTAGCTCATAGGCTCATGGGGAGCAGGAACTCTCAGCTGTTCCCTCCTTGGTTTGGAGATGGGGACCCTCCTCCTTCCCAGGGGTCTACAATACCTTGAGTCAGTTGCTGCACAAAAAAATCCCCAGGAACTTAGCACTTAAAAACCTTTCTAGCTTATGGCGTCTGGGGAATTTTCTCTGCACAGCACCTCCTATAGTGATGTACACAAAGACAGGTAATGCATTGGGGGAGGAAGGTGGGAGGGATACTGGTAGTGACGGGTGACATTGATTTAGGATGTCCTACCTCCCCTCAGAGGTGTGTGGAAGTCTCTGAGCACACCCCTCCCAGGGGCATCTATTCAGTATTCTGCCTATCAGTGTTAATTAACAGGGTAGCTTCTGCCGAAGCAGGAAAGGATTAGGAGAGGTCCACTGACATCAGGTAGTGAGAGCAACAGGGCAGTGTGACTCAGGTGATCCAGAGACAAGTGTGAATATTCCTATTCATAGTATTTGTGAAGCTTCTGTCTCTTTTTTTCACCTTGTTTCTCCCCAGTACAACTCAAATATGCAAAATTTATTTCCTGTTCCCATTTCCTTATTTTTTTTCAATCCTGGATCTTCGTCCATCCCTTCTTACTCCACACCCTTTTAAAGTCTCTGCTTCCAGCCAGCCACAGTGGCTCATGCCTGTAATCCCAACACTTTGGGAGACTGAGGTGGGTGGATCACTTGAGCCCAGGAGTACAAGAACAGCCTGGGCAATATACCGAGACCGTCTCTATAAAATAATAACATAAAATAATCTAAAAAATAAAGTCCCTGCTTCCTTCTGTCTGAGGGCTATTCCCCACTCCAGTAGGCACCTGAGCCACAGTCTGTCCCTCCCGACTCGGACCGTCCCAATGGCCTCAGCCAAGAAGAGCTCCTTTTTCCCATTTCCCCCCACATAACCTGGCTTCTCTTTCAGGACCAAATGACTGCAGCTTTCTTACTCTTAGAGGTGGGGTCAGGAGGGCTGGTGGATGAAAACTGGCCAGCTTTCAAACAGACCTTGGTCTGGTCTAAGGCCTCAGTCTTCACTGTTCTTCCCTCTGGAGACTTGGCCAGCTCTACACTGAGGGCTGAGTGATGGACTGAGGCACAGGTAGCCATTCAAGCTGCAATCCCAAGGTCTCCATAATCTTCACAGCCTTCTGGTCTAAGGCCCCACCCATCCCCTCACTCTTCCACTCCTGCCACAATCGCAGATGAATCTATGATCAGGGAACTCAACTTCTCTGTGCTCCAACTCAAAATACAACTATGTTCAGAAATACTCTAGAAGTCATACTCTCTGTGTTTAGTTCAAAAGAAAAACCTCACCAGGTACGGTGGCTCATGTCTGTAATCCTAGCACTTTGGGAGGCCCAGACAGGCAGATCACCTGAGGTCAGGAGTTCGACACCAGCCTGGCCAACATGGTGAAACACTGTCTCTATTAAAAATACAAAAATTAGCCAGGCATGGCGGTGGGTGCCTGTACTCCCAGCTACTTGGGTGGCTGAGGCAGGAAGATTGTTTGAACGAGGGAAGTGGAGGTTGCAGTGAGCTGAGATTATGCCACTGCACTCTAGCCAGGACAACAGAGTGAGGAGTCGTCTCAAAAAAAGAAAAACCTAATGAACTAGGAGTCAAAGGAAATTACCAAATAAAATCAGAGATAGCCTGGAAGAAAACTTAGGATTTTCTTTCTTTTTTTGAGATAGGCTGTATCGCCCAGGCTGGAGTGCTGTGGCTCGATCTCGGCTCACTACAGCCTTGACTTCCCAAGCTCAAGTTATCCTCTAACTTAGCCTCCTGAGTAGCTGGGACTACAGGTATGTACCATCACGCCTGGCTAATTTTTGTAATTTTTGTTGAGACAGTGTTTCGCCATGTTGCCCAGGCTGGTCTCAAACTCCTGGGCTCAAGTGGTCTGTTCACCCTGACCTCCAAAAGTGCTGGGATTATAGGCGTGTACCACTGTGCCTGGCCGAAAACTAAGGATTTTCTAGTCAAGCCCTTGTTTGACAGATGAAAAACTGAAAGCTAAGAGAGGTGGGCACACAGCTCAGTCAACCCCAAGGTCCCCAATTCCCTGCTTGCTGGCTTTTCTCTTACCTAGCCATTCACCATGGAGGTTGAAGAGCTGGCGAATAATACTCATTAAAAACACCAAGTGCTGCTTCTACCCTTGAATTCAGTCACAGAATTCTATTTCCAGCTCTACTCTGGCCTGGTGGAGACATTGTATGTAGAAAGGGTCAAGGGCTCCTACCTTCCCTACCCCCTTTTGCTGCACAGTCACTGGGAATCAAGCCTTGGGGAGGGCCTGGCAGGGTAGATTTCTGAGCAGTGCTTGGTAGTTTCCCAAAAGCTGGTCCCGCTGACCTCTACCTTTGGGAGGAGTCCAGTGATGAATGCCATCTGATGCCTGCAGCAGGAGAAATTCAATGGCATTGTTGTCCACCTTGGGAATGAGGCATCTTCGGAAGATGATCAAGCCACATGCTCTCAGGGCCATGGTCTTATCCTAAGGACTTAACAAAGAAGATACAGAATATTGGAAAGTTACACAAAATAGGAAGCTCCATACCGGGGGGTGGGGTAGCAATCTGGTGCTGGACAGTAGCACAGGCTAGTTAACTGTGATCTCATAGCCCACAGAAAAAGGCAGCATGCCCAGGACCAATGGACGGCATCCAGGAATCAGAGACTGACCTTTGTGTGTAACTGCAGGACCCCAGCAACTACCCTCAGTCAATGTGGCCTCTATGCCAATGCCTCCAGGGCTCCCTGTCAAACAGGGCTGGCATGCATTTGTTATGACACTGGAGATCCTCAGAGGCAAATGCATGGAAACAAAAGAGATGCTGGAATGGGAGAGAGAGGCAGTACAAGTTTTATTATCAAACCTGTAATACCATTTCCCCAGCCTATATACTGAGCCTCTGTAGCACACAGCTCGCCAGCAATGTGGTTTCTGATGATGCGGAGGGGTCACCTATGAAGGGTAACTTCGTATACAAAAAAAAAATTTGTTGAGTTTTTTGTTTTCTTTTTTGAAACAGGGTCTCGTGCTGTTCACCAAGCTGGAGTGCAGTGGTGTGATCATAGCTCACTGCAGCCTCGACCTCCCAGGCTCATGCAAACCTCCCACCTCAACCTCCCAAGTAGCTGGGACTGTAGGCATGCACCACCACCACCACCACATCTGGCTAATTTTTTTTTATTTTTTTGTAGAAAGAGGGTCTCACGGCATTGCCCAAGCTGGTCTTGAACTTCTGGGCTGAAGTGATCCACCTACCTCAGCTTCCCAATGTGTTAGGATTATAGGCATGAGCCATCATGCCCAGCCTGAGATTTTTTTTTTAGTCTTTTATTTTATCCATTTTTTTTTAAGAGACAGGGTCTCACTATGATGCCCACACTGGCCTCAAACTCCTGGACAGAAGTGGTCCTCCCAGTCAGCCTCCTAAGCAGCTGGCAATACAGGGACATCCCACCACTGCCTGGCATTGCTGGTGCCCGGGGCTAGCAGAGCTGATGCAGAGAGGGCTGCTGGGGCAGGAGCTACTATCCTCCACAGCCCCTTTGCTGGTGCTCAATCAAGACGAGTATGCAGCTGTCAAAGGCATAAAAGTCAGGCCCAAACAGAAACCTACTCCAGGGCAATTCTCAGGACTGCCAACAGATGGTAATGTTACTCTAGAGAACAGTAGTTTCTCATCAAAAACCAAACACCCAACACCAAGACCCTTCCAAGCTTTTCTAAACCTGTAACAAAAGTTTTTAAGGATTGGAGATAATCTCAAAGGGGATTTCTGAAGTGGGCTGTGCTCTCAAATACTGTTGGCAGAAAAGTAAATTAGCATATCCCCTTAGGAAGGCAATTTGATAATAATTATCAAAACATAAAATGCACATTCCCTAAGAGCCAGCATTCCATTTCTAGCCACTCTCAGATAAGAAATATACACACAACGATGTTCACTACAACTTTGTTTGCAATATCAAAAAGGAAAAAAGCCAGAAACAAATGTTCATCAATCTGAGAATGGGCAAAAAGTACAGTATATCTACATGATGAAATAACATGAAGCCATTAAAAAATGAGGTCGAGGCTTGGCGCAGTGGCTCATTCCTTTAATCCCAGCATTCTGGGAGGCTGAGGCAGGAGGACTGCTTGCATAGTGAGACCTCGTCTCTACAAAAAATAGAAAAAAATGCCAGATGTGGTGGCACACACCTATAGTTACAGCTACTCAGGCGGCCAAGGTGGGAAGATTGCTTGAGCCTGGGAGGCTGAGGCTGCAGTGGGCCATGTTTGCACTACTGCACCCTAGCCTGGGCAACACAGCGAGACTCTGTCTCAAAAATAAAAGAAAAAGAAAAAGAAGCCAGGCACGGTGGCTCACACCTGTAATCCCAGCACTTTGGGAGACCAAGGTGGGCAGATCACGAAGTCAAGAGATTGAGACCATCCTGGCCAACATAGTGAAAACCTGTCTCTACTAAAAATACAAAAATTAACTGGGTGTGATGGCAAGTACCTGCAGTCCCAGCTACTCAAGAGGCTGAGGCAGAAGAATTGCTTGAAGCTGGGAGATGAAGGTTGCAGCAAGCCAAGATCACACCACTGCACTATAGCCTGGTGACAGACCAAGACTCTGTCTAAAAAATAATAATAATAAAAAGAAAAGAAAAAAATATCTGGTCAAGCCTAATGTGCTACTTGTAAGGAAAAATATTTAGACACATGAAAAAAAGATGGTTCTGAATAGTATGTATAATGAAATCCCTGTTTGAATTTACAAATTCATATGTAAAGTGGTAGTAGGCTTTTATTAAACACCATGTTCTACCTTCCTGGATTCCCTATTTATGCCAAGAACTTACCCCATTCCAGAAGCCAATAGGAAGCACCCCATCACTGTAGAACTGGTGAACAAAGATTTCATATTATTGGTCCATGGCTGAAGCAGAAACAGGTAACTGATCCCATGCCCTCCCTATAAAGATGCTCAAAAAGTATTAGAAAGTTATAGATGTAGGGTACCTGTTCCTGCCTCAGGTCCCATAGAATGAATGTTAGAATCCCTAAATAAGCTTAGGGATCCAAGACTAGAGGGTACAGTGCCCTGACTAGGACAGGAACTCCATACCACTGCCACCACCAATGCAGCATGGACAAGCAAAGATGCCTGCATGGGGGGCCAAGACAAACCTGGGTTGGCCATGTGGAACCACTGGGAAGGGGAGAGTGGGCCAATATTTTCCTAGGCAGTGGTGGGGTGGGGAAGGAATCTTAGGGTAGTGGCAAAGGTGTACCCTAGCAAGAATGTATTTCAGTGGTTGCCATTGTATTAGGGATGACCACATCTAAGAACCATATCAGCTAACAGTTCATCTCAATGGCGCCAGAAGAGCTAGGATCAGATGCTCATTCTCCATCTATATTCTGGACCCATGGAAAGAACAGTTCTAGAAATACAGAACTCCTCACCGCTCTTTCAATTATTTGGCTTGAGCCAGCTATTCTCTAGAACTCTTCCTACCCACTCTATACACACAACCTCCTACTCATCAGAAGCAGCTCAGATGTCACCTCCTCTATGAAACTTCCTGGTTTCTAATCACTCCGTGTTCTGTGTCCTCAACGTGGCTTGAACAAACTTCTACCATAAAGTTCAATCAGGGAAGCAAATGCTATGAGCGACAGAAAACTAAAGATTTATTGTTAGGATTAGACAGTGTGTATCTATGGAAGATGGTAGAGAAATCCATGCAACTGTGTCGCCTCTGCATCTGGTGCTGGGCCTGGAGTCCATGAGACCAGTAGTAGGGATGAGAAGAGAACAAAGACAAACTGGAACCTCTGAGAACAAACTGGGATCTACAAGGACAACTGGAACTCATGAAGATAACCTGAAACCCACAACTTCCTTTCACTGGCCCCAAGCTCAGCAACTCAGGTGATCTGGAGAAGCTGGAGCCCTTTGCTAGAGAGCTGACTGCACACATGGCCCAGGACGCAGAGGAGCTGAAGGAGGAGATTCAGTAGGAGTTGGGGGTGCTGGAGGCTGTTTGATGACCTTCACCAACAAGGTAAGCCAGCAGATCAGAGAGAAAGTACAGGCACTGCCACCATGCTTGGTACCCTGCTCTGTCCTTCGCAGTGTACCAACCCTGCTCTGTCCTTCGCAGTGTACTGGCTGCTACTTCAGTTAAGCTTCCCAAATCTCTCATGAAATTTTCTTGTGGACAGCCCTCACCTGGAACCATATAGGAAGGATCCTGGGACTCCAGCTTAGCTAAACTGACACAATACAAGCCAGCAGAAGCACATACACCTAGTATAGTAAATCTCTGCTGGTACCTCTGGCAGGGAAGAGCCAGATTATAAGCTCTGTGTTCTTGGGACCCAGCACAGCAATTCTGAACAGATGTTCATTGACTCAAAAGAACTCTCTCCCCACCTCCCACTCAAACAAATGTTTGAGTATGTTCTGGGGCCTTGGAAAATAGCCCAGTGTTTTCCTGAAGAGTACCATTTACATAAAAGTGAATGGAGCTATTGTTGGGGGTTTTCTGTTTTTCTAGAGACCACTGAGCTGAAACTGTCCAGGGGTTTGAAAGTAGCCAGCTTTCACACACAGACTCCAAGTGGATTCAAACCTCAGGGGGTTAAAGAACACGGCATCCAATATGCAAATATGCCTGCAGCCAGGATTGCAGAGGTGAGAACTCCAGGCTGACAGCAGGCAATTCACACTTCAAAAAAGTGGCAGAGTGCCTGAGGTGGTTAGAAAAAACCTGAACAAAAAAAACCCTCAATGTCATCAGAAGGTTCCAGAAGCTAAGGAAAAATATTCTTGGCTTTCTCCATACATACAGCTCCCTCAGAGCCTAGGAGGTTCAGGACGTAGGTACCAAAAAAAGAATTTACAGGCCGGGCGCGGTGGCTCAAGCCTGTAATCCCAGCACTTTGGGAGGCCGAGGCGGGTGGATCACGAGGTCAACAGATCGAGACCATCCTGGTCAACATGGTGAAACCCTGTCTCTACTAAAAATACAAAACATTAGCTGGGCATGGTGGCGTGTGCCTGTAATCCCAGCTACTCAGGAGGCTGAGGCAGGAGAATTGCCTGAACCCGGGAGGCGGAGATTGCGGTGAGCCGAGATCGCGCCATCCCACTCCAGCCTGGGTAAAAATAAAATTCACTCAAAAAAAAAAAAAAAAAAAAAAAAAAAAAAAGAATTTACAAATACATGACTATGCTGTTTGTTTCAATGTTTTCATCAAATTAATCGGAGTATTATGAAAAGCCCTCAGAAATATAACTTTACATACAAGAGCTCTCCAAATTTTCCCTCTGACCTGTTCCCCATAGTTTAATATCCCTTTAGCAGAAACAGCATTTCATGCCACTTATCAATTAAGCATCTATACTGTGCCAGCGATACTGTGCAAGACTTTTGACAACTATTGTTTCTAAAGCTCAAAACAACCGTTCGAGAGAAGCATTATTATATTCACTTTACAAGGAAACAAAGATTATTTTAAAAGGTTAAAATACTTGGGCAAGGGCATACATAAAGGACATAAATGGTCGGATCTCAATCCAATTAAGTCTAACTCCAAAGTCTACAATTTTTTTCCCTTTCACAGCTCTGTTCACCCTGAAAGAGGGCTTAGGACACAAATGGCCCTGAGAGAGGACACACAAACAATTTATGAAATCATTTCCAGTTTCAAAATTCCCAGTCCTTTTTTTTTGAGACAGGGTCTCTGTCATCCAGGCTGGAGGGCAATGGTGTGATCATAGCTCACTGCAGCCTCAGGCGCTCACTGCATCCCTTCTGGGCTCAAGAAATTTTCCTGTCTTAGCCTCCTGGGTAGCTAGGACTACAAGCAGGAGTCATCACATCTAGCTAAATTTTCAAAACATTTTTTTTTTTTTGTAGAGCTGGGGTCTTGCTATGTTGACCAAGCTAGTCTTGAATTCCTGGCCTTAAGCAATCTTCCCACTTTGGACTCCCAAAGTGCTGGGATTACAGGTGTGAGCTACCATGCCTGGCCCCAAATTCCCAGTCTTTAATCTATATTCATTTGGAGGCTAAGATGTCTAGCTGGAATCATTTCCACCAAAACAGTTTTAGCTGGGGGAAAGGGCCATAGATGTAAATACTGGTATCTGAAATAGCACCCATCTGATAAGGGTTTCTATGCCTCCTCTCCTCTTTTCTAGGAAAAACCACATGTTCCACCTAACTTAGGGCGCTAGTGTCCAGAAAATTTGCCCAGGCCCTCCTCCAGATGAGGAGGAAGGCCAACAGTTTGCCTGCCCACAAGCAATTCTATGTGGATACTCCCTCACCTCCCACATCATAATCATCTTTTCCCCCATTTGCCAATTTCTTTCTTCCCTTTTAGAGTGGACAGAAATGAGGCACCCACCAAGTAAAGCTCTTTCTTGTAAGAACAATAACAAAAGAAGATAAGAAAAAAGAAATAAATAAAAAAGAAAAGCCCCAACTACCATGAATAAATTGGGACAAAAAATATTCCCTCAAATGCACCTTTCCCTGGACATCTGCCACTCCATTCTTCTTGCAGAGACAAAGGTGCTGAGTCATTTTGCTATTTTTGCTATTGGCTGAGGGAGGAAACAGGAGATTTTACCTGTGATGGCATAAATATTGGCTTCTAGGATAAGGCCAAAGTCAGACAAGGTTGGGCCAAAAATTCTTAAGTGAAGAGGATTTGTTAAGCGGCCTATTAGTGCCATCTGCTGTACAATTCTAGAAGGCTAACTTGGGGAATTCTAACATTAAAGCCCAAAGGGATTTTGTTTACCCATCTAATGTCTGTTGTGTGTATCCCATGCAATAGTGTAAAGGATTGAAGGACAGATATGAAGCTGAATACTACAAAGCACCAACTTCCTAGAGATTCACAGACCAGTGAAGGTGGAAGACATTCCAACAGACAGGTTACAGTGTATTTTGTGTAACATAAGATGGAAAGGCAGCAAAGAAGCTTCTTTAAGTTAAAGAGGCACCCCATAAGGATTCTGATGGATCACTAGTTTACCAGGCAGAATGGAGGCAGATGCGAGGCACTGCAGGCAAAGGGAGGAGTGTGGGCAACACCCTCAAGCACAAAATGACATCTCATTGGTAAACAGCTTAGTTTATATTCTGTAGGCAATGAAGCCTCTGACTGGTTTTAGGCAAGGGTATAATTTGGTCAGACTGACATTTTACAAAGACATTCTAGCTGCAAGCAAGGTGGGGAATGAATTAGGACAGATTGGAGGCAGAGATTAACCAGTTACAAGTCTACTGCAACAGACCTGTTAACAAACGATTCCAATTAGATCAAGGCAGAGGCTGTAAGAAAGGAAAGGTATAAATTTGAGAGATATTTCAAAGTAAAGCTGACAATATTGATATTTTATTTCTAATGGAGAGGGAGATATTTCATAATCCAAGGGAAAGAGAAAGGCTTTGGTTTGAGTGCCTGGGTGGAGGAGGGGGTGTAAGTGAATCATTTGTTTAGGACGAGTTCAATTTGAAGTGCTGTAGTCTACTCATAAATGAACAGATGGGTCTAAGGTTCAGTGATCATCTCATCCCATCTCTTCATTTCCCAAGCTGGAAATTCTCTTTTTTTTTTTTGCGATGGAGTGTCGCTGTGTCACCAAGCTGGGGCGCAGTAGCGCGATCTCCACCCATTGCAACTTCCGACTCCCTGGTTCAAGCGATTCTCTTGCCTCAGCCTCCCAAGTAGTTGGGATTACAGGCACCTGCCACCATGCCTGGCTAATTTTTGTATTTTTTTAGTAGAGACGGGGTTTCACCATGTTGGCCAGGATGGTCTTAATCTCCTGACCTCATGATCCACCCACCTCGGCCTCCCAAAGTGTGGGGATTACAGGCATGAGCCACCGCGTCCCGCCAGAATTTTCTCTTTTAAATATATTGTTATTCAAACGATTTTTTTCTACTCCCCTTTCTACCAAGACCATGGTGAAAATTTTCCACTACAGAAAGATTTTGCTTCTACCGTAGGTCCCTCTGCAGCCCACATTCCATCCAATTTAGGTAGGTCAAGCTGTCCAACTTGCCCTCGCATCTATCTGGTATCCCAAGCATTTTCATCCTCCTTTAGTCAAAAACACAGAAAACTATGGCTGTCTATGCAGTCAGAAAGGCCTAGATACTGAAGTTAATAGTTGTTATGTATGTAGAGCAAGATACTTAACTTCCTCATTTGTAAAATGAAGTTAACACCTACTTTTCATGGTTGTTGTGGAGTTTATAAAGTAAATGATATATACAGAGAGAGGGTCTGACATTATCAGAGGTACTAAATATATGAGTCACTGTTACCCATGTGTCATGAAAGGTCATCAGAATGCTTCTCTATGTTTTAAAGAAACGACTTTTCATTTTGTCTGTAGAGCTGCGGAACACTGTTCACCACAGCATATAAATTCCTTATAAGGTCCCACAGCATAAATTCCTTTTAATATAGAAACTAGAAAAATAATTTATCTTCTGAAGAATGGATGTTTCCTTATTAGTAAGAATTACCTTTTTTCCCTTAACTAATTTTGAGCAAACTTGGGTACTCAATTACAATAAGTACACCAACCCACTGACAATATTTGCCTGTTCTTATTTATTATAAGGAAAATTGCTATCATTTTTTGAGAAGTTACTACTTGCCAGGCGTGTGTCAAGTTTGTTACCTTCATTATTTCACTCAATCTTCACAACAGGGCCGGGCGCGGTGGCTCATGCCTGCAATCCTAGCACTTTGGGAGGCTGAGGCTGGTGAATCACGAGGTCAGGAGTTCAAGACCAGCCTGACCAACATGGTGAAACTCCATCTCTACTAAACATACATAAATTAACCAGGCGTAGTGGCCTGTGCCTGTAATCCCAGCTACTTGGGAGGCTAAGGCAGGAGAATCACTTGAACTCGGGAGGCGGAGGTGGCAGTGAGCCGAGATCGCGCCACTGCACTCCAGCCTGGGTGACAGAGGGAAACTCCGACTCAAAAAAAAAAAAAGGCTTCACAACAATCCGCTGAGGCATTACTGCCATTTTTCAGAAGAGTAGACAGGGAGCTATGGCTCAGAGATGGCTGGGTAGTGACTCAAATGTAGGTCGGCCTGACTTCTAACATCAATGATCTTAACCTCGACTTTATAATAATAGCGTTTTACATTTAACAATTTGATTGCATTCAGTTTAAGCCGTCACTTTTTTTTTTTTTTTTTTTTTTTT
>NW_022436982.1:410619-441332 GCF_009761245.1 Sapajus apella
TTTTTTTTTTTTTTAAGGAGGTGGGGCTCTCGTGAGACTTTCTTTACTTCTGCTATAACTGGCACGGTATTATCCATTCAATAATTGAAGGAATTAGAAAACATAAAATCTCTTTTGGAAAGCAAGCGGGGTTTAATGGGTAACAACAAAGTGAAATTGAGGCCCAGGGAGGGGAAGATTCGGCGCCCAGGCCTCTGGGCCCTAAATTTGGACCTCTCTCGCCTCTGGGATTCGGACAACCCACCCCATCCCCACTCGGACTGGAGCAAGCAAGGCTCACACGGTTAGGGAACCTCCCTTCTCCTGGTGCAGTCAGGAAAACTGAGGTCCTGCGAGCGGATGGGACCTGGCCTGCCCACACCTCACTGCCGGCTTGGAGGAGGGCGCATCCACCTCGGGCCCTGCAGCGACAGGAGGTTTGCCAGAGGAAGATTCTCAGCGTTCCGAGGCTCATTTCCTCCACTGAGAACTAAATTCAAGTGGGCCCTAAGGCTACTCACCCGAAGCAGAGGGAGGCTGGAGGCGGGCCTTGAACGGAAACTGGAAGTATACTGGCCAATCAGAAGAGCTCGGTTACGCTTGGGCCCACCAATAGAATTTGGGAGAAGGATCTTCGGCCTGCCTTAAAGGTGCCGTTTCACACAGAGAACGTAGCGAGATCTTCACTCGAGTGGAACGATTGGCCGAAGGTCGGAAATTGAGAGTTACGCCTACTGTTTCTTAGGTCCTCTGATTGGTCTTTTAGAGGAAAAGTCCACGAACGCCAACCGATTCTTTGGATGCCCATTGGTGGGCGGTTCGGGACTGCCGACGCGCAGGCCCTAGCGCGGGCGTTCGAACTGGTGCTTGGCGGCGTTGCCAAGGAGATGCGGCCTAGCTGCCGCTGGTGGCTCGCTGGTTGACAGACCTCTTAGGTTGCGGGCCTTAGCGCTCACTACCGACGGCATTGTCAGACGACCGACCGAAGAGTTTGGACCGAGGTGAGAAAGGGCGGAGAGAATAGAGGAGGGGCAGGCCTGGTCGGGAGCCGTGGCGCCGGCCCGCGGACTGTGGGTGTGCATGAAGTCCGCTGAGCGCGGGAGGAAACGCAGTTGTGAGGGAACCGGGAGTTGGCCTCTCTTCGTTCTTACGAAAGTTCACCTACTTTCCTACCTTTCAGCCCCATATCTCTGCCTTTTCTTAAGCATTCATCTTGAACGCCACTTCTCTCACTTTGGAAGACTCGAAATTCTTGAGTCCCAGAGTCCTCTTGCTTTTGAACTCATAACCCTGACCGGCACCTCTGTAAGGGCGCTTCTATTCGGCCTTGGGTTGTGTACTTCCGGGAAGCCCATTCTCTTCCTTTATCTCATACAATTTTGAAGGCTTTGAGGTAAGGCAAGCATCGTTCACAATGTCTTGCACATAATAGGTTTTCAGGAAGTATTTGTTGAGTTGAATTTAATTTACAAGAAACAGACTGGATTCCTCTTCATGCCCTGGCTTGTTGTCTCTTCCCTTCGGAGACGATTTTTTAATTTCAAGGGTAGGGGAAGGGCATCCTAATTTTATATGCAAAAGGACCTAAAAGTCCACCGTCCACAGTTGGCCTTTCCACTCTTTGTGAAAGACTAAACTTTTTTGGATTGGTTGCTACAACTTTTCCTGCATTTGTGGCTTTTAGCCTTGGTCTCCCATTAATTTTATTAGACTCCTTTTAGTCTTTGCTTAAAACAAACCATTCTGTTGCTGTATGCCAAGAGAGTTTATCTCACTTTAGCTTCTTAGTGACCAGCAGCTATAACATTTTAAATGTGCTTTGGAAAATGTTTTAAAGCATCTTCTTTGTATTTATATTCTACAAGTAGAGAGGCTTTGTAGCCTATTTAAGTGCATATAACAGCTGCTCAGGTGCGCATCTATTCATCAGGTGTTCATGATAGAATTGCGTTCCCAAAACTGTTTCGTTGTTAACTCATGGATTATATATTCAGAGCCTGATTGTTGGTGTGATTCTTTCTTATATCAAATTCATAGCTCACTGGCAGTTTCAATAAAAGGAGTGAGAAAGTTCAGTACAGCAGCTATGTTCTTGCTACCATTTTATAAAAGTTTGAAACACTACCTTATAGCTAAACTGCAGATCTGTGACATGTAGTGGAAACCCGACTGGAGATTTAGGGTTTGGCTTTGGCTCTGTCTCTGATTCACTGCGGGTGGCTGTGCAAGTCATTTAGTTCCTTTATTATTGTTATTATTTATTTTTTATAGACAAGGTCTTGCTCTGTCACCCAGGCTGTAGTGCAGTAGTATGAGCATAGCTCACCACAGCCTTGAACTCCTGAATTTAGCCCCTTCAAACCTCACTTTTTCCATCTGGAAAATCAAAGAATCGAATTAGATTAAAATTCCTGTGGCTCTACTATTAAGTCAAGTAGTTGATGTCAGGTAGACCACACGCTGTCAGCCTTCCAGTGACCATAAAGACTTTTTTAAAGCAGCTGAAAGTAGTAGTTGCCATTTATTGAGCGTTTACCCCGTACGAAGCACTGTATCAAGGGCTTTATATACATATTACATTTTTCTTATTATAGCACATTAATGTACTACTGAGAGAGCATTTTACTTAAAACTTTTGGTTTTATGGTGTTTTGTTTGTTTGTTTTTCGAGACAGAGTCTTATTCTGTCACCCAGGCTGGAGTGCAGTGGGCGATATCGGCTCACTGCAGCCTCTGCCTCCCAGGTTCAAATGATTCTCCTGCTTCAGCCCCCAGGGTAGCTGGGATTACAGGCGCCTGCCACCACACCCGGCTAATTTTTGTATTTTTAGTAGAGACAGGGTTTCACTGTCTTGGTCAGGTTGGTCTTGAACTCCTGACTTCGTGATCCACCCGCCTCAGCCTCCGACAGTGCTAGGATTACAGGCATGAGCCACTGTGCCCAGTTGGTTTTATATTGTTAATGAACATCTTTAGCTATTCGGAGTGTGTCCTTGGGGCAACCTAGGGTATGATTTTCTCACTTTTTAGTTTAGGAGAAACCACAGTGTCCTTCTCTGGGCTGCTGTTTTGTTGTTTGTAAAGTGAGGGGCTGAACTCTTCTAGATCCCTACCAGATCTAGTGTTCTATGATGATTGATCTATTAATCTAGTTCCCCCATGCTGGCTCAGCAAACCAGTTTATAATTTGAACAGTATAGATCCTCAACAAATTTTGTTAAATAAACAATACAGTTCTACTTCTTAAACTTTGAGTGCGTGGTCATTGTATACTTCCCAAGCTACTGTCTTAAGGGTTTTGATGTTCACATCGTGTTGAATAAGAAGAGCTTTCTATCGGTATAAACTAATAATAGTATATTGTTGAGTGTTTATCAGACACTGAAGTTAGCAGTGAATTTACATTATTCCAATTAACTCTCATGAAAGGAAACATTTTTTCCAAGTCAGCAGCATTTTTTTTTTAGTCGGTTCAATGCAGTAGCTTCCTAAATGATCTCCCTCGTTCCACTTTTGCCTGCCTCCTATGATCCATTCCTCACAGAACTGACAGAGTGAACTTTAAAGACATGTATCATATCATATACTTTCCCCACTTAAAATCCTCTAATGACTTCCTACTTCACTTAAAAGTAAAATTCAGGGCTGGGCGCTGTGGCTCAAGCCTGTAATCCCAGCACTTTGGGAGGCCGAGGCGGGTGGATCACAAGGTCAAGAGATTGAGACCATCCTGGTCAACATGGTGAAACCCCGTCTCTACTAAAAATACAAAAAATTAGCTGGGCATGGTGGTGCGTGCCTGTAATCCCAGCTACTCAGGAGGCTGAGGCAGGAGAATTGCCTGAACCCAGGAGGCGGAGGTTGCGGTGAGCCGAGATCACGCCATTGCACTCCAGCCTGGGCAAAAGGGGAAAACCCCCCCGACAAAAAAAAAAAAAAAAAAGTAAAATTCAGACACTTTTATGTGGCCCAGTATATCCTACATAATCTGGTCCCTACCTTTCTGTCTTCTTCTCATACTGTTGTTCTTACCTGCTATGCCATCCAACCTGTCCATGTTTGATGGCTTGATTATGCCATGCTTGTTTCCACCTTTGAGCTAATGTGCTCATGTGGAACTCTCTTCCTCCTGACTTTTACGTAAGTAACTCCATGTTATTTCAGGTTTCACCTCAAATGTTCCCTTGTGAATGAAGCCTTCTCTGATCATCCAATGTAAAGTATGCCCTGCACTCTGCTTCATTCTTCTATAGCAATTATCATCATCTAAAACAACCCTGCTTATTTGATTATTATCTCCTGCCACTAAAATAATAGTGCATGAGGGCAGTGGCCTTATCTGTTTTTTGGATTTTTTTTTTTTTTTTTTGAGACAGGATCTTACTGTGTCACCCTGTTGTCTAGACTGAACCGTAGTGATGTGATCATGGCTCACTGCAGCCTCAGGCTCCCAGGCCCAAGCAGTCCTCCCACCTCAGCCCCTCAATTAGCTGGGACCACAGGCTTCTTGAGGGGCTGAGGTGGGAGGATTGCTTGCCCAGCTAATTTTGTTTATTTGTAAAAATGAGGTCTCACTATGTTGCCCAGGCCATCTCAAACTCCTGGGCTTAAGCAGTCCTCTCTCAGCCTCCTAAAGTGTTGGAATGACAGTCATGAGCCACTGCGCCTGGCTAACCTTGTCTGTTTTGTTCAGTTATATTCCCAGTGCATAAAATAGGGCCTGTCTCATAAAAGTCTCTCAAAAAATATTCTTGAAGACTGGATAAAGGTTCCTGTGAGTCTGTGACCATATCTGTGTCCATATCGATTCATCTGAGTAATACAAACTTGCTTCTTTTTGTTGCCTAGGAGCAGTGACTCAGGGCATCACCAACTCTGCCAGAATTGTCCTAAGTAATCAAATTACTCTGATAAATAGTTTCTGCTACCCATTACCACAGTGATATCAAATGCTTTTATAGAGTTTTAATATGGGAATATTTATTCATTAAACAGTTATTGAATATTATTTCCAATCATGGTTTTATTTATTTTTTTATTTTTTTTGAGAATCTGTCTCTGTTGCCCAGGATGGAGTGCAGTGGCGAAATCTCGGCTCATTGCAACCTCCACCTCCCAGGTTCCAGCAATTCTCATGTCTCAGCCTCCTGAGTAGCTGGGATTACAAAGTGTGCACCAGCATTCCTGGCTAATTTTTGTATTTTTTGTGGAGATGGGGTTTCGCTATGTTGACCACGCTGGTCTTGAATTTTTGGCCTCAAGTGATCTGCCCACCTCAACCTCCCAAAGTTCTGGGATTACAGGTGTGAGACACTGTGCCCTGCCCCAAGCACTGTTTTAGAACCTGCGTTTAAAAAGACTAATAAGACACAATGCTGAGTTTTTTTTGTTTTTCTTTGTTGTTTTTGAGACGAAGTCTCACCCTGTCACCCAGGCTGGAGTGCTGGTGTGATTTTGGCTCACTGCAGACTCAACCTCCTGGGCTCAAGTGAGCTTCCCACCTCAGCTTCCCAAGTAGCTGGGACCACAGGTGTGTGCCACCACACCCAATTAATTTTTATTTACTTATTTATAGAGATAGGGTCTCCATATGTTGTCCAGGCTGGTCGTGAACTCCTGGGCTCAAGTGATCTTTCTGCCTCAGTCTCCCAAAGTGCTGGGATTACAGGTGTGAGCCACTCCACCTAGGTAAGACACATTCCTTGACCACAAAGAGATTGTATTCTATTAGGGGAAATAGACAGTCAAATAATTATGTAGTAGTAATTATTAATATAATTAACTATAATATTAGAGATATGCCAAAGGTATACAAACACGGAAGGGACATCTGATCACATTGGGGTAGACCAGAAAAGACCTCATTTGTTGTTATAATCAGTAGAAGATAGGCAGGTAAAGTGAAGTTTGATGATAGTGGAGGAGGCTGTTTAAGAGCACAACGTGAATGAATCCACAGAGAAATAAAATGGTCAAAAAAGTGGACTAAACTGGAAAGTGAAGAAGGGGCTAGATTATAGAAGGCTTTTTGGGGCATACTAAGAAGTTTGGACTTTGTACTGTGTGTAGGTGATAAGATGCCATTGAAGGGTTTTTTTTCTTTTCTTTCTTTCTTTCTTTTTTTTTTTTTTTTTGAAGGGTTTTAAATAAGGGAGCAGCATTGTTATAACTTCTTTCAAAAGAGTGATCTGGCTCTCCAGTCTGGAAGATGGTTTGATGGGGGGCTAAACGGGAGACCGGGAGAACAGGTATGAGACATGTAATGAGTTGGTGAGAGATACTGAGGCAGAATTGCCAGAGCAGTGGTGGTAGGAATGAGGATAGGAGAGGGGAAATTTGGCAAATATTTGGGAGATTAAATTGGCTGGTTCTGTTGATTAGGTTTGGGATTAAGGGAGAAGAAGGCGTCTAGGATTGCTTCCTAGTTTAGCTCTGAGTGACTGCATGAGTGGTATTTTCACCCCCCTTCCAAAGAAGACAGGTAGAGGGGTAGTTTTTGTCAGGAGTTATAATGAGTTCTGTTGTTGACAAGTTCAGATGCTCAAATGTGGAGATGTTTTTATAGTGATTCCTGCTGTTTTTGCTGAAGACACAGCTGTGAGATTACCTGTTTTACTACAAAGTGAACTAAAGTTACATTGGGATTCTGGAAGTAACCCACTTAATATTGCACAACATCCAGACCAAAGAGACTAATTGAGATTTCACTAGCAATGAGGGGCAGTACTGTGTCTATTACAGTCTTTTAAGTTAGCCACTTGCTTATGTGAGAGTTGATTGGTTAAAACTAGTGGTATAGAATTACATAGCCAATATATGGCTATCCGATCACTTTCTAAAACAAATTTATATCATTGTTTTGAATAAATTATCTGTGCCTCAGTTTCTTTATTTGTAAAAAGGGAGATGATGCCAATTGCCATCTATCACAAAAAATCTTGGAAGATTATTCAGGTAGCACAATTAGTTACATGTTAATAATTTTGATTCCAGTGAATGAAATTATTGTTTTAATCCTTTTTTGCTTTATCAATGTCACTCCTTTGGAAATAATTCCTGGTCCCGTGGTGGCAACAAAGAATCTCTATCATCTTGGTATTATGAAAACTGGTTGTAACGGTTTTCTGACTGAACACATGAAATATATTTTGTTGAAAGTATTTTATGACTGCAGTGTGGCAAAAGTCTGCAAATGACAACTTCCTGCAGTTTGTTCAGACCAAGATTTTAAAAATAAAGCACCGAATTTAAACCCAACATTGGTTCCCACCTGTTGCTGAGAATTCTTTCAAAATTAAACCTCTATATTTAGAGAAAGTAATACTTGCACTAGTTTAAGATAACTAGGTTCTAAAATTTTGTTATGTTTATTTTTAGGTGATCACTCATACTTTCCACCAAATGTAAAAACTTAACTCATTGTGAGGCTCTTGAGGGGAAATGTAGTAATTACAAAGCATTAGCTACTTAACCATAAACCAACTTGAAACTTTTTTTTTTTTTCAGTTAAAAACAAACAACTTCTTGAAAACTACTTTTAAAAAATGAATATAATTACATGATTTATATCCCCAAATCCACATCTTGCCTTAAGAATTCTATTAAGTATCATATATTCTAATTCCTTTGCAGTTGTTTTAAGCAGTTGTCTGGTACCATCTGTCTTCTGTTGAGATCAGTGTCTGTAGTTAGAAGAATCCCTAGAGTTTGAAATAATAAGTTCCCTACCCTTTAATCTTTCACTGATAATATTGAATTTCCTGTGTTCTTAGTGACCTTATACCTAATACGGGGTACAGAAATGTTTTAATAAAAATTGATTGAAAATGCTGATTTTGTTTTGTATCAGTTTCTTTAATTTGCTTTTTGGGGACAGAATCTCACTCTATTGACCAGGCTTGAGTTCACTGGCTCAATCTTGGCTCACTGCAACCTCTACCTCCTGGGCTCAAGCAGTGCCCGCCAGCATCAATTTCTCGAGTAGCTGGGACTAAGGGCAAACATCACCACACCCAGCTAATTTTCATATTTTTTTGTAGAGACTGTTTTACCATGTCACCCAAGCTGGTCTCAAACTCCTGGACTCAAGGGATCCAACTGCCTTGGCCTCCCAAAGCACTGGGATTATAGGCATGAGGCACAGCACCTGACCTGGCCTTGTATCAGTTTCTAATAATCCAGTGGGCCCAGTGACTTTGTTAGTAACTTCTTTAAAAGTGATACTTATTAGGCTGAGTGCAGTGGCTCATGCCAGTCCTAGCACTGTGGGAGGCCAAGGCAGGAGGATCACTTGAGCTCAGGAGTTTGAGACTAGCCTAGGCAACATAGTGAGACCTCATAAAAAAAAAAAAAAAAAAAAAAAGTGATCAGTATTAGTGTTTGTCTAAGGCTAAATGGGTTGAGGGGAATGGGGAATGACTACCAGTGGGTACTGGGTTTCCTAATGTAAATGAATAAAGTTGGTTGGTATTAAACTAGGAGCAGGTAGAACCATGGGGTATATTAGTAGAAGAGCATATGCCCTTCTAAACGGGACAGCCACTACATTTTGGTCTACTATTTCCTTATCTAATTGCAGGCCTGATGTAACTATATCTTTTAATTTCCAGGAAAAGCAGGAACTGGGTATTTTTAATTGCTCCTAATTTTTTAAACATTACAACAAATTAAAAAAAAAATTTTTAAATACTCTGCAAAGCCAGACTACAAAATATGAAGATAATCCTTCATGGACCAAATATTATAGGCTAGATCAACTACAGATTAGATGATCTCTATTGACCTGGCTAGCTGTAGGACTCCTTTTAAAAAAAATCTTACAAAAATATAATGTGGGCCAGGCACGGTGGCTTATGCCTGTGATCCTAACACTTTGTGGCTGAAGCAAGAGGATCACTTGAGCCCAGGAGTTCGAGACCAGCCTGGGCAACATAGGGAGACCTCATCTCTACACAAAATAAAAAAATTA
Source organism: Sapajus apella (assembly GCF_009761245.1). Classification (NCBI taxonomy): domain Eukaryota; kingdom Metazoa; phylum Chordata; class Mammalia; order Primates; family Cebidae; genus Sapajus; species Sapajus apella. The sequence continues at coordinate 419,567 of NW_022436982.1, forward strand.
GCCAAGTTTGGTGGCATGGGCCTGTAGTCCCAGCTGCCTGGGAGACTGAAACAGGAGGATTGCTTGAGCCCAGGAGATAGTATGGTGAGCCATGATTGATTGTGCCACTATACTCAAGCCTGGGTGGCAGAGTGAGACCCTTTCTCTGAAAAAAAAAAAAAAAAAAAAAAAAGTATGTATACATGTATAGTTTTGTTTTTTGTTTTTAATGCTGTAGGTAGATCACTGTGTGTGTTTTGTTACAGACACTTAGTGGGTGCCTTACAGAACTTGTCTGCTGCAAATGGTTAATCAGCACACTTGTGGAGAGTATGTTAACATATCAAATTTTACAATCAATGCCTGTATAAGTTATTTCAGTTTTAAACTTGAAGAAACTGAGACCCATAGTTGTTAAATAATTTGACTATGTATCACATCTGGTTTTTAGCACAGCCTGACTGAGTCCTTGACTTTTTTGCCTTCTAATCTAGAAATCTGCTGTACTAGTTACTGCTGCACAAATGCTTTGGTAGTATTAACAGATATTTGGGAAAAAAAATCTTATTTAACATCTTAAAATAGAAAAAATAAACCATGTGGATATTTTGCTCCTTGTTCAATTCCATCTCCCTCCCTACAGAATAAAAATGTGTTTGGTAGCAGTGGTAGTTTTAAGGGCCTATGTTTATTGGATGTCTATGATATGTTACACCAATGCTTTAGTGTTAGTTACCTTCTAAATTTAGTGACATGCCAATAATTATAGGTAATCTATTTCTAAGAAGGATGGAGGCAGGTCTTACAATAAAATGTGTAGCTACAAAGAAAACAGTGAATAAAAATAAAAGCACACGTTTGAACAATGCAGATATGACTAAGCACATGGAGAAGGGTCATTATCCTGGTAAGCCTGTCTAAAGAGATCTAAAGTAAAACTCCTGGGGTACAGGTAAAATAAAGTTCATTTCAGTAACATTTTGGCAACTTGAATTCAAACATACTTAAATTTGTGGAAAGAGAAAAATTAGTTTAGGTCCGCCCTGCTCCCCTCCTTCTCAAGGGAGATCTGTAGCTATTTGTAGGTTATAGCCTTTTTCTTTCTTTCTTTCTTTCTTTTTTTTTGAGAACGAGTTTTATTTTTTTATTTTTGTTACCCAGGCTGGAATGTAGTGGTGGGATCACCGCTCACTGCAACCCTTAGTGTCCTGGGTTCAAGCAATCCTCCTGCCTTAGCATCCCAAGTAGCTGGGATTACAGATGCCTGCCACCATAGCCAGCTAATTTTTGTATTTTTAGTAGAGACAGAGTTTCACCATGTTGGCCAGGCTGATCTTGAACTCCTGACCGCAGGTGATCCACTTGCTTCGGCCTCCCAAAGTGCTGGGATTACAGGCATGAGCCACTGCGTCCAGCTGGTTATAGCCTTTTTCTGTGTAACTTTTGCAGCTTATAGTTGAGGGTTACCCATATGTTCATTATTTATGTCTTTTTTTTTTTTTTTTTAGGAGAGGGGTCTCACTATGTTGCCCAGGCTGCATTATTCATGTATCTATCCTGTTAACTTGCTTGTTATATTTGTTTGTTCTCCTCCCTAATCTTCTAATCAGGCTTCTACATGTTGAAGAAAGAATTCTTAAAGCAATTCTTTGCTCCCATCCTCCCCTAACTACTGAAAAATAAATCCAGTAATACAATTTGAATAAAACATTAAGATTTTAGGGTATAGTAGTATCCCCCCTTATTCAGGGAAGATACATTCCAAGACTCCCGGTGGATGCCTGAAACCATGGATAGTAACAACCCCTATTATAGGTTAGAGATTTTTTTTCCTTACTAAGTCTAGAACTTTCACTCTTTCACTTAAAGGAAGTACTACAGCTTCTCTTTGGCATACCTGAATTGCCAACATTACTACTCTTTTGGTCTGGGGCCATTGTTTAAGTAAAATAAGGGTTACGTGAACACAAGCATTGCAATACCCCACAGTTGATCTGGTAACTAAAATAGCTACTAAGTGACTAGTGAGTGGGTAGTTTATACAGTGTGAATAGGCTGGACAATGGGATGATTCACATTCCAGGAGGGGTTTTGTGAGAGATTGTGAGAAATTTTAATCATGCTACTCAGAATGGTGTACAATTTAAAATCTTACAAATTGTTTCTTTCTGGAATTTTTCACTTAATATTCCTGGTTTTGGACTGGTTGATTAAGGGTAACTGAGACAGCAGAGAGCTAAACCGGATGACAAGTACTACTATAACTTACATTGTGATTGTAAATCTAAAAACAACAACCAGTAAATAAACTAATGAAGCATTATTTTTTCTCCAATTTATTTATTTTATTGCATTTTAGGTTTTGGGGTACATGTGAAGAACATGCAAGATTGTTGCATAGGTACACACATGGCAGTGTGATTTGCTGCCTTCCTCCGCATCACCTACATCTGGCATCTCTCCCCTTGCTATCTCTCCCCAACTCCCCACCGTCCCTCCCCTATTTCCTCCCAACTGACCCCAGTGTGTAGTGCTCCCCTCCCCGTGTCCATGTGTTCTCATTGTTCAACACCCACCTATGCAGCACTTTTTTTTTTTTTTTGAGACAGGGTCTTACTCTATTGCCATGCTGGAGTGCAGTGGTGCGATCTCAGCTCACTGCAACCTCTGCCTCCCAGGGTCAAATACTTCTCCTGCCTCAACCTCCCAAGTACGTAGCTGGGATTACAGGCACGCGCCACCATCCCTGGCTAATTTTTTGTATTTTTAGTAGAGACAGGGTTTCACCATGCTGGCCAGACTGGTCTTGAACTCCTGACCTTGTGATCTGCCTGCCTCAGTCTCCCAAAGTTCTGGGATTACAGGCGTGAGTCACCGCGCCCAGCCAGTAAGCACTATTTTTACCTTAGGAGTTTACTTCAACAGAGTTTTTAAAAATGGAGTTCTAATTTAACCATATTAAATAACTTTTTTTTACATAAAGCATCTAACATATAGTGCTTGGCATAAAATAGAACTCAATAAATTTTAGTTTAATTAGATCATCAAAGTAGTATGAATGTGCACTATCCACTGACATAATGGAATTAGCCTTTTATATTAAATGTTTCGTTAAACCACATGAAGTGTTCATAGTGAAGTTGGTAACAACATTGTGGATATTCGGTTTCTTAAAGTCATAAGGACCCTGAGGATGTCTCCATTACTTTGGATGATGGGACTTGTAAAGAGTTAGGAAACTCAGAGAAAATGGCTCTACGGCCACATAAGCAGGTGTTATGGAATCTTTTAATCACTTGGTTGCCTTGGGTAAGACAGTGGACTTTTTTTTTTTCTTTTTTTTTTTTTGGGGGGGGGGCATGGAGTCTTGCTCTATCACCAGACTGGAGTGCTGTGGTGTGATCTTGGCTCACTGCACCCTCCACCTCCCAGGTTCAAGCGATTCATGTGCCTCAGCCTCCCAAGTAGCTGGGATTACAGGCACGCACTGCCACACCCAGCTAATTTTTGTATTTTTAGTAGAGATGGTGTTTCACTATGTTGGCCAGAATGGTCTTCATCTCCTGACCTCGTGATGCACCCACCTTGGCTCCCAAAGTGCTGAGATTACAGGCATGACCCATCACACCCAGCCGATAATAGAACATTTCTAAAAAAAATTTTTTTTTAAGGCGGAGTCTTGCTCTGTCACCCAGGTTGGAGTGCAATGGCACAATCTCAGCTCACTGCAACCTCTGCCTCCTGGGTTCAAGTGATTCTCCTGCCTCAGCCTCCTGAGTAGTTGGGATTACAGGCGCTTGCCACCATGCCTGGCTAATTTTTGCATTTTCAGTAGACAAGGTTTCACCATGTTGGCCAGGCTGTTCTCAAATTCCTGACTTCAAGTGATCCAACGGCCTTAGCCTCCCAAAGTGCTGGGATTACAGGCGTGAGCCACTGTGCCCTGCCCATTTCTAAATATTTAAAATGAACAGAATCTAAGCAGATACTGTCACTTAAAATATTTGTTGCACACCTATCTAGCGCAATGCTTGGCTGAGTGGGATCATATTGCTTTTGTCTTTAATAATTCACACAGTAGTATAAGGCAGAGCCATCTTACGTTATCTCTGGAACAAGACTGGCAGTAAATTTTTTAAAAAATGAGTATGTTATAAATGCCCTGTCAGATGTATCACCAAAACTCCACAGGAGTTTAGAGAGAAGTCACATTTCCCTGAAATTAATCTAGTCAGCATATATTTATGGATAGTATGGATATTTTTATGGCTGTAATGAATAGCATATGAGAAGGTTTATGTTAAATTAAAGCATAGATTGCAATATAGTTATGAGTACAGTGTTATATACAATTTTTTAAAGGCTAGAAAGCCACTGAAATCTTAAAAAACAGTTGTATCAAGTCAATTTAGGGAGGCTGGGAGGGAGAAAGAGAGGTGAAATTAAAAATATATATACTTTTTCATTTAGAAATATATTTTTAAAATAAATAATACAGTCACATAGTTTCAACTTTTAAAAAACAAATTGTTTAAGGTCTTGCCCTGTGTGATAGAGACACCAGTGAAATAGAAATGACAATAGGAAAGGTAATAATAACTACCAGCATTTTTGAGTATACAGTAGTTTCCTTCCCATAATCATCCTCTATCACCTACCTCCCCTTACCCCTGCAAGACCACTATTATTACTTGTGCATCCTGTCAGTGGTATTTTTTGTCTGATAAGCACACATATATATTTATTATAGATTATTTATCTCTCTCTTTTACAAACTGTTCTTTACCTTGCTTTATTCACAATATATTGGAGAGCTTTCTTTTTTTAATAACATAGCTTACTTACTCTTTGTAATTGCCTCATAGTATTCATTAAATGGACTATCATAATTTATTTAACCAGTTCCTATTCCATGACTTCGCTATAACAGGCAGTGCTGTAATTAATAACATTATACTTAGTCATTTCGTACTTCTATGTAATATCTGGAGGATAAGGATAAGTTCCTAGAGGTGGAATTGCTGGATCAGTGCATTTGTATTTGTGATTTTGATAGCTATAAATCAGTGGCATACAATCATAATCACCTAGGGAACTTTTTCAAAGTTCTTATGTCTGTCTTTCCTAAAACCACCTGGGAGTTTTTTCTTGTTGCTTTTTGGTTTTCTATAGATCTGGGATGGGCCCAGGTATATCTCTCTCTCTCTCTCTCTCTCTCTCTCTCTCTCTCTCTCTCTCTCTGTGTGTGTGTGTGTGTGTGTGTGTGTGTGTGTGTGTGTGTGTGTATTAGATGGATATATAGATCTATATACATAGATAGATCTATATATTTAGATAGATATATAGATCTATGTATACATATATATATACACACATAGATTTGTTTGTGCATATGTGTGTGTATAGATATTTTATTTATTTATTTATTTTTGAGACAGAGTCTTGCTCTGTTGCCAGGCTGGAGTGCAGTGGCGCGATCACAGCTCACTGAAACCCCTGCCTCCTGGGTTCAAGCGATTCTTCTGCCTCAGCCTCCTGAGTAGCTGGGGCTACAGGCATGTGCCATCATGCCCAGAGACAGGGTTTCACCATGTTGGCCAGGATGGTCTCAGTCTCTTGACCTTGTGATCTGCCTGCCTCTGCCTCCCAAAGTGCTAGGCTTACAGGCATGAGACACCATGCCCAGCCAGGTATCTATATTTTTTATTAAAGTATCTAGAGTAGGCTGGGCATGGTGGCTCATGCCTGTAATCCCAGCACTTTGGGAGTCTGAGGCAGGTGGATCACTTGAGGTCAGGAGTTCGAGACTAGCCTGGCCAACATGGTGAAACTGCCTCTCTACTAAAAAAAAAAAAAAAAAAAAAAAAAATAGCGGGGCGTGGTGGTGCACACCTGTAATCCCAACTATTTGGGAGCCTAAGCCATGAGAATCGCTTGAACCCAGGGTGCAGAGGTTGCAGTGAGCTGGGATTATGCCACTGTACTGCAGTCTGGGCAACAGAGCAAGACTGTCTCGAAAAACAAACAAACAAACAATAAACAACAACAACAACAACAACCCTGGTGTCTAGAGTGATTCTAATATTTGTCTCAGAAGGAGGAGGAGGGGCTCAACATTGTAGAATGGAGTGTGGTATGCAGAAGCATATTTAGGCTGGGTTCAGTGGCTTACACCTGTAATCCCAGCACTTTGGGAGTCTGAGGCAGGAGGATCATTTGAGCCCAGGAGTTTGAGACTAGCCTGAGCAACATAGGGAGACCGTTTCTCTCTCTCTCTCTCTTTTTTTTTTTTTTTTTTTTTTGGAGAGTCTCGCTCTGTCGCTGGGAGCCAGGCTGGAATGCAATGGCAAGACCTCGGCTCACTGCAACCTCTGCCTCCTGGATTCAAGCAATTCTCCTGCCTCAGCCTTCCAAGTAGCTGGGACTACAGGCGCGTGCCACCATGCCCAGCTAATTTTTGTATTTTTAGTAGAGATTGGGTTTCACCATGTTGGCCAGGATGGTGTCTATCTCTTGACCTCGTGATCCGCCTGCCTCGGCCTCCCAAAGTGCTGGGATTACAGGCATGAGCCACTGCGCCTGGCGGGAGACCCTTTCTCTACAAACAAATGTAAAAATTAGCCATATGTGGTGATATGTACCTGTAGTCCTAGTTGGGAAGCTGAGGTGGGAGGATCACTTGAGCCCAGGAGGTCGAGGCTGCAGTGAGCCATGATCACATAACTGCACTTCAGCCTGGGCAACAGAGCAAGACCCTGCCTCAAAAAGAAAACCCAAGCCGGGTGCGGTGGCTCAAGCCTGTAATCCCAGCACTTTGGGAGGCCGAGGCGGGTGGATCACGAGGTCAAGAGATCAAGACCATCCTGGTCAACACGGTGAAACCCCGTCTCTACTAAAAATACAAAAAATTAGCTGGGCATGGTGACGTGTGCCTGTAATCCCAGCTACTCAGGAGGCTGAGGCAGGAGAATTGCCTGAACCCAGGAGGCAGAGGTTGCGGTGAGCCGAGATCGCGCCATTGCACTCCAGCCTGGGTAACAAGAGCAAAAAAAACTCCGTCTCAAAAAAAAAAAAACAAAAAAAAAAAACCAAAAAAACAGGTAACATGGGGAAGTTATACATGTGAGAGGCAGGGGATATATGGGAAATTTTTATACCTTCCACTCAATTTTGCTATGAACCTAAAACTCTAGAAAATAAAGTCTAATAAAAAATCATTTTAATCTGGACATGGTGGCTCACACCTATAGTCCCAGCCACTTGGGAGGTTGAGATGAGAGGATCTCTTGTGCCTACAAGTTTGAGTCCGAAGACCCTATCTCAAAAAATTAATTAAATAAATTTCTTAAAAACTTATTGTTTTTAAAAAACTAATTTGTTTTAAAAAATTATTTTTTAAAAAGACACAGAGGGATGTTGCAGTTATCTACTGCTATGTTACAAATTACCCTCAAAACTTAGTGGCTTAAAACAATTATTTTATTTGCTCAGTTCTGTGAGTCGGATTTTGGACTGGTCTTTGCCCAGATATTTGGGTTGTTCTTTTCCTGATCTGACCTGAGGTCACTGATGTGGCTGCATGTGATGCCACTGGGCCTGGATAGTCTAAGATAGCTTCTCACATGTCTGGCTTTGGTGATGGCTGTTGGCTGGGTCCTTGAGGCCTAGGCATGAAAGTTGCATAGCATTACTTCCACCATATTGCATTTGGTAAAAACAAGTCACAAGGCTAGCCTAGATGAAATGAGGGAAGACATAGACTTCATTTCTTGATGGAAGAACCTGCAAATAATTTTTGATTTAAAAAACAAAGCTACCTTCAAAAAGCAAATCTACCAGCTGGTATAGTGGCTCACGCCTGTAATCCCAGCATTTTGAGAGGCTGAGGCTGGTGGAGCACCTGAGGTCAGGAGTTCAAGACCAGCCTGGCCAACATGGCAAAACCCCATCACTACTAAAAATACAAAAATTAGCCAGGCATGGTGGTGCTTGCCCCTAATCCCAGCTACTTGGGAGGCTGAGGCAGGAGAATTGCTTGAACCCAGGAAGTGGAGGTGAGCTGAGATCATGCCTCTGCACACCAGCCTGGGCAACAGAGCAAGACTCCATCTCAAAAAACAAAAACACACAAAAAAACCCAAATCTGCCACAAATAGAAAAGGCCAGGATTAGTTTAGGATGTGTTACTCAGCCCATTTAGCTTTTTAGCCTAAGTAGTATTTCCTCCAAAGCAAATTATTCAAGGTTCTTTAATTATCTGTATTACCTTGCCCTCAACTCTTTCTCTATTTCTGCTAGAAAGAAGATAAAATATGCAAATCAACAGGAAGTAATAAAAACTTTAAAAAAAGAAAAAGTATAAATTAAAATGAAAACAGGAAAGTTTTACCATGAGTTACCTAACTGAATTTTTGAAAACTCTGGATTATAAAATCATTTTAAAAAAGAAAATGTAGTTTATTTACTTTTGGATATTCTCATGAACTTAACAGTGATATAGAGCACTCAGGATCTTGACTTTAATAATAGACCAGGATTATGTGTTATTACCACGTCATTTGTTAGTATTTAATTAAATATCTCAGTGTTAAAGTTTTAAAAACATTTTATAACTATTTAAAATCTTGACCATGGTATTAATTTCCTGGGTAAATTATTTGATTCATATTCTGTACAGGTAGAGATTGATGACCACCTTTTGGAATGATCTGAAATCCTGAATTAGTAGATGCTGAATTGATGATGTCTTTACTTCTATTTAGCTAACTTTTGCCAGTACTCAGCAAATACAAGTGCTATCTTCCTTTGAGTTCTATTAGTGTATAATCCTCTGTGGTATGCCATTTAATTCTGCTTTTCATTCTGAAAGAGTTCTTAGCCCCTGTTCATTCATGGGAAACAGTTGTGCAGCATGCCTTGACATTAAGTTGAGCATCTAAAATTAGTCCTGCTATGATCAGTTGTTGGGAACAAGGTTTCAGTAGTTGTGGCTTGTATAAAGTAGATATTGCAAGGTTGGAAGGAACTCCCTAGAAATAAGTAAGTGATATGTTATATATGTGTTTATTTGTGTATCTGTGTGTATATATAATGGAAGATCTCTTTTTACTAAGCAGATTAACAAATTATATGTTACCACAAATTCTTCACATGCAATACAAAGCATCTTTGTTCATGCACTATGCTATTTAATCAATAATTTCAGAAAATTGAGAACTTGACAAAATATTTTTTGCATGTTTGTTTAGTGGTTTTCAGTTTTTAAAAGACATAATTGTATCATATATACTCTATTTCAAGTGAATGGCTTTTCTTTCTCTCCTCAGAGTTTATAGAAACCTGTTCGCCAAAATGGCATCCTGGTTATATGAATGTCTTTGTGAAGCTGAACTTGCACAGTATTATTCTCATTTCACTGCCCTTGGCCTTCAGAAAATAGATGAATTAGCCAAGATTACAATGAAGGACTACTCCAAATTAGGAGTCCACGACATGAACGACCGCAAACGTCTCTTCCAACTTATCAAAATTATTAAGATTATGCAGGAAGAAGATAAAGCAGACAGTATCCCAGAGCATCATCTTCAGACAAGCAGCCTGCGCATCAAGTCACAGAAATTAAGATCTGGCCCTCGCAGACAGCTGAATTTTGATTTTCCTGTTGACAATAAAGACAGAAGTGCCAGCAATGATGGGTTTAAAATGTGCATTTTATCAGATTTCTCTGCAAATGAACAGAAGTCCACTTACCTAAAAGCACTAGAACACATGCTACCAGATGATTCCCAGTACCATACAAAAACAAGAATTCTGAATGCCACAGCTGCTGATTCCTATGTGCAAACCGAAATCAGCACTTCACTGTTTTCACCAAATTGCTTTTCTCCAATACTGGGGGATTGTGATATTCCCATTATTCAAAGAATCTCTAATGTTTCAGGGTATAACTATGGAATCCCTCATTCTTGTATCAGGTAATAAATGTTATCTTTTCTTTCTTTTGAGGGAAAGCAGCCTCTAGCAAGGGCAGGCCTCTTCTTTATGTCCAGCAGAGAGTATCTACTCCTTATTTACAGTAAATAAATATAACAAATTATCATGAACAGCTTTTGCATCAGTAATAGGAATACCTGGATGCGGGAAAATTAAAGAGAAATTGGGACTTTCTAGAGGGGAGAAAGATGATATTGTTCATGTACATCAAAACAGCTGCTACTTGCCAGGATCTGTAGCAGACCTGTTTCTATTATTTATTATAGCTTAATGTGATACATCTAGTACATCTGTGAAAGTAGCATAGTTAACCCTTCTACAATGGAGAAAAAAATTACACAATCCACAGGACTTTTTTAAGGTTATCCAATTCACTTCAACCAACCAGGAGACTTAATGATGCTTTGTTAAAAACAAGGGCATGTAGTTTCATTAAGTAGGTCTTTGGAGCAGTTAGTTCATCTGCACACATTGAAATATGATCCTGATTTTTAGTGCTTTCTACAGTTTCAGCCCTGGAAAAAACATAATTTTGGTGATTACAAACAGTAAGACATCGTTGGTAGAGATTACAGTTTGAGAGTCAGGATGACAATAAGTTATTTTCACGAGTGTTTTGAGTTAGAATTTGAAATAAGGTCCCTAAGAGGTGAAATAACAAGTAATTCCTAGTACTAACAGTGGTATCATAGGAAATATGTTCTTGTAAAAATAATTGCTTGTTTTATTTTAAACGTTATATACGTGAGTTATGGGAAAATAAAATTCATTCTTGAGCCATATTTTCTTTTTAAAAATACTGTTATTCATATGTTAAGATAAAGTATTTATGTCTGGTCTTACATTGGCTAAGGTTTCAGAAGATCTCATAATCAGTTCTTTTACTCCATAAAAATAGAAGACTCAGTTTTATGGTAAAAATATATTTAGTAATTTGAAATAAATTTTACAACGTTTTGGAAAACATTTTGTTTGGTCTAGGAGAACACAGAGCATATAATACTGTTTTCTTCTTTTAATTGTAAGAGGAATAGATTGTTCCTTGACTATGAAGTCAGATTGTTGCTATTCTGTTGGTTAAATCAGTGGTGAAGGAGTAAATATTTTCTTGAATATTATCTTTTTATTGAATGACACATAAAAATCTAAATTGGAATTACTTAAAAATACTATTTTACATTGTTTAACACCATCAAGGATAGAATGGATATTTTAGTTTAACCATTGCCATTTCATTTATTTTACTTTTTGTTTATTTGTTTTGTAGAGACAGGGTCTTGCTCTGTTGCCCAGGCTGAAGTCCAGTGCTCTGTTGCCCAGGCTGAAGTCCAGTGGTGCAGTCATAGCCCACTGCAGCCTCAAACTCCTGAGGTCAAGCTACGCAAGTAGCTAGGACTGCAGGTACACATCACTGTCCCCAGCTAATTTTTCAAATTTTTCTAGAGTTAGGGATCTCACTGTGTTACCCAGGCTGGTCTTGAAGTCCTGGCCTCAAGTGATCCTCCCACTTCAGCCCCCCAAAGGACACAGATGAGAGCTACTCCACCCTGCCCAAATTAGAGCTTTTTAGAAGAACATGCGTGTCTTTTTGCCCCTTGAACTTGAAAATGATGGGCCTTTTGTTCATATGAGTCATCGTAGAGCCCTGGACACTTTTAAAAAGTACTAAACATTTTCTGTCCTCTTCGATTAGCTTTATGTGATTAGGTTATTTATATCCAACAACTAAAGATTTTTAAAAAATTTTTTTAGCCTTTTCTTTATTTTTCCACCTAACCAGTGTGCTAACAACTAAAGATTTTAACACAAAACCCTTATTAAAATGATGCATTAAGCAGGGCACAGTGGCTCACCCCTCTAATCCCAGCACTTTGGGAGGCCAATGAGGGTGGATCACCTTAGGAGTTTAAGACCAACCTGGCCAACATGGAAAAACCCTGTCTCTGCTAAAAATACAAAAATTAGCTGGGCATCCTGGCAGGTACCTGTAATCCCAGCTATTCGAGAGGCTGAGGCAGGATAATCGCTTGAACCTGGGAGGTGGAGGTTGCAGTGAGCCAAGATTGCACCACTGCACTCCAGCCTGAATGATACAGTGAGACTCTTGAAAGAAAAAAATATGCATTAAAATTCTTCATTTTCGATGAGCACAGTGGCTCATGCCTATAATCCTGGCATATTGGAAGGCCAAGGCAGGCAAGATTGCTTGAGCCCAGGAGTTTGAGGCCAGCCTGGGCAACATGGTGAGATACTGTCTCTACAAAAATTAGCCAGGTGTGGTGGCATGCACCTGTAGTTCAGCTACTATTGGCTGAAGTGGGAGGATGTCTTCAGCCCAGGAGGTTCAGGCTGCAGTAAGCTGTGCTCATACCACTGCACTCCAGCCTGGGTGACAGAGCAAGACCCTGTCTCAAAACAAAAAATTCCCTTTTCTTGTGAAAAATTAAACATATGCAAAATAAGAGAAAATAGAACTGTGAATTCTTATTTGTCCATCATCCAGTTTCATTTCTTTTTTGAGACAGAGTCTCACTCTGTTGCCCAGGCTGGAATGCAGTGGCATGATCTCAGCTCACTGTAACCTCCACCTCCTGGGTTTAAGCGAGCACTCCTGGCAAAGTTTTTTATTTTTAGTAGAGATGGGATTTCACTGTGTTGGCCAGGTTGGTCTCAAACTCCTGACCTCAAGTGATCTGCCTACCTCAGCCTCCCAAAGTTCTGGGATTACAGGCATGAGCCACGATGACCAACCCATCATCCAGTTTTAATGATTGTCAGGATTTTCCCATACTACCTCAAAATGGTACATTTCATTCATTCAGTCATTTATTCTTTGTTTATTCCACTTGCATTTTCATGCAGAAATGATGCTAAGTCCCTAAATTTTGGTTAAAAATAAATTTGTTTTAAAACATTATATTAGAAAATTATTTGCTGTTTGTTTTTTTTTTTTAAGCCAATTCAGATCCCATAAAAAATAAATTTTCCAGCCTGGGCGTGATGGCTCATGCCTGTAATCCCAGCATTTTGAGAGGCCAAGGCAGGAGGAATTGCTTGAGGCCATGAGTTCAGCCTAGGAAGATAGTGAGACTATCCCTACAAAAAATACAAAAATTGGGCCAGGCGCGGTGGCTCAAGCCTGTAATCCCAGCACTTTGGGAGGCCGAGGCGGGTGGATCACAAGGTCAAGAGATCGAGACCATCCTGGTCAACATGGTGAAACCCCGTCTCTACTAAAAATACAAAAAAAAAATTAGCTTGGCATGGTGGCGCATGCCTGTAATCCCAGCTACTCAGGAGGCTGAGGCAGGAGAATTGCCTGAACCCAGGAGGCGGAGGTTGCGGTGAGCCGAGATCGCGCCATTGCACTCCAGCCTGGGTAACAAGAGCGAAAAAAACTCCGTCTCAAAAAAAAAAAAAAATACAAAAATTAACTAGTTGTGGTGTTGTATGCCTATAGTCCCAGCTGCTCGGGAGGCTGAAGTACAATCACTTGAACCCAGAAGGTTGAGGTTGCAATGAGCTGGGGTTATGCCACTGCACTCCAGCCTGGGTGACAGAGTGAGGTCCTATCTTAAAAAAATATAATTTTTCAGCAGCCAGTTGGAGAGCTAAAGAAATAAGAATTGATGTAAAACAATTGTATAAAATAGTATCCTGTATAAGGTCTCTCAGGGGATTTTTGTTTGTCAGGTTTTTTTTTTCGGTGGTTCGGTTTTTTTTTTGGAGGGGAAGGGGCGAAGTAGGGTAGGGATGGAGAGAGAAGGACTTTCTCAGTGCTGACACTTTACTTTGTAATCTTAAGAAATACATTATGCCCAGCGTACAGCAAAATGTACCAATACTTTGGCCTGCTAAGTAGTCTTGTCCTATTATTAAAAATTAAAAGCCTATTTATAAACATGTATTAGACAGAACACTTCAGAGAAACAGAATCCTTGGACTGTGATGGAGAAAATCAGAGTTTGTGTTCGAAAACGCCCCCTGGGCATGAGGGAGGTACGTCGTGGAGAAATTAATATTATTACTATAGAAGACAAGGAAACACTACTTGTACATGAGAAGAAAGAAGCAGTTGACCTCACTCAATATATTCTTCAGGTATGATGTTTTCCTTTTATGTTTGGAACTAATATTATCAAGTATTTTTTTTTTCTTTTTGTTTGAGTGGTGGCATATAAGTTTCTGTTAGAACACAGGAAATCAAGTTTCTGGTTTGGGTATTGACATTCATTCCTGTTGTGACACTGTATTAAGTCGTTGTTATCCAGGGCCTTCATTTTTTAAAAGGATGATGTAATAGAGTATACAAAAACAATTTCTCTTGTGCAATGGAGCTACATCATATATTAACCTGCTTTCTGTAAATTTAATTACACATATTCATCCAAAAAAAAAGGAGGAATGAAGGAATAAAAATAATTTAATGAAATGGGGCCAGGTGTGGTGGCTCATGCCTATAATCCCAGCATTTTGGGAGGCTGAGGCAGAAGGATCACTTGAGCCCAAGAGCCTGAGACCAGCCTGGGCACCATAGCAAGACCCTGTCTCTCCAGAAAAAATTTTAAAACTAACCCAGCATGATGGCATACCTGTAGTCTTAGCTACTCAGGAGACTGAGGTGGGAGGATCACTTGAGCCCAGGAGTTCTACTTTACAGTGAGCTATTAATGCACCACTGCACTCCAGCCTGGCGACAGTGGGAAGATCTGCCTGTAAAAGAATATAAAAATAAAAAAATAATTAGGTAGTTGTCAACAGGACCGGTCACTGAATATATGCCCCGGAGTGACTATGAGATGTTACACAGTTGATTTCCATTCTTACTTGCATCTCACAGTGTGAGCCTCTCACTCTGCTGAGTTTGAGTCTTGGGTTTAATGATGGACAATGCCTTTTTGGGCAACATGGCCTCCAGTTGCTAGCCACGTGCTTATTTTGATTCTCTGAAGACAGTATAAGCTGTCTTGGGCTTATACTTAATTGTTGGAAATTGGGCTCTGAGAAGGCCACTTTATATAGGGTAGAATGCAGTGGGTAAATAGAATCCAGGGATATAATTTCACATCTAACATATAAGGGTTTAAATAAAACACTGATAACTCAGACATGTAAAGAATGTTCACTGCCTGCTAGAGTGATTATGAAAAGTCCAAGGAGAAAAAGTTTGGTATTGAAAGGAACTTATTCCAAGCTGAAGGTACCTTGCAATAATTCTTTAGTCTCATAAGGAAACCGCAAACTCCACAGATGGAAAGAATTATCATTTAGGTACTCCTAAAATTGTGAAACAATTGTGAGTAATCTAAAACCAGATAATCCATCAGATATTAAGATTTGAAAATGCATAGTTTATCTTACTCTGAATCTACTTACCTAAACGTTCATATTATATTTATTTATTCTCTCTCTCTCTCTCTCTCTCTCATTCTCTTGCCTCAAAACCCAGTGACTGCTAGGGAGAAAAAAAGCTGGTATGCTAGCAATTCATCTTAGTCAGCTGAGATCTTACATTAGTGAAATAAATCCTTTAATGCTAAAATCATATTGTTAACACTTTCCCCCTCTTTCAAACCTGCATTGTTCTTCTTTTTCTTTGGTTACCAAAATTGTGTTTCACTGATATTAAGAGTAATCCACTGAGTCTTTCTATTGGTACTAAATTATTAGGCCACTGTAAAACCAACCCAATCACTTTAACAGCCTTATTGATTGCTGATCAGTGCACGATCTATTGGGTCTCTGTGGGAGATATTTATTTTGAAAATGGACTAAATGACCAATTAGTTGTAATGCTATCTAGTTCCATGGCTACTTATAGCCATAGTAATAGCCCTATCCAATCACTGTCTACCTAAGACTTCCTTAAGAATGCTTCTGTCACAGTAATTCCCTCAAGGGAGGCATCATCTTATCTTTTGTGTTTTTCTGTTATCCCCAAACACAATAACCTTACTTTTTTGTCATTACCACTGATCAATACTTATTGAATACCCATAGTTTCCATGGCACTTTCTCTGCTGTTTGAACTTTGGACCTTTGCTCTCATAGGTCCATGTACTTACCTGTCAATGCTATAATATAAAAACATTGGGAAGACTTCGTTTCCTTTTTTCTTCCTCAAATAGAAAGTGCTAAATATTGATTGGAGGTTCTTTGGGTTTTATTTTTAAATATATTTAGACATAATAGGTTTTTTGTTTTATTAAGTGTCCTGTCTTCAAATTTTGTTACTTATTACATGTGATCTTATACATATAGTATGCTATCCTACCTAACCATTAAACTTTATATTAATATAATGAGTGAAAAAAACAAGGAAACAAGATATATTGTCTCATTCTAGTTTTTTGAAATTGGCATTGAACACAAGTTTAATATGGAAGCTAATGAAGATGTCATAATACAAAGTGAGTAAGATTGGCCCACGAACACACAAGGAAGCTGTGGGTCAATAGTTTTTGTCTGTCTGTCTGTCTGTCTGAGACAGGGTCTGGCTCCATTGCCCAGGTTGGAGTGCAGTGGTATGATCCTGGCTCACTGCTACCTCCATCTCCTGAGCTCAAGTGATCCTTCCACCTCAGCCTCCTGAGTATCTGGGACTACAGGTACACGCCACCATGCCTGGCTACTTTCTGTATTTTTTTGTAGAGATCGGGTTTCGCCATGTTGCCCAGCTGGTCTTGAACTCCTGAGTTCAAGCAGCCTACCTGCCCTAGCCTCCCAAAGTGTTGGGATTACAGGCGTGAGCCACCAGGCATAAGCCACCACGCCTGGCCTGACCAATCTTATTTATTTATTTATTTATTTATTTCCCATTTATTTATTTTATTGCATTTTAGGTTTTGGCTGACCAATCTTATTTATAAATATAAGTACAAAAGTCTACATAAGACATTGGCAAGTTAGTTTCAGTACTTTATGCTGGGAATGCAAGTATAATGCAAGTTCAGTATTAGGAAATCTATTAACTGTGATAGGCACTATCAAAGCATCTGTTTAAAAATGCAACAACCATACTTGATTATTAAAATACTATTAGTAAAAATGCAAATAGAAGGATAGTTGCTAAATATACACATACTCTTTTACTTAAAATCCTTTAAGACTCTTTATTGTACTTAGAATAAAATTTTAAATCTTTAACAAGCCTCTACATGGCCTGGGCCCTGCTTGCCTGCACGACAAGTTTCTTAAAGAAAAAATAGAAGCTGGGTGTGGTAGCTCATGCCTAGAATCCCAGCATTTTGGGAGGCCAAAGCAGGAGGATCCCTTGAGCCTAGGGGTTCAAGACCAGCCTAGGTAACATGGTGAAACCCTATCTCTATAAAAATTTTTTTTTTTAATTAGCTGGTGGCCGAGTGCAGTGGCTCATACCTGTAATCTCAGCACTTTGGGAGGATAAGGCGGGCGGATCACTTGAAGTGAGGAGTTCAAGATCAGCCTAGCCAACATGGTGAAACTCCATCTCTTTTAAAAATAGAAAATTAGGCCAGGTGCGGTGGCTCATTCCTGTAATCCCAGCACTTTAGGAGGCCGAGGCTGGTGGATCATGACGTCAGAAGTTCGAGACCAGCCTGACCAACATGGTGAAACCCCGTCTCTACTAAAAATACAAAAATTATCGAGGCATGGTGGCACGCACCTATAATCCCAGCTACTCAGGAGGCTGAGGCAGGAGAATTGCTTGAATCCAGGAGGTGAGATCGTGCCACTGCATTCCAGCCTGGACAACAGAGCAAGACTTTGTCTTAAAAAAAAATTAGCTGGGTGTGGTGGCACATACCTATAATCCCAGCTACTAAGGAGGCTGAGGCAGGAGAATCACTTGAACCTGGGAGGCAGAGGTTACAGTGAGCTGAGATCGCACTGCTGCACTGCAGCCTGGGTGACAGAGTGACACTCTGTCTCACAAAAAAAAAAATTGTGCCAAGCCTGGTGACGTGTGCCTGTAGTCTCAGCTACTTGGGAGGCTCAGGTGGGAGGATCACTTGAGCCTGGAAAGTTGAGGCTATAGTGAGCTGTGATCATGCCATTGCACTCCAGCCTGGGTGACAGATTAAGACGCTGTCTTAAAAATAATAAAATATATATGTGTGTATGTATATATATATATATATACATAGAAAAGAGATTATACTGTAATACATCTCAAAAAGTTGGCTGGGTGCAGCGGCTCACCCCTGTAATCCCAGCACTTTGGGAGGCCGAGGCGAGTGGATCATTAGGTTAGGAGTTGAAGACCAGCCTGGCCAAGATGGTGAGACCCTGCCTCTACTAAAAATAAAAAAAAAAAAAAAATTACCAGGCACAGTGGCAGGCGCCTGTAATCCCAGCTACTCAGGAGGCTGAGGCAGGAGAATTGCTTGAACCCTGGCAGCAGAGGTTGCAGTGAGATGAGATTGTACCACTGCCTTCCAGCCTGGGACACACAGTGAGACTCTGTCTCAAAAAAAAAAAAAAAAAAAGTTAACAGTGGCTGAACAGCAAGATTTAAGAATGATTTTATTTCCTTCTCTATTCTCTGTTTTCCATTGTTTCTCTATTCTCTATATTGTGTTCTGTGTTGTAATTTTTTTTTTTTTTTTTTCTGAGGCAGGGTCTTGTTTTGTTGCCTAGGCCGGAATGCAATGACATAATAATAGCTTACTGCAACCTTGACCTCCTGGGCTCAAGCAATCCTCCCACCTCAACCTTCTAGGTAGGTGGGACCACAGGCATCTGCCACCACTCTCAGTTAATATGTATTTTTTTGTAGAGACAAGGTGTTGCCATGTTGCCCACGCTGGTCTCCAACTCCTGGGCTCAAGCACTCCTCCTGACTTGGCTTCCCAAAGTGCTGGGATTATAAACATGAGCCACTGCACCTGGCCTGCATTGTAATTTTTAAAAGATTTCAGGCCTGGAGTGGTGGCTCATGCCTGTAATCCCAGCATTTTGGGAGGCCGAGGTGGGCGGATCATGAGGTCAGGAGTTCGAGACCAGCCTGACCAACATGGTGAAACCCCGTCTCTACTAAAAATACAAAAAGTAGCTGGGCGTGGTAGTGGGCACCTGTAATCCCAGCTACTCAGGAGGCTGTGGCAGGAAAATCACTTGAACCCGGGAGGCAGAGGTTTCAGTGAGCGGAGACCGCACCATTGCACTCCAGTCTGGGCGAGAGAGCGAAACTCCGTCTCAAAAAATATATATATATATTTATATGGGCCTATATATATAGGCACATATATATATATATATATAGTTCATATTTGTCCAGGCACTGGAACTCACGCCTGTAATCCAGCACTTTGGGATGTCAAGGCAGGTGGATTACCTGAGTTTAGGAGTTTGAAACCAAATAAATAAGTAAATTCCATATTTAAAAAATTTTCCACAGTCAGCTATGTGACTTTTATATGAAAAACTAAAAATCTTTGAATAGGATAGATTCACCTATTTCAAAATCAAAAGATACAAAAGTGTAAAATAATAGTGTCCCTTTAATCCTGTTTCCTCCATAAAGGCAACTGGGGTTACCTATTCTAAGTGTGTCTTTCCAGAGATATTCTATAATTACGTGTTACTTTTATTGATTTTTTTTTTTGAGACAGGGTCTCATTCTGTTGCTCAGGCTGGAGTACAGTGGTGGAATCATGGTGCACTGCAGCCTCAACCTCCTGGGCTCAAGCAGTCCTCCCACTTCAACCTCCCTAGTAGCTGGGATTATAGGCACACACCACCATGCTGGGCTAATTTTTGTATTTTTTGTGGAGACTGGGTTTCTCCATGTTGCCTAGGCTGGTCTCAAACTCCTGGATTCAAGTGTTCTACCATCCTTGGCCT
Source organism: Sapajus apella (assembly GCF_009761245.1). Classification (NCBI taxonomy): domain Eukaryota; kingdom Metazoa; phylum Chordata; class Mammalia; order Primates; family Cebidae; genus Sapajus; species Sapajus apella. The sequence continues at coordinate 439,364 of NW_022436982.1, forward strand.
TTCAAAGTGCTGGGATTACAAGCGTGAGTCACCATGCCCAGCCCACATGTTACTTTAAAATCTGAAGGGGAAAAAAAAAGCCCTATTTAAAAAATAAACTGCATTTTTGGAGGCTGAGGCAGACAGATCACTTGGGACCAGAAATTATGGCCAACATAGCGAAGCTCCATCTCTACTAAAAATAAAAAATAAATTAGCTGGCCATGGTGACTGCGTGCCTGTAGTCCCAGCTATTCAGGAAAATGAGGCACAAGAATCACTTGAAGCTGGGAGGTGGAGGTTGCAGTGACCTGAGATCATGCCACTGCACTCCAGCCTGTGCGACAAAGGGAGACTCTGTCTCAAAATAAATAAACAAACAAACTGGAACTTTGATTCTGTCAAGGTTAGTGAGGTCAATGTAGGTGTTACTTCAGCCTCGTTGATAAAGTGTGATCAAATTAAAGTGTGTGTGATGCAAAGGACTTTATGAATTGTGTATATATGTTAACTGTAATAATCTTGCATGTTTACATATCTTTCATGAAAGATATTCACAAAAGTACTGGGAAACCAACATCTAAACTTTATTGGAAGGAAAGATACTAATTCCCTTAATCAATAAATGCTTTCTAAGGTCTTTACTCAAAAGCTAAAGCTATTCATGAGCACTTGTAGAAGGAGAGGCAGAATTGCCATATACTGGTGGTAATAAAAGGAAACAAAAAAAAATGTATTCCTACTTTAGTTGTGGGTTTTTTCTTATTTTTATGAGAAATGCCGAATATATCCACATCTTTAGGTAACTATAGATATAGTAGGTTTCTTTGCTTTTGATTTCATACTTAACTATAAAAACCTGTGGTGATATTTGAGCAATGAATTAATGTCTCCTTGCCTGGAGACCATGTATGAGATAGGTATAAATAATGTTCATTAAAACCAGATTTTAGTCCGAGCACAGTGGCTCACACCTATAATCCCAGCACTTTGGGAGGCTAAGGCAGGCAGATCACCTGAGGTCAGGAGTTCTGAGACCAGCCTGGCCAACATGGTGAAACCCCATCTCTATTAAAAATACAAAAAAATTAGCTGGGCATGGTGGTGGGTACTATAATCCCAACTACTTGGGAGGCTGAGGCAGGAGAATTGCTTGAACCAGGGAGGGGGAGGTTGTAGTGAGCCAAGATTGCGCCACGGCACTCCAACATGGGCAACAGAGCGAGATTCCATCTCAAAAAAACAAACATAAATAATAAAAGTATATATATATTGTTCTTATATACATATAGTTGGGCTACCAACATGGTATAAGAATGTATATATGTATGTAATTGTACCTACCAACATGGTAAGCCTCTAAATTATGGAAATAATTAAGATGCTTAATTAATGTTTTTCAGACCCAACATAATGGGTCTTTTATCTCTTTTTTTTTAAATTACCATGATTTTTCATTTGGAAATCATCTTGGACCCCTTTCTCTCCCCAGCTTCCCACCTCTGGTCAGTTATCAAATTTCTTCTGTATCCATCTCTTTATTTCCATGGTTATCACATAATTTAGACCCTTTTTACCTCATCATTGAATTACTAGTGTCTCTGTTCTCAAATCATTCATAGTGTGAAGCCAGATTAATCTTCCAGTAAAATGACTGAGATCATCCTTCTTGCCTGTAAAGTTAGTTTTTCATTGTTTCCCTACTGTTTACTGAATTAAATATGAGCATTCCGCCCCCTGGTTAAGACTGGTGTCCCAAGACCCCCTGCAACACAGTCGTAACTCATTATTCTAGTATTGTTTCATTTTTCTTTTCTTTTTTTTTAAAATCTCTTTATTCCAGGTTGTCAACCCAACCCCCAGCGCAGTTCCAGGCCTTCAGAGAGGAGGTGGCTGTCCTGAGAAGCATAGGGGCGTAGGGCATGTGAACATTCTGCTCTTTCTTTTCTTCTCTTTTTCTTTTTATTTCTTTTTTTTTTTTTTTTTTTTT
>NW_022436982.1:441432-486846 GCF_009761245.1 Sapajus apella
TTTTTTTTTTTTTTTTTTTTTTTTTTTTTTTTTTTTTTTTTTTTTTAAGACAGAGTTTCCCTCTTGTTGCTGAGGCTGGAGTACAATAGTGCAATCTCGGCTCACTGCAACCTCTGCCTCCCAGGTTCAAGCAATTCTTCTGCCTCAGCCTCTCGAGTAGCTGGGATTATAGGTGTCCACTACCATGCCTGGCTATTTATTGTATTTTTAGTAGAGTTGGGGTTTCATGATGTTGGCCAGGCTGGTCTCAAACTTCAGGTGATCCACCCGCCTCGGCCTCCCAAAGTACTAGGATTACAGACATGAGCCACTGTACCCAGCCTCTGTTTCACTTTTCTACTTACTGTGATACTATATTTCAATCACATTGAATCCTTGCTATTCCCTAAACATCAATTAATTAAAGTTAATTCCTTATGCTTTTCTGCTTTGACTCTGTTCATGCTTTCCCTGTGCCTGGAATACCTTCCCTCCTTCTATCACTCCCTTTCAAATTCTTCCTCTTCCCCCATGGTCCATTCTCAGTATAGTCTTTTTCATAATCAGGGGAAATACATTTTCCTTTGAAGTCCACACGTACTTTATCTTAAGATTCTTCAACCTTCTAGTCATTTGAATAGTTGTGTAGATTAACATTTTTAGAGGGTAAGATAGGGAAATGCTAGGGTAATGTCTATATCCTTGGGCCCAAGTGTCTACTGCAACGTATGTGCTACCAGCTGATATTTATGGAATTAAAAGTTAAGCTGTATAACCTACAGAATTGAGATCTTCCCCTAGAATTCCTCCAAAATTCTAAATATACTAGCCCTAGTTGGAATACGAGGATAATCCCATGGAATTCACTTTCTCTCCTAGACCTAAGGAGGATTGGCTGACACTTGTGTTCATCAATTTATTTCTCTTAAGAGAAAACAAAAATTGTGTGCCTTAGTTTTTACCTTGTAAGAACATATCTACAGATATCTCAAGAGGAGGCTCTGTCATTTAATAGTGATTGCTTATTTATCTCTGTTTGATATGGTCAGTTACTATTATTTAAAGATTTTTTTGGCGTTATCATCTGTTAACTAGAATAGTGATAAGAAAATCCAGGATGTGTCTCTTTCTATAAAATCAAATTTATTTTTCAGCATGTTTTTTATTTTGATGAAGTCTTTGGTGAGGCGTGCACCAATCGGGATGTATACATGAAGACTACTCACCCACTTATTCAGCATATTTTCAATGGGTACGATAATGATTATTTGCTTTTCTTGCTTTTTATTTTCTATTTTACATTAACTCACATTTCTTTATAAATATCACATGCTTTTTCAGTGCTTTTGACTTAAATGTAAATTTGTGTTTTAAGCTACTGAATTTAATTTCGATTCTTCTGAAAACATACAGTACCTCTCTAGGATTTACCAAACATTTAGAAATTTGCAGTAAAATTTCCTTTTACACTGATGCCATTATTTCTCTGTGTCTAGTGGGAAAATATATTGTGATAGACAGTGAAAGGGTGTAAAAAAAAAAAAGATATAAGCTGTTAACAATGTAATCCCATCAAAGTCCTCAGAAGAAAAAGGTTGAAGTGGTTGGAGTTAGTCTGAACTTCAATGATAAGAATTATGTGTTCTGGCTATAGTTCAGTTAATTTTTCCATTGGAATCGGATAGATAGGTGAATATCACTTAACAACTTTTCACAGATGTATTTTTAAATTATTATTTACAATTAATAAACATTAAATGGGACAGGAATGAGCCTCTGTTGTGTATGTATTTAAAATATAGGCATGGGCCAGGAGTGGTGGCTTGCACCTGTAATCCAAGCACTTTGGGAGGCCAAGACAGGAGGATTAGCTTGAGCCCAGAGTTTGAGACTAGGCTGGGCAACATAAGGACACCCTGTCTCCACACACGCCAAAAAAATATTTATTTTATTATTATTATTTTTTGAGACAGGGTCTTACTCTGTCACCCAGGCCAAAGTGCAGTAGTGTAATATTGGCTCACTGCAACCTCTGCCTCTCGGATTCAAGCAATCCTCCCGCCTCAGCTTCCTGAGTAGCTGGGACTACAGGCACCTGCCACCATGCTCAGCTAATATTCTTGTATTTTTTGTAGAGATGGGGTTTTGCCATGTTCCCCAGGCTGGTCTCGAACTTTGGGCTCAAGCAATCCTCCTGCTTCAGTCTCCCAAAGTACTAGGATTATAGGTGTAAGCCAGGATGCCCAGCCTATAAAAAAATGATGTGCACCTTGTGGTCCCAGCTACTTGGGAGACTGAGGTAGGAGGATCGCTTGAGCCCAGGAGGTCAAGGCTGCAGGAACTGTGATCATGCCACTGCACTCCAGCCTGGGCAACAGAGCAAGACCCTGTCTCTGTCTGTCTGTCTGTCTGTCTGTCTATCTATCTGCCTGGCTGCCTGCCTATCTATCCATCCATCCATTCATCCTGTCTATCTAATCTACCTACTTGTCTATCTATTTGTTAAAATTGTAGGCATGGGCCGGACATGGTGGCTCATGCCTGTAATCCGAGCACTTTGGGAGGCTGATGCGGGTGGATCACCTGAGGTCAGGAGTTCAAGACCAGCCTGGGCAACATGGTGAGACCCTGTCTCTACTAAAAATACAAAAATTAGCTGGGTGCAGTGGCGCGTGCCTGTAATCCCAGCTACTTGAGAGGCTGAGGCAGGAGAATCGCTTGAGCCCGAGAGGTGGAGGTTGCAGTGAGCTCAGATTGCAGCATTGCACTCCAGCCTGGGTAACAGAGCAAGACTCTGTCTCAAAAAAAAAAAAAAAAAAAAAAAAAATTGTTAAGTATATATGATAGAAAATGCCAAATAGCCTGCTAGTGGTGCTGATTCCAGAGAATTTGACTGTTTTTTTTTTTTTTTTAAATCAAGGAATAATTTACATACAGTAAGATGCACAGATCTTAAGTATTCAGGTTTGATGAGTTTTGATAGTTGTATATACGTAAGTAACAAATATCTGTAACAAGACATGGAACGTTTTCATCACCCCAAAAAGTTCTCTTGTATCCCCATTTAGTTAATCCCCCACCTCCACTGCCAGGTCTTAGGTAACCACTGACTTACTTTCTGTCAGTATAGATTAGTTTTGTTCTACAATATAGAAACAGAATCATTATAATATATGCTTAGCATAATGTTTGCTTAGCATAATGGTTTTTTTATATTAGTACATGTTGTTACGTATATTAATGGTTTTCATTGCTAAGTAATATTCCCTTCTATGAAATTACCACAGTTTGTTTTGTCCATTCTCCTGTTGACAGACATTTGCATTATTTCCAGCTTTGGACTTTATGAATAAAGTATGAACATCCTTTTTTGTTTTTTTAGTTTTTTTGAGATGGAGTTCTGCTCTTGTTGTCCAGACTGGAGTGCAATGGTGTGATCTCAACTCACCGCAACCTCTGCCTCCCGGGTTCAAGCAATTCTGTCTCAGCCTCCCATGTACCTGAGATTAAATGCATGCACCACCACGCCTGGCTAATTTTGTATTTTTTAGTAGAGATGGGGTTTCTCCGTGTTGGTCAGAACATTCTTGTACAAGTTTTTTTGTGAGCATGTTTTCATTTACTTTGAGTAAAAACCTAGAAATGACATTGCTGGCTCATACGATAGGTGTATGTTTATAAGAAAGCGTCAGTTGGGCACAGTTGTTCACACTTGTAATTTCATACTTTGGGAGGCAGGAGAATCACTTGAGCCAGGAGTTCAAGACCAACCTGGACAACATAGTGAGACTCTATCTCTAAAAAAATTTAAAAATTAGCTGGGTGTGGTGGCACATGCCTGTAGTACCAGCTTCTTGGGGGGTTGAGGTAGGAGGATTGCTTGAGCCCAAGAGATCAAGTCTGCAATGAGCTGTGATCACTGCACTCCAGCCTGGGCAACAGAGCAAGACCCTGTCTCAAGAGGAAAAAAACGGGAAAATGTCAAACAACTTTTCTAAGTGTTGTACCATTTTATACTCCCAGCAGTAATGTATGAGAATTGCAGTTCTTCAACAACTGATATTGTCAGGCCTTGTTAACCTGTCTATGGGTATTAAATCATCTCATTGTAGGTTTAATTTGAATTTCTCCAATGCCTAATGATACTGTGCTTCTTTTCATGGTTTTTTTTTTTTTTTTTTTTTTGAGATGGAGTCTCACTGATGCTCAGGCTGGAGTGCAGTGGTGTGATCTTGGCTCACTGCAACCTCTGCCTCCTGGGCTAAAGTGATTCTTGTGCGTCACCCACACAAGTAGCTGGGATTGCAGGTGTGTGCCACCACACCCGGCTAATTTTTGTATTTTTAGTAGAGACGGGATCTTGACATGTTGACCAGACTGATCTCGAACTCCTGGCCTTAAGTGATCCACCTGCCTCAGCCTCCCAAAAGTGCTGGGATTACAGGCGTGGGCCACTGTACCTGGCCCTTTTCGTGTTCTTACTGACCATTTAGATATCTTCATTTGCCCAATTTTTTGTGTGTTTTGTTATTGTTTTGTAAAAGCTATTTAATTTTTAAAATTTTATGAGCAGGCTAAAAATGTGAAACACCTCTTAAGTTCAATTTCTTATACACTAAATCTGGGGAATGCTTTTTGAGGAGTAAGTTTCTAACATAGTTAGAATTTGAATGTTAAGACTTTAGTAATAACTTAGAGTGGCAAATTAAGTGTATTAATTCTTCAAAGTGTAATAAGATTTTTCACACCTGTATTTGTTGCTTTTTGCAAAAGCTTATACCTAAACTGTTCAGAAAGTAAAGTAGATACTATTCCTTCCTCTTACTCTGCTGGATCTTCCTTAGTATGTTCAAATTTTTCTCTTATAATTCTTTTCCTAATTCTACCTCTGCCAGTGTCTTTAGAGTACCCACACTGCTGGGAGCCAGGGTTCAAAAGGCAAAGAGTTATGGTCTCTGCTCCAAGCAGCTTACATCTAATTAACTCCCATGTCTTGATTCTCTCTTATCCATGGCTCCCTTGCTTTTGTCATTTTACTCTGTTTTCTGCCTGGCTTCAAATCTTCCTGTGTACTCATCTCTCTGCCCACCTCCAGTCTCCCCCATCCCTGTCCATGCTGTAAATCAAAGAAAATGACCCAGGCAAGTCTCAATCACTGTACATTTATTTGTCAAATTTAAGAACGAATGCCCAGGAGACAGGTCTATACCTTTCTCCAAAGACAATTTTGAGGACCAGGATGGTCTCGATCTCTTGACCTTGTGATCTGACCACCTCAGCCTCCCAAAGTGCTGGGATTACAGGTTTGCATGACCCAGTTCCCAGCTTGACTTTTTCCTTTGGCTTAGTGAGTTTGGAGTCCTGAGATTTATTTTCCTGTCACAATGCATATACTTTTTTCTTGCTGCAAGCAGTTACTTTTATCATTAATCCATGAGATTCATGTTTAAGACTCTGTAACAGCTCTGAGATTATGTTCATTCTCTACTCACTGTGTAGGTGAATCCCACAATACTCAGATAATCTTGGTCTCCAACTCCTCATAACACATACTGTGATTGACAGGCTGGTCTTCCAACTCCATTCTCCACCTCTTATTCTGAAATTCTTCACACTCATAGAGGGTGTGTATGCACACATGTACACACATACAAGAGCAATGCTTCTCACTTAGAATCATAAGACATCAAGACTGGAAGGGATTTTAGAAACCAAGTAACTCAATCTACTGATAAAAGTGAAAACTGAGGCCAAGAGAAAAGTGAGGAGACTTGCCTAAGGTCATATAGTTAGTTAATGGCAGGGCAGAAACCAGAGCCCAGGATTTTTTTTCCCCTCAAGATTTGGTGTGCCTGCCACTACCTCTGCTACTGTGGCCTCTGCTCACGCTCTTCCTGCTCCACAGTGGAAGCTGTCTGATTTTCAGTTTCAGCCTTCAAACCCCCAGCCCAATTCCTACTCTTGTGAGTCCTTCCTCAAATCCTTTATTTACATTGATTTCACCTTTATCTAAACTTCCTTAATTATGAGTCGTCACTACCATCCTACTTATCACATGATCTATTATTTCTTGTATTTAATTCTCTATTCTTTCACTAAACTTAACTGTGGATCCTCTAAAGCACCTAGCATGGGGTAGGAACTCAGTAAATGCTTATTGGCTAAGTGGTTTCATTAAAGCCCTTGTTTTATTTCTCTTACTGGTTCTATAAGAAAATTATTATAAGAAACTCAGGCTGGGTGTGGTGGCTCATATCTGTAATCCCAGCACTTTGGGAGGCAGAGTGGGCAGATCACTTGAGGTCAGGAGTTTGAGACCAGCCTGGGCAACATGGTGAAATCCCATCTCTTCTAAAAATACAAAAACTAGCTGGGCGTGGTGGTGCACACCCGTAGTCCCAGCTACTCAGGAGGCTGAGGCAGGAGAATCACTTGAACCTAGGAGACAGGTTGCAGTGAGCCAAGATCGTGCCACTGCACTCTAGCCTGAGTGACAGTGAGACTGTCGCCAAAAAAAAAGGAAAACTCATGTACTGGTTTGAGAATTTTTTTTTCTCTTCCTGTGTTTTTATAATGTAAAGTCCTTTTCTCCTTAAAGGTTTATATGTTTTTAGCTGAATTTTCTCTAGGATTCTATGTTTGCATTTGACCTTTGTCATTAAAAATCTATGTGTAAGTTAATACTTCTCTTAATATGCATAAGTAATGCAAATTATCTTTTCCCCAGAGGCAATGCCACTTGCTTTGCTTATGGACAGACAGGTGCTGGAAAGACCTACACCATGATAGGAACTTATGAGAACCCAGGATTGTATGCTCTAGCTGCCAAAGATATCTTCAGGCAACTAGAAGTATCCCAGCAAAGAAGGCATCTCTTTGTGTGGATCAGCTTCTATGAAATTTACTGTGGACAGCTTTATGACCTCCTAAATAGAAGAAAAAGGTACTGAATCGGAGTGGGAAGGGATAAATCTGTTCATCACTGTTTTAAGCCAGAGTCCTGGAGAATCACTGAATCATGGGCTTTAATGAGACGCTTTGGTACGTTAGTGCCCTTTTGTGAAATGAGCGTTCTGCATCAGGAGGCTCATGCATCCTGAATTTTTTAGCCATTAATTCAGCTATAGGAAAATGTAAATTAGATTTTCATTAATTTTTTTTTAAGTGTTCAATATTCTGATGTCTATCAAAAGACTTTCCTTTTTATTTTGGTCTATTAAAAAGGTTAAACTTTCAGGAAGTCAAGAAATCAACATGTACTTAAACCCCTTCCTGTTCTTTTGACCTATTATACTAGAAAAACTATAAATAATGTTTTCCACTTTCTCTTGGTTTTCCTTTAAATAATCTTAGGGTAAATGCAATGATAGTTTTCTGATATCTGTAAGAAGAAAAAAAGTCTTCTCATTAGAATTTTAACCCTTATTAGGCTTAAACTATTGCCCTCACAATATAATATAGTAATTTAGAAATGTATTCCATAACTTTACTTTTAAACACCTATTATATTTTTCTGGCATGAAGTTTTGTTTAGGTTGAAACAGATGACTTAAACTGAGTAAGAGGAAAAAGAAGTTGTGGAGGAAATGGGAAAATAGGGAGGTTAGAGGGAGAGGGGAGGTGGAAGGATTAAAGGTTGTCATAGCAGAATTAGCCAGACTTGAGACGTGGGAGGAGTGAATTGAGGCTGAGCCTGCTAGAAGGCGAGGGAAACCTAATCAGCTTGAGACTAGCCTCCCAACAAAGGTATCCAAGCCTCTGTGGAGCTGTCCAAAAAGATGCACAGGCTTCATGTGCTCCAAGCAAGCAGTGGAATGGGGAGTGGGGGAGCAGCTCCAGTTCAATAGGAGACCATGATAGGGCAGGCCCCCATTGTAGATGGTCACTAGGGTAGCAGAACTGGAGAAGCCAGCAAGTGGGCTTAGGCTGGCCACTCTCCTATAAACTATTCCATTGAAAAGAGGACCTTCAGATATGCCACTTGAGATTGTATAGGTGTTCAGAGTTCAGTCCTGACAAAACAAGTGCGAAATAAAAGAGGGTGCTACGGCTGGGCGCGGTGGTTTGCATCTGTAATCCCAGCACTTAGGGAGGCTGAGGTGGGCAGATGACGAGGTCAAGGGATCAAGACCATCCTGGCCAACATGGTGAAACCCTGTCTCTACTAAAAGTCCAAAAAAAATTAGCTGGGCATGGTGGCATGTGCCTGTAGTCCAGCTACTCGGGAAGCTGAGGCAGGAGAATTGCTTGAACCCAGGAGGCGGAGGTTGCAGTAAGCCGAGATCCTGCCACTGCACTCCAGCCTGGCAACTAGCAGCAGAGTGAGACTCTGTCTCAAAAAAAAAAAAAGAGGGTGCTACTCTGGGGATGCTTGAGGAAGAGTCACCTTTCTTTTTTACCTTCTTGGTGTTGACATCTAGAATTAGCTCAATCACAGCTTCTCCATCAAGCTCCAACTCCCTCATTAGGAGCCCTTTCCAGTCAGAATGCCCACTTCCCTTAAAGAACAATTGCCATAGAATAAAAGCCATTGTGAGAAGAAAAGCCATTGTGCTCCCTCGCTGGCTCTCTCTCTCTCACTCTCTGTATGTGTGCGTGCGTGCGTGCGTACGTGTGTGTGTGTGTGTGTGTGTGTGTGTGTATTGTTTGGGTGAAGGGAGGTTAGGACATCCAGCTCTTTCTGAATGCATTTCTTTAACGAATTGCTTAGATTATTGCCCTGTATATTTGCATTCCTCAGTTGTAGCAGGGGATAGGCATATATTAACTCCTGGGTTTGACGCTTCTCTGAGGCTCACTAGGGAAGACCCATGCTTACTCTACAAGTGTCATGGCCTGTGGTGAGATAGATATATATATATATCTCCACTTAATTGGCTAATATAATCTCTTTATTTCCTACCTTTCTGGGGCTTCTGAAATGTTCTAGTCCATTGATGGCATTCTTTCCTGTTTATGCTGTTATGCTTTATCCTGTCAATTTTTTTTTTTCTTTTTCTGAGGCAAGGTATTACTGTGTCACCCAGGCTAGAGTACAGTGGTGCCACCACAGCTCACTGCAGCTTCATCCTCCTGGGCTGAAGTGATCCTCCCACCTCAGCTCCCAGATAACTGAAACTACAGGTACCTGCTACCATGCCCTGATAATTTTTATTTTTTTGTAGAGACAGGATCTTCCTATGTTATCCATGCTGTTCTTGAGCTCCTGGGCTCAAACAATTCTCTTGTGTAGCCCTCCCAAAGTGTTAAGATTACAGGTTTGAGCCACTGTGCCTGACCGATTTTTTAATAAGATATATTTTCTATAATAGTGGGGCTTTGACAAGGGTGGACAAAAGTATGTATTTTCAGTCTGCCTCTTAAACTGGAAAACAAAGCTTAAGGATCCTTAATTCCTAGAAGTACAGGATAAATTGTTTTTATACCCTTGCATAAAGATTGAAGTACATTTTAGGCTGTCCATGAGGAATCTTTCAGGGGTGAGCTCAGAGATTAAGGCCTGGGAAATATGTTCAGGAATGACAGCAGGGCTCTTAAAGTTAGATCTTCCTTTTTTTTTTCTTTTTAAACAGAGATGGGCTCTTGCTACATTACACAGGCTATAACATAGTGACTATTCACAGGCATTATCACAGCATACTATAGCCTCAAACTCATGAGCTCAAGCAATCCTCCTGCCTCAGCCTCCTAAATAGCTGGGACTACAGGCACACAGCACTGTACCCAACAGCTAGATTCTTATACTCCAGAAACCTAATAGATTTGTTTTCAGAGAGATTATGAGCATTGGTGAGGCTGTTTGCCTCCAGTTCTTCTGTAGAGATCTGGAAAATTGGGATGAAGTATAGACTGAGAAAAAAATTATATTTGAGAAAATCACTCTTGTATTTTAAATTATGAAGTGGAATTCCGTTCTTAGCCCCCTAATCAGTATCTTATTAAGGGGGAAAATAATCTTAGAGTCTTTGATAGATTCAACATGCCTCTCAGTAGATCTGGTTTAATGATGATGGTAGACCATAACCATTTATTACCTTAAATGCAGGCCTAAGGCATTCAGATGCAGCCCAGCTCTTCCTTGTTCCTTTATAAGATGTATCAGGACTCTTTACATTGAAAATAAAAGAAAACCCCATGTATACTAGCTTATGCATTTAGGGAAATCATTGGCCCAAATAATTGAAAAGCTTAGAGGACATTCAGGCTTCAGCATTGTTTTACTCCAGCAGCTCAGGGATGCAATAAAGACCCAGTTTATTTGCATGTCTTCATTCTGTCTTCTGTGTTACTAGTTTCATCCTGAAACCAATTCTCTTAGAAGATACAAAATGGTTTCCACTGCTCCCAGGGCCAGAGGTCCATATGCTTCACATCCAGAGACAAAGGGAGAGCATCACATCACCAGGCATCTAACAACCAGAGACCAGGACTTTATTTTGATTGGACCAGCAGAGATCCCATGTCCACTTCTGAACAAATCACAATGTAGCCAGGAATACATCATCCACTGATTGGCATAGGTTTAGATTATGTCCTCATTCTTTTAATTATAGCCAGAGATGTTGATTTGTTTTACAACAATCAACAACCACCCCTGAATCGTGGGGCTAAGGTCAGGAGGTGGGGTTGCAGGGAAGAGAAGCATCCATCCCACTCAGACAGAAAACTGCTGCTTAATAGAGGAATGGTGGAATGGTTTCTGGGGAAGCAAGGACAAAGTCTGTTAGAGTAGCACCATCATACTAACCATGTTCTTGCATCTGCAGGCTCTTCGCAAGAGAAGATAGCAAGCACATGGTACAGATAGTGGGACTACAAGAACTTCAGGTGGATAGTGTGGAGCTCCTCTTAGAGGTAATTAATTCTTCCTTCTTTATTACTCCACTACAACAGTGTAAGTACATGGGACAAATTCATTTTGCTAAGCAAGTACAGTGAACTTATATTTAGGCAAAGGGCAATGACAAGCACACCACATCTGTAAAATGTGAATCCTTTTCTGAGAGAATAGCTTGTTTCTCTATAGGGTTGATGGCACAATGCCACAGTTAGTGGGAGGTAGGGTATGTGGGAGAACCTAATAGATTAAAAAGATACTACCAGGCCAGTTGCTTTTCTTTTTTTTTTTTTTTTTTTTTTTTTTTTGAGATGGAGTCTCACTCTGTCTCTGGAGTACAATGGCGCAATCTCGGCTCACTGCAACCTCTGCCTCGAGGGTTCAAGTGATTCTCCTACCTCAGCCTCCTGAGTAGCCGAGATTACAGGCACCTACCACCACGGCTGGCTAATTTTTTGTATTTTTAGTAGAGACAGGGTTTCACCATGTTGGCCAGGCTGGTCTGAATTATATACTTTAAAAAACTGAGCCAGGTGTGGTGGCTCACACCTGTAATTCCAGCACTTTGGGAGGCCAAGGCAGGCAGATCATTTGAGATCAGGAGTTTGAAACTAGCCTGGCCAACATGGTGAAACCCCATCTCTAGTAAAAATACAAAAATTAGCTGGGTGTGGTGGTGGATGCCTGTAATCCCAGCTACTAGGGAGGCTGAGGCAGGAGAATTGCTTGAACCCAGGAGGTACAGGTTGCAGTGAGCAGATGTCATGGCATTGCACTCCAGCCTGGGCAATAGAGCAAGATTCAGTCTCAAAAAAAAAAAAAATATGAGAAAAGACACTCACTGAATGAATTAATATATTGATAACACTATTCTGTTATCATTTGCTTAAAATTAGGTGTTTAAAGGACTATTTAATCTTCAAATAACAGGGTTTGTGGGAATTTTTAAAAATTGCTTTTTAAAAATTAAGACTTGGGACTTGAGTGTGTGCAGTAGCATGGTGGCCCATCATTAGTATGCATCTTTTTCTAAGTTTCTTTTTCCTGAGACAAATACTGTAGGTAAATTTTGCTTAAAGGATGAGACTTCGCTTTGCGTTATTAGATTCCTGGGTCCTGGGATCCAAAATCTGAGTATAGTGCCCAAGTGTGTCTGTTTTAGAGGGTCACCTAAGAGCCTCTTTCTAGTAATTGCAAAGGTAGGCACAGAACAAAAGTGTGTGGGACATGCTGAAGGGCTCCCCTCGGGCTGTGACCATTCTCCCCAGAGCTTCCTCCACTGTGGAGTCCTAAGGAAATTTTTTCTCATATTCTGTTCGCTGTGGTCCTCTTGCCCCTACCTCCAGCCATTCCCTCATTTGGGCAGGAACATCAGGGGAGCCTCGTCCTCAGGATTCCTTTGTCACTGAAGATTAGACCAATTAAAGGGGAAAGAAGCAAACACTAGGAAGAAGACTCTTTTACTTGCCTTTAGGCCCTAACTGCTGGCAGTCTGGTGTTGATTCAACCCCTCCATCCTGGCAGAGTTTATGGCACTGTTTTATTCTAAAATATGGTTCCTAAGAAAAGCAGAAAAAAGTTTCTTGTTAGTCAATATATTATTGCCATTGATACCCTCAGCCCGCAGTACATATGGTATTGTACAAGGAGGAAGCCAGCTGAGATCAAGGTGGAAAGTTTATATAATTTATGGATACCTGACACAGTTATCCTCATAAACATTTATTGACTCAAGAAACAACAGCACTTGGTAACTCAGGTGTCACATTTCACTCTCAGGTGTCACTGTTCATACTCATTCAGGTATCACCCATGTGTTTGCTCAGGTATCACCCTCAAGTGTCATCTTTGAGTGTTACCCTCTCAGATCACCCTCAGGATTACTCAGGCATGGCCTGCCTGCACAACTGGTAGCTTCATTATTCTCATGGGATTGTCCTACAGGACATTTCTCCTTCCAAGTGTGTTTGATTACCTGGTCTTGCCAATGCAAGCACCAGAACGTCATCTTGCCTTTACAGAGGACTCACTGCCTCATCACATTTCCCAGATTTGGAATTGACATTTTGTTAGACAGTTAATGGCATTTTTTCAGTTTTAAAGATTCACAATTTTTAAGTCATTCCTATACCCATTTTATATAGTCAGAGGTATGCATTCCCAGGAATTTTGATAAACTTGTTTCATGTTTTTATCATTGCCTTGGCTGTACAGTGCCATGTATCCTTGAGCATATCCTTTACCTTTCTGAGCCTGAAACATGTAAATAATGATAGATGATTAGTTTGCATGATGGGGAGAAAGAAATGAGATAACATATATAAAATTTATAGCATGATGCTGGCTCAGTTTTCCACATGTATTACTCTTTTTTTTTTTTTTTTTGAGACGGAGTCTTGCTCTGTCGCCAGGCTGGAGTGCAGTAGTGCAATCTCAGCCCATGGCAACTTCTGCCTCCCCAGTTCAAGTGATTCTTCTGCCTCAGTCTCCCAAGTAGCTGAGAATACAGGTGCCTGCCATCACACCCAGCTAATTATTGTATTTTTAGTAGAGACGGAGTGTCACCATGTTGGCCAGGCTGGTCTTGAATTTGTAACCTCGTGATCCACTCACCTCGGCCTCCCAAAGTGCTGGGATTACAGGCATGAGCTACCATGCCCAGCCTTCCACGTGTATTATTAAGTCCCTGAATGATGTTTTCCAGCACCACCACAGTTTTTTTTTTTTTTTTTTTTTGAGACAAGAGTCTCACTCTGTCACCTAGGCAGGAGTGCAGTAGTGCAATCACGGTTCACTGCAGCGTCAGCCTCCTGGGCTCAAGCGATTCTGCCACGTCAGCCTTCTGAGTAGCTAGGACCACAGATGTGCACCACCACACCTGGCTAATTTTTTTTTAAATTTTTTGTAGATGTTGCCCAGGTTGTTCTTGAAGTTCCTGGGCTCAAGTGATCCTCTACCTCAGCTTCCCAAAGTGCTAGGATTACAGGCATGAGCAACCAAACTGCGCCCAGTTTTCATTACTTCCTATTGTAGCGGATTCTTATTTTACTATTCACATAACATGTTATCTCTAGAGAACCTAGATTTAGAAACTTGCCCAACAGAGTTTGGTTAGGAAAGGAGTTTGAGAAGGAGGAGGCAGAGGAAAAGGGGGCCTAGTAGTTTTAAAGGTGACTGCATTAATTTTGCTCACCTCCTAGACTTGCATTTCCCCCAAATAGATTCTCTTTCTCTTTTTCTCTTATCTGCTTCCTTCCTTCCTCTTTTTTTTTTTTTTTTTTTTTTGGTTTGGATTGGGGGAGCCTATGGTATTTCATGTTGATCTTCAAATCTATATTTTTCCATGAAACTCTGATTGTTTTACATTTATGAAAAAAATAGTTTAAGTTTTAGAAGTTTATACAAAGATGTTAGTTCTATCTTTTTGTTTTGTTTTTGAGAGAGACGGAGTTTCACTGTGTTGCCCAGGCTGAAGTGCAGTGGCGTGATCTTGACTCTCTGCAAACCTCTGCCTCCTGGGTTGAAGCAATTCTTCTGCCTCAGCCTCCTGAGTAGCTGGGATTACAGGTGCTCGCTCCCATGCCTGGCTAATGTTTGTATTTTTAGTACAGACGGGGTTTACCATGTTGGCCAGGCTGGTCTCTAACTCCCGACCTCATGTGATTCATCTTGCCTTGGCCTCCCAAAGTGCTGGGATTACAGGCGTGAGCTACAGGGCCTGGCCTCTTTGGTATCTTTTCAAAAATTAATATTTATTGACAACTTACCATGTGCCAGTCGTGGTACTAAGTGCTTTATTTATGTATTATCTTTTTTAGTCCTAATAACCTATGTAATTCCTATTTTATTTTTGAGACAAGTATCTAGCTCTGTAGCCTAGGCTGGAATGCAGTGGCACTATCTCGGCTCACTGCAATCTCTATCTCCTGGGTTCAAGTGATTGTCTTGCCTCAGCCTCTCAAGCAGCTGGGATTACAGGTACAGGCCGCCACACCTGGCTAATATTTTTATTTTTAATAGACACAGAGTTTCACCATGTTGGCAAGGCTGGTCTCAAACTCCTGACCTCAGGTGATTCACCTCTCTCGGCCTCCCAAAGTATTGGGAGTACAGGCGTGAGCTACCACACCCAGCTGTAATTCTCATTTTATAGATAAGAAATTGAGACCCTTAAAAGTTAAGTGACTTGCAGAAGTCTGCATAACCGTATGGTAGAGCTGGCATGTGAACCCTGACAACCTGACATCAGATTTCACCCTTTTAACTGCTATACTTTGGTGGTATGTCATTTACAAAAATGTGATGACTTTGATATTCACAGACTGCCTCATTTTTACTCCTCATAGCTCAGGTGCATTATTACATAGTTTCTGGAAGGCATGACTATAGCAGGCTGTTATTGGAAAAACCTGGACCAAGGGACAGAAATTCCTCATGTCTTCTCTAAAATATATTTAACCAGGAAAGGGCATCTCAACATGTTAGGTCTCTGAGATGCACTCAGAGATACCTAATACGTTATGGTATACAAGATGCAGTGAAAAACCAAGTTCAAAACTCTGTAACACAGTCTCAAAAGCCAGTCTTTCCTTGACATTCTTGAGGAAAAAACCACAGGGCCACCCTTTGTATTTCCTGTCAGTATCCACATTTGCTTGCGAAGTATGGCCTTGAGGCGTCTCTGAATTCTCGCTAGGTCTCAGTGGACCAGCATCATTAGTAACATGATTACTCTCATGTAGAAGAGGATACCTGGCTTCTACTCCTGACCTGATCATATTCTACCTATGTGACCTTGTATAAATCACTTAGCTTCTCTGTGTTCCTTTTCTTATCATTCAGACATATTGCTTATACAAATGTAAAGGTTTGAGACCTTCCTTGTCTCCTCATAGGATTTGTAAATGACAAAATTAAAAAAAGCAAAAGAGCTGTGAGAAACCTAAAACACTAAAAGGGAATATACCAGAATTTTATAATCTCTAGGATTATGGGAGATATATATGTTCTTCTTTATCCTTTTCCTATAATTTCCAAGTTTTCCACAGTAAGTTTGTCTTTTCTAATAACAGAAAAAAAGAAGTTTGAAAAAAGAACAATTCCAATCTATGATGATCCATCAGCATTGCACCCCACCCTATGTAAGCATGAAGTGAAAGGGAGAGGGATATGCCAGGGCCAGGAGGTGCATTTAAACTGGGTGGTTCAGTCACAGCCCTGACCTTAAGTGTCTTACCCAGCATCTGAGCTTAGTTAGCAGTGCTTTTTTCTCAATACTTGCCATATCTAGGATACAGGATTATCACTGTAACTCCTATAATTTCATTAGCGTAAAGGTGGTATCCATGTAGTTGATGATCTAGCTTTATAAATTAGCAGATTCTTCTCTTTACAAAAGGATTCATCATGTTGTCTCTTTAAATTTTTAGCCAACTTTTTACAAAATGTGTGTGTTTAAATACGATTTTGAATTTTGATTTTACATCTCACATACAGTTAATCTTTAGAAACATACTATTGCTTAGATTATGGAAAAGCTATTTTTATTTAATTAAATTTCTAAAAAGCAACTGCTACTACTTGTTAAGATATTTTATGTCTTATTGTTGAAGTTTGGCTCTGTCAACTTTTGGATTCTTAATTTGGAAACTGTGACCATGTTCAATATGATTTAAATTAAAATTGTGAGATATTGAGAAAAAAATGAAAGGACTTTCTCCTCCTCCTCCTCTCCCTCCCCCTCCCCCCCTCCTTTCTTCTTCATTTTTGAAATGGAGTTTCTCTCTTGTCCCGCAGGCTGGAGTGTAATGGCACAATCTCCAGTCACTGTAACCTCTGCTTCCCGGGTTCAAATGATTCTCCTCCCTCAACCTTCCAAGTAGCTGGGATTACAGGCATGCACCACCACACCTGGCTAATTTTTGTATTTTTAGTAGACCATGTTGGCCGAGCTGGTCTCAAACTCCTGACCTCAAGTGATCCACCCACCTGGGCCTCCCAAAGTGCTGGGATTACAGGCATGAGCCACCGCACCCAGCTCTTATTCTTAATTCACTGCAAAATAAATGAATTTATCGTAAGTGCCCCACAGGGTAGTGAAAACCACATGGACTTTGGAGTCAAATATACTGGATGTGGAATTTGGCTCTGCCACACAACAGCTGTTTGACTGTGAACAAATCAACCCAAGTTTGTTCCTCAACTGGAGATGCTGAACAAACTCAGAGGAACAAACTCAGAGGTTCTTAGGAGGAGATACTCTTCATATTCACCTAACATTAGGCTGCTGTGAGGATTCTACAAAAAAAATTTTTTTTTTTAATTTTAAAAGATGAGGTCTTGCTATGTTGCACAAGCTAGGCTTCAACTCTTGGGCTCAAGCGATTTTCACCTTGGCCTTCCAAAGTGCTGGGATTATAGGCATAAGCCGCTGTGCCTGGCCTCAAATAATACTGTTTTTTGTTGTTGTTGTTGTTGTTGTTGTTGTGACACAGTCTTGCTTTGTTGCCTAGGCTAGAGTGCAGTGGTGTGATTTTGGTTCACTGCAACCTCTGCCTCCTGGGTTTAAGCAATTATCATGCCTCAGCTGGGACTACAAGTGCACGCCACCATGCCTGGCTAATTTTTGTATTTTTGTATTTTTAGTAGAGCTAGGGTTTTACCATGTTGGCCAGGCTGGTCTGGAACTCCTGATCTCAGGTGATCCACCCACCTCAGCCTCCCAAAGTGCTGGGATTACAGGCACTTTGTCACTACACCCAGCCAATAAAATATTGTTGACTATAATTACCCTGTTCTCGTATCAAATAGTAGGTCTTAATTCATTCTTTCTATTTTTTTGTACCTATTAACCACCGGCCCCACACTGCCCTTCCCAGCCTCTGTGGTAATCATCCTTCTACTATTTATGTCTATGAGTTCAATTGCTTTGATTTTTAGATGCCACATATAAGTGAGAACATGTGATGTTTGTCTTTCTGCCCAGCTTATTTCCCTTAACATAATGATCTCCAGTTCCATTTATGTTGTTACAAATGACAGGATTTCGTTCTTTTTTATGGCTTAACATAATGATCTCCAGTTCCATTCATGTTGTTACACATGACAGGATTTTGTTCTTTTTTACGGCTGAATGGTACTTCATGTGTATAAAGCATATTTTCTGTATCCATTCATCTGTTGATGGACACTTAGGTTGCTTCCAAATCTTGGCTATTGTGAACAGTGCTGCATGGGAGTGCAGATTGTGTTTATGTTTTATTTTCTGGGACATATCCTTAACTTAAAACTTAAAAAAAAAAAAAAAAAAAAAAACACTAAATCTTACAACCTTTTATTTTATTTAATTTATTAATTTTTCCCCCTGAAACTAATAACCTGATAGTAGGTGATTATTTTTTAAAAGATGGGATTTTTGTCCTCTAGGCTGCCTCAGCCTCCTGCCTGGGACTACAGGTGTGCACCACAGTGCCCAGCTAATTTTTGTAGAGATGGGGATCTCACTATTTGCCCAGGCTGGTCTTGTACTCCTGGACTCAAGTAATCTCCTGCCTCAGCCTCTCAAAGTGTTGGGACTACAGGCATGAGCCACCATGCCCAGCTTAAATCTTCCTACCTTTTAAGTAAAATTTTTACTTTATCATATTTTAAATTTCCAAGTGCTTTGTCTGTTCCCTTTTTTGGTTTGGTGTTCATACTGGTGGCTTTGGCTTTCTATTCATGTTTAAGTGTGAGGGACTACAAAAATAATAGTCACAAAGTTTGTGTGTCGGAGGTGTGCTTGCTGATCACTAAGCTTCACCATAGGTTGAAAATTAATTGGCTTTGCAGGGGAAGTCCCCAAAATGTAAACATATGAAGGGCTTGGTGGTTAGAGTTTCTCCAGAGAATTCTGGCTGAGGGCTAATGTTGCGGAACGCTGGCGTGTGCTTAGGCATAATCCTTTTTTCAGTTCTTTCACTTCACTCTGCCCTACACTGTGCCTGGGGCTCTTAGTGCTTTTTGGTCTCTGGTTCACATTTTCTAGAGACTATACCTTCTGCCTCCTGCACAGGGTAGAGATGAATGGGGAATGTTTCACTGAGGGTTTTACTGCTCTGGTCACTGACTATGTGTATCTTTGCCTTATCCTAACAGTACCTGGTGCTTCCAGAGTCTGAGCCCCTCTTAGGGGTCCTAATGAGCTGATAGACTGACTCTCCTCTTTCCTACTTAATTAGTTTATAACTTCATTCCTGGCAATTACCATCCCTTCATTATCTTTCCACATTCTAAAGTTTCATTGAAATATATGACACCTATAGTCCCAGTATTTTGGGAGGCCGAGGTGGAAAGATTGTTTGAGTCCAGGACTTTAAGACCAGCCTGGGCAGCATAGTGAGACCTTGTCTCTATTTTTTTAATTTAAAAAAAAAAGAAAAAATATGTTGTTCACTGCTACTCCCTTTCCTTTTATTGGCTTTAAAGGTGTATATGATTTTAAATTTTTATTTAAAAATTTTTTTTTAATTTATTTTTTTTGAGACAGGATCTTGCTCTGCCATCACAGCTTACTACACCCTCAACCTCCTGGGCTCAAGCAATCCTCCTGCCTCAGCCTTCTGAGTAGCTGAAATTATAGGCATGAGCCACCATGCCCAGCCTAGATAATGTTTTTAAAGTTCTTTTGGCCAGCTGCAGTGTTTCATGCCGGTAATCCACCACTTTAGGGACCAAGGAAAGAGGATTGCTTGAGCTCAGGAGTTCAAGATGACCCTGGGCAACATAGTGAGACCATGTGTCTACAAAAAAATTTTTTTAATTAGCCAGGTGTAGCACTGCACACCTATAGTCCCACCTACTCAGGAGACTGAGGCAGGAATATCTCTCAAACCCAGGAGGTCATGGCTGCAGTGAGCTGTGATCACACCACTGCACTCCAGCTTGGGTGACAGAGCAAGACCCTGTTTCAAAAAAAATTTTTTTTTTGCATTTTTTATTCTTAGTAACTAACACTCATACCCCTGTCTAAAATCAGGGTAGCATGTTCTTAAATGACTGTGTTTTCAGTGGCTGCAGGCCAATCCTGAGGCTTCACCTCCCCTGCCCCATTCCATTATAGCCAGAGGACTGCTGTTAGTCTTCACTCCCAGTCTAGGGTGAGTGAGGATTAGTGTCAAGGGAAATCATGGGCTCATAGTAATCACAGTAACTCATCATTTCCATATTTCTACATCAGGCCCGGCCTTCTTTATGACTGCATCTTGGTAAAACAGGTGGATATGATTAGTCATTCTGTGATGCACATTTATGTCCTTTGCCTCAGTTACTAAGATAGATGAGTTTTATGAGACCTTGCTTTGGAGCCAGTTATGCCCTGGGGATTTTAGTTAGGCTAAATCCATCAAAGATACTAAAAAGAGTATATGAGATCAAGAAGTAAATTAGCTCTTGAGCTATGGAATGTTCTCCCACAAGATTAGTATTTCATATTGTTTTCATTGTCATTGGGTACTAACTAGGTATAATTTAGTGTTTAAGCAGTTTTCCACCTGGACAGAAAAAAAACTGCAGTGCGCTAACAAAATTATATGTCTGCTCTCTACTGCTCTTAGCCAAATCTTAGTAGCCAGAGGATTTTGTTTATTCCTCAGGGAAGTCATCCTATGGATTTTATTTTCAGGTGATCTTAAAGGGCAGCAAGGAGCGCAGCACTGGGGCCACTGGAGTTAATGCAGACTCCTCCCGCTCCCATGCCATCATCCAAATTCAGATAAAAGATTCAGCCAAGAGGACATTTGGCAGGTGAGCTGGAAATATTAGGGAGTTGCTGTGTCTACCTTTCCTTTAATGTGACTTTGAAGTATGTTTTCTCAACAACAGGATTACCCTGCCACCATGGAGTTCTTCATTGCCGGGATACAGAGTAAGAGTTGTTAGCCCTGAAATAAATCATTGTACTAAAGTGCCATCAGTTGATTAACCATGAAGTAATGACCTATTGTTGGTCAACCCTAAGTTATTAAAAGGGACATTGATTGCTTCTAACATGAAAAACAGTTTCAGCAGAGAAATAGTAGGGATTGCATCTCGGAGAGCTTACAAGCCAAAAAAAGGTGAGGGGAGAAGATTAATTCATTCTTCTTGAAAGAAGCCATAAGACAATTGGATACATTCATTGCTTCTCTGGTGCTATCTTAGCAAATACTCTGCCATACTGATGGATGAGCCTATCTCATCTCTGAGTAATGAGTGTTTTTCTTTTCTTTTCCTTTTTTTTCTTTTTTTGCTGGAATGCTGTTCACAAAAGTTTCTATATAATTACCTAAGTGGTCACTTAAGTGATTAGCATTGTGGTCATTTAGCCTTTAGCCTTTTGGGAAGAATGTTTTATTAATTTTAGTCATACTTTCTCATAAATAATTAAAACCAATAGATGTGTTTGAATGGACAGTACCAGCATCAGCTGACAGATCAGAATCTCATGATACTCTTGGAAAGCTGACACTTATGTTTGTTTGTTTGTAAGATAGGGTTTCGCTCTGTTACCCAGGCTGGAGTGTACTGGCATGATTATAGTTTACTGCAGACTGGAACTCCTGGGCCCAAGTAGTCCTCCTGCCTCATCCTCCTGAGTAACTGGGACTATAGGTGTGCACCACCACACCTAGCTGATATATATGTGTGTGTGTGTGTGTGTGTGTGTGTGTAGACAGGGTTTCTGTATTTTGCCCAGGCTGGTCTCGAATGCCTAGGCTCAAGAGATCCTCTCGCCGTATCCTCCCAAAGTGCTGAGATTACAGGTGTCAGCCACCGTCAGCCTACCACCTAATTTTTACAGTTTTTTAAGAGATGGGGTCTTGCTGTGTTGCTTAGGTCTAGAGCTCCTGGCCTCAAGCAGTTCTCTGCCTCAGCCTCCATGTAGCTGGGTTTATAGGTGTGAGCCACCATACCCAGCTCAGTAATATATTTTCTTTCCAGGGGATGGGCCAATGTTAATTTCTTCCAGAGGTCACAGAATGCTGACTGATACAAAAATAAAGCTTCACAGAAGTCACTCCTGCTGTGTCTTTTCTCTAGGATCTCTTTTATTGACTTGGCTGGCAGTGAAAGAGCAGCAGATGCAAGGGGCTCAGATAGACAGACAAAGATGGAAGGTGCAGAAATAAATCAGAGTCTACTGGCTGTAAGTAGTTCAAAATCTTTAATCTAAAAATCCTTCATGAAAGACTTTGCCTGTTACATACAGGCAGAGTGGATGAATGTGGGCAGCAAAGCAACTGCCCTGTTCTTTTTTTTTTTTTTTTTTTTTTTTGAGACGGAGTTTCGCTCTTGTTACCCAGGCTGGAGTGCAATGGCGCGATCTCGGCTCACCGCAACCTCCGCCTCCTGGGTTCAGGCAATTCTCCTGCCTCAGCCTCCTGAGTAGCTGGGATTACAGGCACGCGCCACCATGCCCAGCTAATTTTTTGTAGTTTTAGTAGAGACGGGGTTTCACCGTGTTGACCAGGATGGTCTCGATCTCTTGACCTCGTGATCCACCCGCCTCGGCCTCCCAAAGTGCTGGGATTACAGGCTTGAGCCACCGCGCCCGGCTAACTGCCCTGTTCTTATATGGTAATGGAATGCCAGGGTTGGAGACAGAGGCTGACCAGACAGACTCACAGTTCTAGGCCACTCTTCTCTTCTCTCCTTGCTTTCTTTTCCCCTGGTCGATCCATGCCAGTTAGGAACAGAAGTATTTCTGCAGTTGCTGAATTGGTAACTCCGCTAAGCTTTCTCTCTAAGCTTTAAAATTATATTAATTTTTTAAACATAGAAAAGTAGAACAAATGGTATAATGATCTCCCATATACCCATATACCTGTCAGATTCAACAGACTCAACAGTTACCAACATATGAAAAAATCTAACCAACCCCTTCCCTCCCCCAGTTAGATTATTTTTTAAATACAATCCGGCCAGTGTGGTGGCTCACACCTGTAATCCCAGCACTTTGGGAGGCCGAAGCAGGCAGATAACTTGAGGTCAGGAGTTTAAGATGAGACTGTACAACATGGTGAAACCCCATCTCTACTAAAAGTACAAAAATTAGCCAGGTGTGGTGGCGCATGCCTGTAATCCCAGCTACTCAGGAGGCTGGGGCAGGAAAATCACTTGAACCCGGGAGGTGGAAGTTGCAGTGACCTGAGATCGTGCCATTGCACTCCAGCCTAACTGACAGAGTGAGACTCAATCTTAAAAAAAAAAAAAGAAAATCCTTGTCATCATGTCATTTATTCCTTAAATATTTTATATATGTCAGCTGGGCACAGTGGCTTATGCCTGTACTTGAGGTAGATCAGCCTGGCCAACATTGTGAAACCTTGTCTCTACTAAAAATACCAAAAATTAATTGGGCATGATGGCAAGCTCTTATAATCCCAGCTACTCAGGAGGCTGAGGCAGGAGAATCTCTTGAACCCAGGAGGTGGAGGTTGCAGTGAGCCAAGATCATGCCACTATACTCCAGCCTGGGTGACAGAGCAAGACTCCATCTCAAAAAAAATTTTTTTTATATATCTCAAAGAGATACTCTTATTTTTTTAATATAGTTATAATGTCATTATCATACCTAAAGAAGTAATTATTATCCAGTAAGTATTATAATTTATCTAATTGTCCCATAAATGTCTTTTTATAGTTAACTTGTTCAAATCAAGATGCAAATAAAATCCTATGTGAGTTCTTACTCCCTCTTTCATTTTTTCTGTATCAGTGTATTGGTTGAAGGAAACTGGGTCATTGGCTGTAAGCTTTGCCACGGTCTGGACTTGGCCACCTGCATCCTTTTGTTGATGTTTAACATGACATTCTGTCCTTTATGTTTCCTGTCAGGCAATTAAGCTCTAGAGCTGTGGTGTTCACTGTGGTAGCCACCAGTCACATGTGGCAACTGAGCACTTGAAATGTGGCTGGTCTGAATTAAGATGTGCTAAAGTGTAAAATACATACTGGATTTTGATTACCAGAAAAGCTTGTAGAATATCTCATTTATTTTTTTTCATATTAACTACATGCTGAAATAGTATTTTGGATATATTGAGTTAAATAAAATACATAATCAACATTAATTTTATCTGTTTTTTAAAAATATGACTATTAGAAATTTAGAATTACATATGTGGTTTGCATTTATGGCTCACGTATTTTTATTGGGACACTGCTGAATTAGAGATGTGATCAGATTTAGGTTCTATTTTTTTTTTTTTTTTTTTTGGCAAAAACAATTCATAGGTAGTTCTTAGACTTCCTATACCAATACATTAGGAGATAGAGAATGTCTGGTTGTCTCTTTTTGTGATTTTAAGATTGAAAAGAGATTCAAGTGTTGTCAGCCTAATTCCTCTATTTTAAAGTTTCCTTTCAGCCTTTATTTTGTTTTATTTATTTTTACTTTGTTTTTCCCTTAGCCTCTAAGTTAAGGACACACCCTTCAGCCATTTTTAACCTAAGAATTTTATCAGCCATTAATGAATCTCATCTATATGTATTATTTTATTAAGAGTTTCAGAAGGGCCGGGCGCGGTGGCTCAAGCCTGTAATCCCAGCACTTTGGGAGGCCGAGGCGGGTGGATCACGAGGTCAAGAGATCGAGACCATCCTGGTCAATATGGTGAAACCCCGTCTCTACTAAAACTACAAAAAATTAGCTGGGCATGGTGGCACGTGCCTGTAATCCCAGCTACTCAGGAGGCTGAGGCAGGAGAATTGCCTGAACCCAGGAGGCGGAGGTTGCGGTGAGCCGAGATCGCGCCATTGCACTCCAGCCTGGGTAACAAGAGTGAAACTCTGTCTCAAAAAAAAAAAAAAAAAGAGTTTCAGAAAGATGATATTCTAATTCTAATATTTCTTCTGTATGTATTAGCTGAAAAGAAGAATTTTTCCTCAACTATCTGATTATCCCGACATACAGTTTGTAGTGGAAGCAAGATGATTCTTTAACTTTATTCGCCACTTTTCAGAAGTAGTTGGTGTTCTTGTTACCTAAGCATAACATAAGTTAGTTTGTTTGTTGTTGTTTACTTTTTTGTATTATTATAAACTAATTGAAATCATTATATATATATGTGTGTGTGTGTGTATGTATGTATGTATTTCTGCTTAAATTCCACATATATGGCCAATAGGAGCTGTTTCAAGAATGTTCCTGTGTCTTTTTGACACAAGCCTATTCATTCTTGATAGCTTCCTGGCTTTCTGATATGACAAGAGCCTATGTTCTAGGCTCATTTTGTACATTTCCCTCCCTAGACATCAAATCAGCCATTTCTTCAATGAGCCTTGGTTTCTTTGAGAAGGAAGTGGTATTTAGTGACCTCAGTCTATGTGCTAGGGGTGCTTATCACTACTGGGTTAGTCCTGCTTCTGAGCCTTTTCAATGAACAGAGCTAAAAAATAAGGTGTTATTTTTTGTTTTAAAAGAGAAAAATGTATGTGGGATTCATAGTGATAAATTAGTTTAAAATTAAGATTGCAGGCCAGGCCCAGTGGTTCACACATACAATCCCAGCATTTTGGGCGGTCAAGGTGGACAGATTACTCCAAGCCCGGGAGTTTGAGACCAGCTTGAGCAACATAATGAGACCCCCACCTCTGCAAAAAATTTAAAAATTAACTGGGCATGGTGGCACATGTGTGTAGTGACAGCTACTCAGAAGGCTGAAGTGGGAGGATTGCTTCAGCGCAGGAGGCTGAGGCTTCAGTGAGCCATGATTGCACCATTGCACCACTGCAACCAGCCTAGGCAACAAAGCAAGACCCTGTCTCAAGTGTCAAAAAAAAAAAAAACTATCTGGTCTGAAGAAAGCCGATGAATAATAATATATTTAAAAAATAAAAAAATTAAAATTACAAGGTTTTTATTTAATTTCTTTAAATGTATATTTGTCTCTTTTTTCTCTTATGCTAGAAATCTTGGATCCTAACAACGTTTATTTGCTCTACTTTAACACATAAGTATTTCAAAATAATGCTAATGTTATTTATAATATGATTAATTCCATTCAATATTTTTTTGCATTTTTTTTTTAATTGGGTTGTGTCCTAAGGATGTACAGTCATAATATTATGTTGTAAAATCACTTGGAATAATTCTTCTCTATGTTTAAGCCTACCAATTTTATAGTGTTAGATTCATTTGTTTGGTTTCAGTTTTAAGAATTGCCTTATTTATTTTGATTTAAGCTTACTTTGTAATTATTTAAAACATGTAGGCCAGGAGCTGTGGCTGACACCTATAATCCCAGCATTTTGGAAGGTCAAGGAAGGAGGATCACTTGAGCCCAGGAGTTCAAGACAAGCCTGGGCCACATAGGGAGACTCTGTCTCTAGAAAACATTTATAAATTAGCCGGATATCATGGTGCGCACCTCTAGGCCAAGCTACTTGTGAGGCTGAGGTGAGAGGATCGCTTGAGCCCAGGTATTCAAGGCAGCAGGGAGCTGTGATTATGCCTGCACTCCAGCCTGAGAGACAAAGTGAGATCCTATCTTTAAAAAAACAAAAAAACAAAAAGCAAAAAAATTTACGTGGTTTTAAAGTAAAAACTGTAAAATAAGCCACATTCAGAGAACTATAGTTTCTTTTTTTTTTTTGGAATCGGAGTTTCGCTCTTGTTACCCAAGCTGGAGTGCAATGGCGCGATCTTGGCTCACCGCAACCTCCGCCTCCTGGGTTCAGGCAATTCTCCTGCCTCAGCCTCCTGAGTAGCTGGGATTACAGGCACGTGCCACCATGCCCAGCTGATTTTTTGTATTTTTAGTAGAGACGGGGTTTCACCATGTTGACCAGGATGGTCTCGATCTCTTGACTTTGTGATCCACCCCTCCTCAGCCTCCCAAAGTGTTGGGATTACAGGCGTGAGCCACCGCACCGGGCCCAGAGAAGTATAGTTTCTATCCCTGTACTCTCAACCTTGTTACCTTCCTCCCCTTTTATAATCATTTTTCTGTCTCTCTGTGCACTCACCTTTTTTCTTAGAAAAAAATGTTAACATACTCTCAACTCTGTTTTGCACTTTGCTTTTGTCACTTAACGATATCCTCAAGATCACTCCATGACTGTATATAGAGCTCTTCCTCATTCCTTTTTCTAGCTGCCTATGCTGCCTTATGCCCCACCACATTATTTACTTTTTTTTTTTTCCAGAACTGAAGTCTCCAGCTAGGTACATTCTTTCCAGACCTCGTGAGGGATAAGTTGGGAGGGTGAGAGAGAGAGCCAACATCTTTTTATTTGAAAAAAAAAAAAAATGCTTATAGAGATTGGTGGCCACACTTGAATTTGAGTCTGTGAAGGGCAGAGTTTGATTATTTATTCATCCCTAGTGGAGAATCTTTCCAGTGGTAAAGTTAGGGAATACTGGATAGATTTTTAATAAAAGAGGAAATTTCTGCTGGACGAGGTGACTCACGCTTGTAATCCCAGCACTTTGCGAGGCCAAGGTGGGCGGATCATGAGGTCAGGAGTTTGAGACCAACCAGACCAACATGGTGAAACCCCATCTCTACTAGAAAAATATATAAAAATTAGTTGGGCGTGGTGGTACATGCCTGTAATCCCAGCTACTTAGGAGGCTGAGGCAGGAGAATCGCTTGAATGTGGGAGGTGGAGGTTGCAGTGAACCGAGATCATGCCACTGCATTCCAGCCTGGGTAACAGAGTGAGACTCTGTCTCAAAAAAAATAAAATAAGTAAATAAATAAAAGAGGAAATTTCCACACACCTATTTATACCCCACAGCTTCTTGGATAGAGGTAGGGCAGTTTCGGGCATCTATGGCTGCTGCTAAGAATAGCCATAGCATACTCTTGAGGCAAACTGCCTATTCTTGGTGGACTCCCACCACCGGCACTTCCAAGGGATTGCTTCCACTTTCTTCCCTCCTTTCTTGTTTTTGTTTTTGTTTTTGAGACGGAGTCTCACTCTGTCACCCAGGCTGGAGTGTGGTAGCGTGATCTCACATCACCGCAACTTCCACTTCCCAGGTTCAAGCTTTTCTCCTTTCTCAGCCTCCTAAATAATTGGGATTACAGGCGCATGCCACCATACCCGGCTAATTATTATTATTATTATTATTTGTATTCTTAGTAGAGACAGACGGGGTTTTACCATGTTGGCGAAGCTGGTCTCGATCTCCTGGCCTCAAATGATCCACCCACCTTGGCCTCCCAAAGTGCTGGGATTACAGGCATTAGCCACCGCGCCTGGCTCCTTTTCTTTTCTTTTACTATCTTTTAACTTAGATCCATCACTCAGAAATAGGTCTCTCCTCCTCATCTTGCCCCCTGCAACTCCCATAACTGTTTCTGATGGGAGTGTTTCCCCTGGATATGTGGTCCGCATATCCAAATCTCTGATGTCCTCAGTCATGTCCAGTGAGCGCTTCTTACTGAGGGGTACACACAGGAGCAAGTAACATTCTTTTGCCTTTGGGCCATAGACCTTGCTGTTTTTAAATGAAGGGGTTGATTGGATGTGTATAGTCAAAGTGCTGGCTGTAATCCCAGCACTCTGGGATGCTGAAGCAGGAGAATCATGTGAGGCCAGGAGTTTGAGATCAGCCTGGGCAACGTACAGAGACCCCATCTCTACAAAAAAAAAAAGAAGAAGAAAAAATAAATAAATAAAATGAGGGGGTATGCCTAGGTGATTTCTCAGTTTCCTCCTAGTTCTGACTCTGGAATTTCTTCTACCCCATTCAGATAGTTTATATCTGAATCTATACTTGAATCTACACCAACAGATGTATCTGTGTGAGCAGGGAGCGGGGAAGTGGATATAGATATTTTGTCTACTTAAGTACATCAACAGTTGAGAAGAGTGTGAGGAGAGAAAAGGAGCCAACGAGTCAGAACTACCACCACAGGAGCTTGAACTCTGGGACCTGAGGGTAGGTCCCAGGGTCTGTGTGTTCCCCACCATCAATGCAGAGCCAATCCTAGGATCCCAGCCTCTAAGCTGAGAGGCCTTCAGCTAGGCTGCACAGGATGGTGTTTCCCAATCTAGCTTGGTTTCTCTTGTTGAATGGAAATTACAGGCCGTTTTGACTTCCTTTGGGAGGATTGTCTGAGTGTGTTTTATTGAAGAAAAACAAGCTCCCTCTGGAGGTGGCATCAGATCTGTTACTCTTTATTTGCACGTGATCTTTGATGTGCTTGTTCTCTCACTTTGCAGCTGAAGGAATGTATCCGAGCACTGGATCAGGAACACACCCATACTCCCTTCAGGCAAAGCAAACTAACTCAGGTAAAGTTAAATGCAAGCCTTGAGTTTGTTCTGATTCATTCATTTCTTCCTTATTTCATGTATGTGTTCATTCAGCCGAGCATCCACTGTCAGTAAAGACATGATGCTGAGCACAGTGGAGAAAAGAGAAGGAGAAGAAAAAGGAGTCACATTCCTTCCAGGAACTCTGTCTACAAGCTGAGTATCTTTAATCTGAAAATCTGAAATGCTTCAAAAATCAAAACTTTTTTGTTGTTGTTGTTGAGACAGGGTTTTGCCCTGTCACCCAGGCTGGAGTGCAGTGGTGTGATCTTGGCTCACTGCAGCCTCTGCCTCCCAGGCTCAAGCAATCCTCCCTCAGCCTCCCGGGCAGCTGGGACTACAGGTGCACGCCATCATGCCTGGCTAATTTTTTGTTTTTGTTTTTTGTAGAGACGGGGTTTCACCATGTTGCCTAGCTTGGCCTTGAACTCCTGAGCTCAAACGATCTGCCCTCCTCAGCCTTCCAAAATGCTGAAATTACAGATGTAAGCCGCCATGCCTGGCCAAAATTAAAAACTTTTCAAGTGCCATGATGCTCAAAGGATTTCAGATTTTTGGATTAGGGATGTTCAACCAGAAGGATAATGCAAATATTCCAAAATCTGAAAAAAAAAAAAAAAAAAAAACCTAAAATCCAAAGAAAACCTCTCCCCACCCACCCAGCAGAAGGAGGGGAGAGTGCACCCCCAATAGAACTTTAGAAAGGGGCAGACTCAGGCAGAGATATCTGCAGTTTGGGGCAGTAGGGGTTCCTAGGGGACAACAATGCTGTTCTGGTCACCACCTTTCTGTTTATTTCCAGTGTATGGTAACTCTGGGCAGGGCAGAGTGGCTCATGCCTGTAATCCCAGCACTTTGGGAAGCCAAGGCAAGAGGATTGCTTGAGTCCAGGAGTTCCAGACCAACCCGAACCACATAGGGAGACCTCATCTCTACAAAAAATTAAAAAATTAACTGGGTGTGGTGGTTCGTGACTGTGTTCCCAGCTACTTTTGGGAGGCTGAGGCAAGAGGATCAGTCAAGCCTCAGAGGTTAAGGCTGCAGTGAATTGCGATCACGCCACTACAGCCTGAGTGACAAAATGAGACCTCGTCTTAGAAAAGAAAATGTTGAATTAGTGGAGTCTCTGAGCTTTTGCATTGAATAGAGTGGTGTAGCTGTACTTGCTACTTTCTTGGCTCTAAGACTTAGACCACTGTTTTGGCACAAAAAAAGAATGGCTTCAGGCAGTTAAAATGAATGGGCTAGATTTTCTACATGTACTGATAGGAAAGATGACCAGGATCTATTGTGATGTGAAAAAAGCAAGGTGTAGAATAAGGTAATAATGTGATTGCCTATGTGATTTCTATTATTACATAGCCAAACAGGGAAAAACGTTTAAAAAGATGCAGAAGAAGGCCGGGCGCGGTGGCTCAAGCCTGTAATCCCAGCACTTTGGGAGGCCGAGGCGGGTGGATCACGAGGTCAAGAGATCGAGACCATCCTGGTCAACATGGTGAAACCCCGTCTCTACCAAAAATACAAAAAATTAGCTGGGCATGGTGGTGCGTGCCTGTAATCCCAGCTACTCAGGAGGCTGAGGCAGGAGAATTGCCTGAACCCAGGAGGCGGAGGTTGCAGTGAGCCAAGATCGCGCCATTGCACTCCAGCCTGGGTAACATGAGTGAAACTCAGTCTCAAAAAAAAAAAAAAAAAAAAAAAGATGCAGAAGAAACAGCATTGGATCTCTTTGGAAGTAACAATGGGAATAAAGGTGAAACTGCAACTTTTCATGTTAGAAGGTCATATATTGTATGACCATTAAATGTTTTTATCATTTTTAAAATGTGCAACAAGGAAAAAAACACTACACAGAAAAATTACATAAATGTTAACTATGATTATTCTTAGTGGAACAAATAAGGGTTTTTTTGTTTTGTTTTTCTGTCATGAAAATGTGCGTTTATTAACAGAAAACACCAATAGATGTTAAATCAGCATTCATAATGGCTGCGGAAGAGTGGCCCGGGAGGGTCTACCTAGGTGTAAACAGCTGTGAAGACAGTTGTGGGTGCCCTGAGTTCTTTTTCGCCTTTGTGTTGTGTGCACAGTGGAGAACAGGCAAGGTAGAGGGATGTCTAGGAGAAGATCTTTTTGTATGCTGCAGGATGAAGCCAGCCCCGCAGGTGGGCAGTTTTACTCTGTGCAGCTAGGGTAGCAGTTCCATGGGACCTGGGCAGAACCTGTAAGAACGTAACAATCAGAGTTGTTGATCTATGAGTTAGGTCTTCTCAAACATGATTTTAACCAAGGACACAGGAAACCTACTTATAGGTGGTTAGTCCTGATTCTGACATTGACTCTTATTTTTTATTTATTTATTTTTGAAAGGAGTCTTGCTCTGTTGCCCAGGCTGGAGTACAGTGGTGTGATCTCGGCTCACTGCAACCTCCACCTCCTGGGTTCAGGCAGTTCTCCTGCCTCACCCTCCCAAGTAGCTGGGACTACAGGTGTGCGCCACCATGCACATCTGATTTTTCTATTTTTAGTAGAGATGGGGTTTCGCCATGTTGGCAAGGCTGATCTTGAATTCCTGACCTCAGGTGATCCACCTGCCTTGGCCTCCCAAAGTGCTGGGATTACAGGCATGAGCCACCACGCCCAGCTAGCTCTCTTATTTTTTAAGACAAGCTCCCATTCCAAGAAACTGTTTCTTTTTAATTAAAACATAATAATTCCAACTGTACATACAAGTATAAAGAAGAAAGTAAAAGGTAACTTAAAATCCCAGACCTCAGTGATAACCACTGCCACATTAGCGAACTTCCTTTTAGTCATCTCTCCACCATGTAGACTCATATGGATCCGCTTACAGAGCTATGGAATCATATACCTTTTTCCCTCAAAGATACAAGCTTTAGATACTTTTCTATGTTCCTAAGTACATGTATAATCATTTTTAATGGTTTAATTATATTCAGTGTATATTTTGCTCCCTGTTTATAAATACCTAGATTATTACTAAATATTACTATTATAAATAATGTAATGAATGTCATATATACCTTTTTTTGGTCAATCGAGCAGTTATCTCCTTAGAACAAAGTCCTGCAAGTGTGATTGCCATACCAAGAGTATACATACTTTTTTCTGTTTTGTTTTGTTTTTTTGAGACAGGTTTTTGCTATGTTGCCCAGACTAGTCTCAAACTCCTGGGCTCAAGCGACTCTCCTGCCTTAGCCTTCTGAGTAGCTGGGACTACAGGTGAGTGCCACTGTGCCTGGCTTTTTTTTACATTTTGATATATATTGCCAAACTGCCCTCTGGAAAGCTTGTCCAGTTCATGGTACATGGCAGTGTAGAAGAGTACCCGTTTCCCTGGACCCTTATCAGGGAAGAGCATCATTAGTCTCTTAATCTTAGGAGTTAAAAATATTGTTTTTTTAAAATGGTTTGTTTGCATTTTTTGGATTGGTGATGTGGTGAGTACCTTCTTCTGTTCATTGGCCATTTGTATTTCTTCTTTTGTGAATTTACATTTTTGTGGACAGAAGGGAACTATGGCCCAGCATCCTGCACCTAGTAAGTAGTCAATATGGATTTTGTTAATTGACTTCATTCATTGACTTCCTTCTGTTTTGCACAGGTCCTGAAGGACTCTTTCATTGGCAATGCCAAAACCTGCATGATTGCCAACATCTCACCAAGCCACACGGCCACTGAACACACTCTGAATACCTTGCGCTATGCTGATCGGTAAGTCGGCTACCAGATGGCAGGTTGTGTGTAAGTGTGCATGTGCGTGAGCATGTGTGCACAAGTGGGTGTTTGTACATGCATACACGTCTCTCCCACTCACACAAACATAGGGATCTGACCTTGAGCACCACAGCCTTGTTCTTGGCAATTAGTCATTTGAAGACTGTGACCTGGTAGGCCCTTTCACTTTGCAAGCATGACAAGAGGAAGATGACACATTCCCTGTTCAGGAGTTGACTCCATCAGTGGCTTTTAATGGCTAAGGGGAAGTGAAATTAACGGGTGGAAGGCTCAGTGATGTTTTCTTCCTTCTGGCATCAGCCTGAATTGTAAGAAATAGAAGACATTACTTGTCAAGGCAGAATCACTTAGAGCTATGTATATCCAGAAGGGCCCAGCCCAGACATGTTACTAGAGGATAAACTGAGGCTGAGAGAAGGGTAGGTCTTTCCAAAGGCTCACTCAGAGTTGATGTCAGAGCCAGCAACTCTGCCTTCCTGGCCAGGCCTCTTTCCAGGTGACTGTGATATCTGCTGGGGTCCCTTCTATCTCTAACTCTGTGGTCACATGTGCCTCTCCCAGTAGGTAAGACATTTTTGATTGCCATGACTGGGAAGAAGTGCTACTGGCATCTTGTGAGCAGAAGCCAGGGATGCTGCCAAACATATTTTAAGAAATAATTATCTGGTACAAAATGTCAATAGTGCTAAGGTTCAGAAACCCTGGGAATAAACAAGTCATTTTTCCCTTAATGGAATGAGCACAAGCCTGTGTATTTCTGGAGGTTTTGCTTCCTAAAGATTTAAGGGAACTCATTTTCCCAGAGAAGCATTAAAGGGGTGGTTTGCAGAAAAAGAGGACTCTGTGGAATTGCAGGTAAGTGGTGGACAAAAACTCCTGAGTTGGCCCCTCTCCAGGAAGCATAGTGTGGGCTCTGCATGAACACAGTGCACTTCTGAGATTGGCATCTCTGGCCTGTCCCTTACGTGGGCTGTGGTGATTTCCAAAAGGCTTCTTCTGATCATGGAATGTTGGGTGCATACTGATAACCTCAGAGAAGACACTGCTGGTTTTCATTTGTTTGTTTTCTAAAGACAGAGTCTCACCCTGTCACCCAGGCTGGAGTCCAATAGTGCGATCATGGCTCACTGCAGCCTTGAACTCCAGGACTCAAGCAATCCTCCCTGCCTCACCCTTCCCAGTAGCTGGGACTACAGGTACACACCACCTTGCCTGGCTAATTTTTTTATTTTTAGTAGAGACAAGGTCTTGCTATGTTTCCCAGGTTGGTCTTAACTCCTGGGCTCAAACGATCCTCCTGCTTCGACCTCCCAAAGTGCCGAGATTACAGATGTGAGCCACCACAACCAGCCAACACTGCTCTTTTTCATTCGGGTACAGAGGGGAATCTCATGCTGAAACAGAGTTCCCTTTTCCTCTTATTCTATCCCAGATAAAGAAATAACTCTCAATCCTTGTAATACTTTTCTTTGGTTTTTGTTTTCCCAGAAAGCTATAGAAAAGGAATTGCAGGATATGTGAAAATACACATTTAACATAAAATGATTATTTACAGGGTCAAAGAACTAAAGAAAGGCATTAAGTGTTGCACTTCAGCAAGCAGTCGAAATTGGACATCTGGAAACTCCTCTCCAAAACGAATTCAGAGCTCCCCTGTGGCCTTGCCAGGGGACAAATGCTCTCCCAAAAAAGTCAAGCTGGGACTTCAGCAGTCACTCACAGTGGCAGCCCCTGGCTCCATGAGAGGGAAGGCCTATCCTCTGACAAGCCACCCACCTAACATTCCTTTTACTTCTGCACCTAAGGTCTCTGGTAAAAGGGGTGGCTCCAGAGGGAGTCCTTCACAAGAGTGGGTCATTCATACTAGCCCTGTCAAAGGAACCATGCGGTCTGGACATTTGGCCAAAAAAAAGGCAGAAGAGTCGGCACTAGTGTGCTCTGAAAAAAATCGCATAGGCAGCAAAACTGGGGGAAGCAAGGCCTCAGGCCCAGGGGAAGGCCTAGTGCGTGGTAAGCTGTCTACCAAGTGCAAGAAAGTGCAGACCGTGCAGCCAGTACAGAAGCAGCTTGTGTCGCGAGGTGAGCTCTCCTTTTGCAACACCCACCACAGAGCAGAGCACAGTCAAGACAGCCAGAGGGGCACGCCTGCCAGGCCTGCCTCTGAAGCTTGGACAAACATCCCGCCACATCAGAAGGAGAGGGAGGAACATTTGCGTTTCTATCACCAGCAGTTCCAACAGCCACCTCTCCTCCAACAGAAGTTAAAATACCAACCGCTGAAAAGGTCTTTATGCCAGTCCAAGCCCCCAGAGGGTCAGCTCACAAACGAGACTTCCCCTCTGTTCCACTCTTACTCTGAAAACCATGATGGAGCCCAAGTAGAGGACCTTGATGACAGTGATTTCAGTGAAGATTCTTTTTCACACGTCTCTAGTCAGAGGACCACAAAGCAAAGGAATACCCTGGAGAATAGCGAAGACTCATTCTTCCTGCACCAGACGTGGGGGCAGGGTCCTGAGAAGCAGGTGGCAGAAAGACAGCAGAGTCTGTTTTCTTGCCCCAGGACAGAAGGTGACAAGAAAGGTCTAACTAAAAGCTGGGTGTACTCCAGGGACCCCATAAACCACAGAAGAGCAGCACTCGATCACAGCTGTAGCCCAAGTAAGGTGCCCATAGACTGGAGCAGAGAGTACTCTACCTCAGGGCCTTCTCCCAGAGACAGCCTGGCAGAGAAGCCTTACCGTTCACAGGTAGATTTCATATATAGCCAGGAAAGAGGTGGAGGCTCTTCCTTTGATCTCAGACAGGATGCCTCCCAAAGTGAGACTTCTGGGCAGAAAGAGGGCAACTTTCCATCCCCAGAGGAAGATGGTTTCACTTTCTCACTGCCCCACATGGCAGTTCCTGGATCCCCAGACCAAAGAGACACAGTCACCACACCTCTGAGAGAAGTCAGCATAGACAGCCCAATCCAGGTGATCAGCACTGTGAAAAACAGTCATCCTGTCCCAGGAGAGGACCCTAGGGGGCAGTTAGGCACGCATGCTGAATATGCTGGACTCATGGCTCCCCTCACCATGTCCCTCCTGGAGAACCCAGATGACGAAGGCTCACCTCCCTTGGAGCAGCTGGTCCGGGATGGGGCTATGCACAGTCTAGTGGCAGAGAGCACCGGGGGCCCAATTGTGGGCCACACAGTGCCATCTGGTGATCAAGAGGCAGCCTTGCCAGTGTCTTCAGCAACTGGGCACCTGTGGCTGTCCTCATCTCCCCCTGATAATAAGCCTGGCTGTGATCTTCCAGCTCTGTCCCCATCACCCATCCGTCAGCACCCAGCTGACAAGCTGCCCGGCAGGGAGGCAGACCTGGGAGAGACCTGCCAGAGCAGAGAGACTGTACTTTTCTCCCACGAACATGTGGGTAGTGAGCAGTATGATGCTGATGCAGAGGAGATGGGGCTGGATGGCTCCTGGGGTTTCCCAGGAAAGCCCTTCTCTACCATATGTACAGGGGTACCCCATTCTGGACCTACACTCACCCCACAAACAAGAAGTAGTGATGTGGCTGACCAGCTCAGGGCCCAGAGGAGAAAACATCCTACAAGGCTTGGTTGGCAGATTGGTTTGTCCACAGACCCCATCAAGTTGCCCTGCAACAATGAGAATGTCACATGGCTCAAACCCAGGCTGATGTCAAGGTGCTTAGCAAGGCCAGGTTCTCCCCTGGCCCCCAGCTGCTCTCCGAAGACTGCAGGGACACTCCATCAGCCCACCCTGGAACAAGCACAGTAAGTTGGACACGTTCCTAAGACTTGAGCCCCTTTGGCACCCACTTTCCTCTCCAGCTTACTGTTTTGTCATGGACAAAGAGAAGGCCATTCAGGGGTACACAGGTGAGCTAGTCTGCTTCTTGCTCCAACCCTCTGCTTTGGTCCCAGGCCCTCTACAGGAAGTAGAAATGATAGACCAGGCAATAGGCACCATCTTGTGCCAAGTATGCCAGCTGCAGTCACAGCCTTGAGAGCCTTTCTGTAGGGAAACTGTGGGAAATGGGCAGCTCCTGTGGAAGAGCAGCAGCACCCAGCCCTGCCCTTCAGTACAGCTGGGGAGCCCGTCTCCTTCCCTGTATCTCGTTGGTACTCGTATTAAGCTGGCCCTGGTCAAAACCTTAACCATTTTCAGCAGAGGCAGCTCTCAGC
Organism: Sapajus apella; assembly: GCF_009761245.1. Classification (NCBI taxonomy): domain Eukaryota; kingdom Metazoa; phylum Chordata; class Mammalia; order Primates; family Cebidae; genus Sapajus; species Sapajus apella. Next base: position 478,497 of record NW_022436982.1, read on the forward strand.
TTAGAAATGACATCAGCTCCAGAAAGTTGCCCAGGAGAGGATGGGAGGCCAGGAGAATCACGGTGTTCTCTCTGGTGTTCCCAGGCAGGTGGTCATCCGAGCACACCAGGAACAGCTGGATGAAATGGCTGAGCTTGGCTTCAAGGAGAAGACACTGATGAGCCAGCTGGGTTCTAATGTAAGTAGCCCTGACTGGACACTCACTGGCTGTTGGGAATTAGCCTGCAGCTAATTTGATGGTCATCCTTGTTTCCTGTGGCTGTGTGGGGAAAGGGTCTGCTGGCACACACTAACTGTGACTGAGGCCTTGAGCCTCCTCTTGCCACACCTTTGAGTCAGCTTGAGTAAAGGTTCAGGTGGAAGATGGTGCAACACGCACTATTCCCAAGCCAAAATGTTTCCAGCCTCTATCTTCAGCTGCTCTGCCTTCCTGGTGGTTTGTCGGGGCTCCTCCCTGTGACTAACAGTGACCAGTCTGCTGCCTACCACATGTAGTTATTCCTACCAAATACCCTTCTGCCCTACAAAATACTCCCCTACTTGGAAAGTGTCTCAAATGCAGAGAAGTGGGCCCCCACCTGTGCCATAGAAACTATCCTACGTGTTCTCCCACTGGGAGAGTAGCCTGGGTTCTAAAACTTTCCTGCAAGAGGAGGGACTAGAAAAGCAGATCTGGCAGAGCGCCAGCAAGAGCAAAAGCTGCATGTGTCCCTTGTTTCCTTCTCAGGATTTTGAAGATTTTGTGACCCAGCTGGATGAAATCATGGTTCTGAAATCCAAATGCATCCAGAGTCTGAGAAGCCAGCTGCAGCTCTATCTCACCTGCCATGGGCCCACCGCAGCCCCTGAGGGAACAGTGCCATCTTAGAGCCAGATCCTGTACTGAGATGGCAGAGGCCCTGCAGGAGCCTGTGCTGGAATCTCAGGGGCTGGAGGAGGCTTTGCCAGGTCCTCCCTGCAAACACCAGAACCCACATGCTGGTCCTGCCTGTGCCAGCCTCACCCCAGCCCCACGTGGCCTCGGATAGGACCCACCCTCTCCCTCAGGGCCAGGCCCCTGTCCCTCCTCAGTTCCAAGCATAGGAGCACCTCCAAGAAAGGGTGGGCCAGGCTGAAGAACCTAACGCCTTTCCCTTGGGCCTAGAGAATTTGCTTAACTGACCCCTTGCCTGTGGGAACATATTTGGGTCTAATAACCCTGAAGATGTTTCTAACTTTGGGGATCAGAGGATGGGGTAGTCAGTGGTAACCTGGAGGTTAGAAGTCACAAGACAAAGAAGGCAACAGGCTGAGCCCAGAGGCTTCACCAGCTGAATTCTGTGCCTAACTTAGAAGGCTAAACACTGGCCCAAACTAAAACCTGGTGCTAGTGGGACCAGTGGGGTGAGCTCTGCCCCTTCAGCCCTTAGAAACTGAATTTGGGATTTAGTGTTTTTGAAAATGTAAATTGGACAAACCTTGACTTGATGTGTCACAGCAGCAGATGTGGGGTAGGCCTTATGCTTACAGCTCCCTTCCCTTCCTGCAATCCAGTTTTGAGACAGGATGCCTGTGTCACACATCTTTCTCCTCTGACTTTTGCGGGCGTGAAAGGCCTCTGTACAATGCCCGATACTCTCATGCTTCCATGGCAGCTCCTGTCTGGGACACCTCAGTCCCGGGGCACCTCACAGAATAGTCCATTTCCTAGCCTGGCCCTCATCTAGGACACCCTGCCCAGCCACCCTGCCTCTCAGGGGCCTGAGCTGGGAACCTTGGCACAGAGTGCTCTGTTCAACAGCCTGAGGCCTCTGAAACAGAATTCACACACACAAGCCTTCAGCCAATTTCTGCCTACTGTGTATCTTTTTAGCAGGAAGCAGCTCAGTTTCAGTGAAGACAAAGTAGCCTCCGGGTGCCAATTACTTTAAAGCCACCCTAAGTCAAATGGAGATTCATGAGTCACAGCCTTGGCCTAAATGCCTATTATTATGTGAACTTTTATTTCTTTCAGATAAAGGATAACTTTTTAAGGTTTTAAAAGGAGGGCTTAATTAAAAGGCCAAGAGAAGGGTTAAATGGCCCTTGGGACTAGCACTGTGGCCCAGCTGCCCTTTGTCAGACTGACACTCCCTCATCTGACCGCCAGAGGGCATCCTTATTGGTGTTTCCCAACCCCGGGACGCTGCAGCCCCTCCTCACATGATCACTAAAAACCTTAAAAGATCCAATCTAGCCAAAAGCTGAAGTGGGACAACGGCACCATATTAAAGACAAGAACACTTACTTTAGGAATGAACCCCATTCTATCATATACAACAGCACCACTGAGAGCTGGTGAAACAGTTTCAATCCAGTCCTGCTTATGGCGTATAAATGCCTGCTGTTCACTGTAAAAGGGCTGCTGCTGCTTTTCCTGGGTTATCCCCCTGAAGGCCCGGCCTATCCCAACTCAGCAGTCAGGAAGGCCTATGTCCATGATCCAGAGACAGAGCTGGGTCAGGTTTAAACGACTCAGTCTTGCCTTTGCAGACCACAACTAAGACAGGTCTTAAGGGGGAAGAAAGTTCTGAAACAGAAAATGGTTAAGTCCTATTCTATCCCCAGCAAATCTAAGCAAGAAATCCTTTTATACACCACACAGCTCCCCACTCCATAAAATAGCCTTGGTAATAAGTTATCACAGCAAGACATACCTTTTAGATTTTTATTAGTAGTTCTCTCTGAAGAATCAAAATAGTTAGCAAATTATTTTAGATTCATCAAGACTGTATATCCTTTGTATTTAGATCTTTAATGATGTACACATAATACAAAACAAACCAAAGAGACTGATTTCTATGACTAGGTGTTATTCATTGTGTCATCCTAAAGCAGTGGGCTGGAGGGGAGGCTGTTCAAGAACAGAGGTGGAGTTAGTGCTGGCCAACTAAATCATGGCCTGTCTGCTCACTCATTCAATGTGCTGGGAAGGGGCCAGTGATTTCTTGAACAATTGTTTCCTAGAGCAGGGGCTCTAAAACCCTGGGTAGCAAAGGACTATGGTCCAAACCAAGTCAAAAGAAAGGCTGGGACAGCAAAGCATGGTGAGTGCCTGGCAGAAAAGGCAAACTCTGGGCCCCACAGGGAAAAGTGAGTTCTTCACAAACTCAGAGACATTGCAGAACCAGTGTTAACACTATGAGACTTTGTTAGGAGGGGACAAATTAAAACCCTGGAAGAATCTTTCACTTGCATTCAACTTGATTGGAGTTCAGTCCACCCCGTCTCGGGGAAGGGGGAAGCACCTAGCTCCACAGCAGCACTGAGTCTGGCCCTCCCGTCCCGTCTCCCCAGCTCCTCTCGGCAGCTAGGCCAGGTTTCAGCTGAGGATGTAAGGACCCCAGAAAGACCAGGATAGTCTATCTATCTGGAGGGCTGAGGTGGGAAGGACACTTCTCAAAATGCAAATACATTTAATACGGAAGGAGCCAGGACAGTTCTGGGGGCACTCACATGCTCGTATCTTCCCCACCTTCCCAGCTCAGGGCCTAGGCTCATAGAGACTGGCAAGCACAGTCTCCACACCTGACCTTCTAACCCCCAGAAGATCATCTGGAAGCTGCCCCTTCTTCCCCACAGGTGGGCTCTGCAGGGCCTCCCAGGGATGGTGGTTCTGCAGCAGGGCCTAGGCAGGGCCTGGTCTCAGCTGGCTCCTGCCCGAGCCATGAGGTCTTCCAAAGCATTGTCCTGGTCATTATTGTGTAATAGCAAAACTTCCTTAATGTCTTTCAGCTCAAAGCCCATCTCCTTAAATTTGCTCATTAACTGAAGAAACTCCATCATCTAAGGGAGAGAAGAGAACACAGATTAAAGAAAAGGGTGAGGACACAGCACAGCTGAGTGAAGCAATGTGGGGGGGGCAGGGGGACTGGGGGACAGCGGGATGTCTGCATCCTTCCCCCAGAGCCCGGTGAGTCTCCATAAGGTCCCCTAGCAAGCAGAGGTGGGCCATGGAGGAAACCAAGGCAGATGGATTTGGTGACAGCCCATCAACCCTCAGGAGTCAGCCCAGTCCCAGCTCACCCTCGCTGACCTCTAACTGGGTCCCACCACCTGCATTCATCTTCCCACCAAGGAAGGTTACTGAACCCAGAAATGCCTGCTCTCCAGGAAGCAGTCTAGACAAAAAGTGCAGCAATCTTCCTCCCTAGTCATTTAAAAGTTTGGCTTTGTTCCCTTCACTGGGATTCTGAAGGTTTCAACCCAACGCTTCAACCAAGCCAAACGCAGGCCTCAGCCTGTCTGAATACTTGAGAGATTCTGCCCTTCAACTGCTTCTGCATGTAGTTACTGGCAAAGCAAAAAGGCTGTGTATGGGCCAGGGGAGAAAACCAGGATGGACGACTTAGTCCCTGCTTTCCAGAGGGCTCCCCATGAAGTATGAAGATTCCTACCTTTTCTTCTGAACACTGGTGCATTTCCAGAGCCTCTTCCACTAAAAGAGGGTCGAAGCCCTTCTCACAAAGTTGTCCGTGTGCAAAGAGATAGTCAAGAATCTAAGAAAAGAAACCGAGTTTAGCACCTACTACTACTCTGCTGTGCATTCCAAGAGATCTCAACAAACTAGTGTGTGTGAAGTCCGCTCCCCGCATCCCCCCCCAGGTTACCAGATACTGGATAAGATTTGACTTTGTGCCTTGACTGTGTCCAACACAACAGGACCCCAGTGACTCTTTACTGAACAGACACAAGTACCCACTTCTAAACATGAGTAGCCATTTTCCAAAGGAGCTGCACCCACAGCTGACAGACCTACCTGAATGTCAACTCCACAGCCTGGGCAGGCTATTGCTCTAAGAAACAGCCCAAGTCAGAAAATGTCGCCAAGATTTAACACTCCAGTACCCTACTCAACACACTCTGGCCATATATGACAGGATAAAAATTCCTGGAAGGAAACATTTGACCATACCCCAAGCCTAGCTTTGCTCCTTTTGGCGAGGCCGAGAAAGCAGGGTAGTTGGAGAACAGCTCCAATTTCCCAAAGGTGTCTCTCAGCCTGGGTCCCAGAATAGCTTCCAAAAGAAATACTGCTCCCAAGGCTGCTGGCTTCCTCTAAAACATGGCCCATGTCCTCACAAATTCGCAGAAAAGGTTGGTGCTACAAGTCTGAGGGGCTCTAGGACACGGGCAGGACACGACTCCAGCTCCACAGGTCTGAGCCTGCCCTCCTGACTGACCAACCACTCACCTGCTCAATATTCTCTCCTTTCTTCTTCATGGCTCTCAGGACACACTCGTATGAGTAGCCCATGTTGACCACGGTCTCCACACACTGCCGCTCGCTGGGGGACAGCGTCTGCAGTTCAGAATAGGCCTGGGGACAGCTGGGAATGTTGGGCACTTGTGACACTGAGAAATTAGGAGGGGTGACCTGGTAGTAGAGAAACAAGAAGATCAAAGCAAGAAGACCTGGGTCCCCAAAGAAGTCACTGAAGCAGCCTCATCCAGGGGCTGGCATTTCTGACACTACTCAAGCCCCAAGTCAAGCAGTCGGGTTGGAAGAAACAGCCAAGTTGCTAGCCAGACATCCCGAAAGGGAATGAAGAGGGGTGGGGGAGTGTCAGCTGAGAGGGAAAAGGCTGGGAGTTCACCTGCAATTGTGGCTGCCCTGCTCTGCCCTCATCCTCCCATCTTGGTGATGGAGAAAGCGCCACAACCGCCACAGGCCCTTGCATGCCCAAATCTCCAGCACTTGAGTTGAAGAAAGAAGTTGTGACTGCCCCCAGGACTGATGTCCAAGCTGGCTGCAATGGTTTCTCTCCAGCATTATCCCTTTCCCGGGCTGAAGTATCAGTTCTGAGGGGTCATTCCTCACTTCAAATACACCCCTTTCGAGCTAACTCTATTCCAAAGTCTCGACTACTTTTGGGCAGAGGCTGTGAGTGTAGTTCTCATGCATGGACAGCTCAGGAACCCAGGGTATCGAGTGGACTCCACACCTCTGCCCTACATCACATACTGTGCTTCGTTTCCTGCTAAAGCTACCACCCTACAGAACCAGGACTGAAGGCATGCTAGCCACACCAGGCTGGATCCCATGGACTGGAATCGGGACTCTAAGGGCCCTGCCCACCAGCTACAGGCAGCCTGTTCCCTGCCACTGGAACTTACTAACCCCAATGTGACAGGCATACAGAGTCCTGTGATTAAATCCCCCACCACTTCTGATCACGAATCAGGCCCAAGGTAGGAAGACAGCACACTCCCAGGCCAAAGGACCCATCCACCATAATAACAAGATCACAAGCTCTTTTACAGCTTGGCACATGTCCTAAGAACCAAGGAAAATGTTTCAGAGAAAAAAATTTGGGGGGTGGGGAGGCAGAGAGCATGGTTAGGTGGTAGGAAGCCCTCTGTCCTAGAAGCAAGTTCAAAATTATATAGATATAACCAGATGCTCTCCTCAAAGTCTGCTGGGGAAAGCCAGGAGGGCTACAGGCCTCAGAGCCCATTCTGTTTGTGCGTAACCACGTCATCCACAGCACATCTCACCAGGCCAGACACAGGGCTGTCATTAGGTTACAGGAGTCACAACAAGGCACAGGGACTGGATCACACCAGTGTAGCCACTTGGCAGGTCTAAGATTGTGTCTCCCTCTTTAGAGACAAGCTTTACCTGGGCTCAAGAATACCAACAGCCACAGAGCAATGCCAACTCTCACATGACATTCCCCAGCCAGGAAGGGGCCAGGACTATTCTTCAACTGCCTACCCTTCTCATAATGCTTCCTGAATGCCTGGTGGGATGCAGGCATATACCCAGAATACTGCAAATTATAAACTTTAATAAAATCATATCTATTTTAAACATATATGCAGTACTCTCACATACCCTAATGGTAGAAACGTTATTTGGTACTCTCTAGGTAAACGTGGCATAAGTACAGAAAACTGGGCCGGGCACAGTGGCTCACACCTATAATCCCAGCACTTTGGGAGGCCAAGGCTGGCAGATCATGAGGTCAGGAATTCGAGACCAGCCTGACCAACCTGGTGAAACCCCATCTCTACTAAAATTACAAAAATTAGCCGGGCATGGTGGCGTGCACCTGTAATCCCAGCTACTCAGGAGACTGAGGCAGAAGAATCACTTGAACCCAGGAGGCAGAGGTTGCAATGAGCTGAAATCACACCATTGCACTCCAGCCTGGGCGACAGACCGAAACTCTGTCTCAAAAAATAAATCCAGAAAACTGTTCAGATTATTTGATCCAGTTGCCTATTTCTAGGAAACTTGTCTAAAGAAATAATAATAATGCAAACCAATATTTATGTATAGGAATATATCTATCTCAACATCACTTGTAATAAGTATTAGGTACAACCTACCAAATATCCAGCACAGGTTATTAGGTTAAATAATGAACATATGGCACCAGAGCCAGACCTTGTCTCAAAAAAAGAATATAACTGGATTGTTTGTAACATCAAGAATAAGTGCTTGAGGGAATGGATACCCCATTCTCCATGATGTACTTATTTCATATTGCATACCCATATCAAAATATCTCATGTATCCCATAAATACACATAACTACTATGTACCCACAAAACACAAACACAAAAAGATAGAAAGGGGATAGAAAATTACAGCATCAGCATCAATTAAGGTGATCCAATATCTAACTTACAGAAATTCTTGTTTTGGTTTTATTTTTTGAGACAGTCACCCTGGTTGGAGTACAGTGGCTCAAACTCAGCTCACTGCAGCCTTGACTCACAAGCCTCAAGCAATCTTCCCAGCTCAGGCTCCTTAGTAGCTGGGACTACAGGCATGTGCCACTATATCCAACTAATTTTCTTTTTATAGAGATGGGGTCTCCCTTTGCTGCCCTGGTTGGTCTCAAACTCCTGGGTTCAAGCAATCCTTCCTTAGCCTGCAAAAGTGGTAGGCCAGCCAGGAATTCTTGAAAAACAAAAAAATAAAAATCTCAAAGGAATGTTTTAAATTTCCCAGGATTTTAAAACTGAGCTGAACCTCAGTCTGAAAGGATCCAGGTGGACCTAACACAATAACTGAACAAGACACATCAAGCGGTAAATTTCAAATTACCAGAGATGAAGAAAAGATCCCAAAAGCTTCCAGAGGTGGAAGAGAAGAGGAAACAAAACAGAGCTTAGAATGACACTCGAATGCCAGAAATCAGTAGAGCTTACATTCAACTTAAAAGAAAGCAGCAATGGTCTTGAAAATTCTAAAGGAAAATCATCTTCAACTAAGAAAACTAAATCCAGCCAAATTATTCAAACATGAGAGTAAAATGAAGACAATTTTTAGATATGCAAGGACTTAAAACTGGGTTAACCAGTTTTTTTTTTTTTTTTT